>NC_142478.1:68508969-68814594 GCF_049115385.1 Moschus berezovskii
CAAAGAGTCGGACAGGACTGAGTGACTGAACTGAACTGAACTGAACTGTGGAAAGTGGCGTGTTGACCAACCTCAGGCAAGGGGACCAGACCTCAGTGGGGCCCCTTCTTCCCAGGAAGCCCAAGGAGGGATGGCAGCACTCCAGAAACACTGTCCCAGAGCCCCAGGGCAGCGCTGTGGCTGTGTGAACTGGGCGGGGCCCTCGGCCCACCCCGTTTCCATTTCAGAGAAGGCGGACCCCGCAGCCTTATTAGACGCCAGCTCTTCAAAGAGGGGCTGTAATTACAGACTGGCCTTGCCACATGGGGCGGGGCCACACAGCAGGCTCTCCCCAGCGTGGAAAATGCTCCTTTTTCCGCTTGCATTTGGGGTGGGGCCTGATAAAACAGAGAGACGAGTTCCTGGCTGTTTCTACAAAGATTCCCTTTCCAGATGGTTTTTTTCTCCCCCCAACTCCCCTTCCAAGGTTAATTAGGGGCGTCTTAGGTCATTAAAATGACTGCTTGAATAAGAATTTGATAAATGAACACAAAGAAATAGTTGTGGGCTTGGTTTATAAATAATCTGGGATTGACTTGTCAGGTCAAGTCATTTCTGTTTTCTTTTTTCTCCCATATCAGAATTCTTTTCCCTGTTGCCTTGGAAACTAGCCTAGGCAGAGGGATGCTGGGAGTTGTATGACTCGGGTTCAAGCCTCAGTGATTCCCTCATTTCACACGGTAGGCACATCAAGTGCTGGATGCTGGGAATCAAGGTTGAACAGGACACATACCTGCTGCCCCTGGCCTCAGAGTCCAGTGGGGAGACTGACCGGTCAGTTGAGCTACAGCTCAAACTGTTAGTGATGCGCTGGGGGGTCATTTGGCAAAGTGGGAGCCCAGAGGTGGCCCCCTGAGGGGCATGAGTCAGGGGAGGCTTCTTGGAGGAGGGACTACCTAAGCTGAGCTGTGAAGGACGATAGATGCTGACCAGATGAGGAACAGGTGGAACAGTTCCCTAGCCAGAGGGAACAGCATGTGCAAAGGGCTGAACAAGAGGCAGCCTGGCACATCCCAGGATGGCAGTTGGTCCAGTCAGGCTGGGGTGGAGAGACCCTGGGGGTGTAGGTCAGACATGAGGCCAGAGACCCTGTCAAATGCAGACTGTGAGCGACCCCTATGGAAAATCAGGGCCGCTGTCACAGGTTTACTCTGAAGTCTGGGACAGCCGTCTACCTGGGCCTGGTTCTTCAATGAAAGAAGTCTGGCCACCGACCATCCCTTCAAAAGCTTTGCTGCATCCCACAGGGAGAGAAAACAGGTTTTTTTTTTAAAAAAATATTTATTTGGCCACCTTGAGTCTTCGTTGCATCATGGGATCTTTCGTTGAGATGCACGGAGTCTCTAGTTGCGGCACGCGAGCTTAGTTGCTCCGACACGTGTGGGATCTTAGTCCCCTGACCAAAGATCAAACCCGTGTCCCCTGGATTGCAAGGCAGAGTTTTCATCACAGGACTGCCAGGAAAGTCCCTGAGAAAACAGATTTAAGCTGGGTCCACAAATCAGCCCTTCCCACACACGGTCCCCAGAATTAGTCTCTAGGCCAGTTGTCGAGAAAGGAAACTGTTTGATTTGCACCCAGACAGGTCCTTCTGCAGAAATTTCCTGACCAGAGGAGGTTTGAGGACACCCCGAGGAGGGTGTAGAATAGTCACCACACTGACGCGTGGGGCTTGGGGACAGAACTGGATGTTTTAAGGAGTCTTAGAGGTGTGGATAGTGTCTGGCTTCTGCCCTAGAAGGAGGAGGGCTTTGCAATCATACAGGTCTGGGTTCAAGTCCCAGAGCCCCACTTGCCAGCTCGGTGACCTTGAACAAATACCTTCAGCTCTTGAAAACCTCACTGCCCTTTCTGCGAACTGGGGATAATGAATAACAGGGCTCACCCTGTAGGGTTGTTGCCAGGATTATGTGAGGTGAGGTGTCTGGGTAACCAGCACACAGCAGATCCTCAATTCATCGTCACTATCATTTCTACTACACCACCTTCCTTATCAACATAATATTGATAAATATTATGTATAATAGTTATGTATGTATAATATATATAATATTATTTTAATATATTTTGAGACCCTGCATGCCAACTCCTGGAATGTCCAGTTTTTTGGGCAGCAGGATCATGTAATTGAGACCTCCTGTGGGAGATTTGGAAGAGACTGGGGTTGTTGAAGGTGGTCTTTATGTGGGGGGACATCTGATAGAGATGGAGAACAGGGGCAAGCAGCTCTTGGCAGGGGTACAGGGGATACAGCATGTGCAAAAGCCCAGGGGGAGGGTGGAATATGGCCATGCCCAGTGGCCTTTGCAAATGCCATTTGGCTTTCTTGGAGCACTCCTATTCATCCTGCAATACCCTACCTGGATTTCCTTTTTCCAGTTACAATAAATGATCATCTTCTGTTTGCTCGCCTTTCCTCGCCTTCCTGCTTTCTTCGTTGGGTTTCTCCTCCACCTCTTAACATTCCCATCATAGTGTGTTATTCTGTAGTCTGTCTTAACTCTTGGTACTTGTATTGCAAATGTCCATTTTTTTTTCTTCACTTTTTCTTCCACTGAAGGATTCTCTAGAGTGTTCACGTTTGTATCAGATATGGGGGAGAAAATTATAGTCTTGGGTTTGATATGGTCCTTTGGGATACCCTCTCCTCTTAATGGCTGAGAATCAGAGAGCTACCCCAAGCTCTTCAGGGACTGTAGTCCCTTCGGGATCAGTGCGGAGCTCACACAAAGTAACTGCACAGGGGAGTTTGTCAAATGAATGAATGAGTGACATGCTGATTTCCGTAACGGCAGACGCATGTCTGGACATGGTGACCTCTGGTCTCTGCCTCCTACTGCGGTGGGAAAATTCTCTATTTCCTGGATCGCAGTGGCTTCTCCAGAGCCGTTTGGACTAATTATGTAAGGAGATGACTTTCTTTCCTTTTTGATGCCCAGCAACCTCCCAAGAGTTTCCTGGAGAGAACAGAAGAGTTTGCAGAAAAAGTCCTCTGGTGGGGAAAGCGTTCAGGCTGTGCCCCAGTTTTCAGAAAGTGACGCTTTTTATAGTCAGACTTTTAGACCACATTGTACCTAAAGGGAGCCGGGAGCTGGGAGCAGGCAGGCAATCTGGCTTTCCAGCTCCCTTCTGCACCCCTCTCCCCTGGTGTGGAAGGAGGCGGAGGCCCACCACTTAGTCCCCCCTGCTCTTCCCAACACTTGTCTTCCATCTAGACTGATTCGGCAAGGGCTGGTCTTCCTCTACCTGGGTTAAGGTGCAAGGCTGGGGATTGCGCAGTCCACCACTTCATAGCTGTGTGCCCTCGGGCCAGTCACGAAATCCCTCTGCCTCAGTTTTCTCTGTCTGTCTGTGGGGGTAGGAGTCCTAGCACAGACCTCACTTCACTGTTGGGAGGAGCAGACAGTGCCTGGCACTCACAGTCCGTGGCACCGAGAGCACCAGCAGCGATGACAGCCCTTGGGGATTTCCTCTCTGAAGATCAGAGAGGCTCAGTAACTTTCTCAGGGCCGCATAGTGTAGTAAGAGCTAGAGTCGCCGTTCAGCCCTTCAGTCCTGTCCGACTCTTTGCAACCCCACGGACTGCAGCGCACCAGGCTCCTCTGTCCACTATACCCCAGAGTTTGTTCAAATTCATGCCCTTTGAGTCAATGATGCTATCTAACCACTTCATCCTCTGCCGCCCCCTTCTCCGTTTGCCTGATTCAATCTTGCCCGCCATCAGGGTCTTTCCCAGTGAGTCAGCAACAGGTCTGCAACCTTTAGCCGTGATGCTGTACTGATTCAGCAAATCCAGGGCTGCCTCGAGGGTGAGGTTACTAAGGCACACACGTAAGGTCCACAGCTTAATAGAGCACCAAAAAAAAAAATAGGTTATCAAGATAAACAATATTTAATACAGCATTCATTAAAAGTCAAAATTAATTCACAGAACCGACTGCCAACGTGACACATAAAGGTGGGGTCAATATTATCAGCACAACACTGAACAAGTCTCTCTTTTGTTGAATGATAAGGTTTTTACAACTTTTTCACAAATGTAACTATCACATATGACTGTGATAAACACCCCTGTGGCAAAAATGTTTTGGATAGATCATGCTCATTTCTGGACAAAGTGCTGGGTGTGGATCAAGAAACTCAGGGTCGAAAGGCAGGCTCATCCTTCCACCCCAGCCTTTTACTATGAAAAATTTCATTATACATACCCACCAGGTATACTCTGTAATTGGTCACATTTTGCTACATTTGCCTAAGAACAGTCTAGCCACCCATCCATTTCTTAGGTTGTTTTTTTTTTTCCTGCATTTCAAAGTGAGCCACAGCTGTCAGTACACTTCAGCATGCGTGGCGCTAACTGGCAGGGCATTGTTTTTAAGAATTTTGATCTTGAATGTTAAGTTCCCTTCAGAAAATGCATACCTATCTCCATTTCTGTCTGTGAGTTGAGTATGTCTCTTTTGCCGTAGCCTGGCCCGCACTGGATATCGCAGTTTTAAGTTGATGTATTATCTGGCTGGGCTGGCTCTCCGTGGCACCATGCGGGCTCACTGCGCTGCAGCGCGTGGGTCCCCTCGTTGTGGCTCTCGGGCTCAGTATTTAAGTTGACGTATTATCTGGCTGGGCTGGCTCTCCGTGGCACCACGCGAGCTCACTGCGTTGCAGCGCGTGGGTCCCCTCGTTGTGGCTCTCGGGCTCAGTATTTAAGTTGACGTATTATCTGGCTGGGCTGGCTCTCCGTGGCACCACGCGAGCTCACTGCGTTGCAGCGTGTGGGTCCCCTCGTTGTGGCTCTCGGGCTCAGTATTTAAGTTGACGTATTATCTGGCTGGGCTGGCTCTCCGTGGCACCACGCGAGCTCACTGCGTTGCAGCGTGTGGGTCCCCTCGTTGTGGCTCTCGGGCTCAGTATTTAAGTTGACGTATTATCTGGCTGGGTTGGCTCTCCGTGGCACCACGCGGGCTCACTGCGCTGCAGCGCGTGGGTCCCCTCGTTGTGGCTCTCGGGCTCAGTATTTAAGTTGACGTATTATCTGGCTGGGCTGGCTCTCCGTGGCACCATGCGGGCTCACTGCGCTGCAGCGCGTGGATCCCCTCGTTGTGGCTCTCGGGTTCAGTAGTCACAGTCCAGGCTTGGTTGTTCCACAGACGTGGGGTCTTAGATCCCCCACCAGGGATCGAACCCATACCCCCCGCATCGCAAGGCGGATTCTCAACCACTGGACTGCCAGGGAAGTCCCCGGCTATTATCATTTTAAAGGTGCTGCTTTGATGTAACTTTTTCCTCCTGGAGGTGCTCAGTAAATTTTCCCCAGCTCTGTGTCCAGATGGTCCCTTTCCAGCTCTTCAGGTATTTCTGGTGCAGCTTTTCTGGGGTTAGGTGGGGAGGACTGCTCCCATCCTGGGAGCCCCCGGCCTGCTGGGGGCCGCCTGCTGCAGGAGGCTGGCTGCGGACACTCTGTGTGAGGACAGCGGGCCAACCTTGGTGACCAGAAGCCCTGGGACCCTGGCGGCTGTCTGGGGGGGATGGGCGGGGCCAGACACTTGCCTGGAGGGAGGATCTGGGCCCTGGGCAGGTTTTCTCATCTGCACAGTGCGGGGTACAGGCTCCCGCAAGAGCCCCTTGTCCACTCCCCTCTGTCTCCCCTTGCTCCAGCCTGTGTTTCCTGATGGCCCAGGTGCTGTCTTGCCTCTGGGCATCTGACCCTCCCGTGGTTTCTGTGGGTCCGGAATTGGGGGTGCAGCTTGGCCAGGTAGCTCTGGCTCAGGGTCTCCCATGAAGTTGCCATCAAGGGCTGGGTCATCCAAGGGTCTGCCTGGCGATCCGGGACCTGCTTCCAAAGCAGCTCACTCGCGTGGCTGGAAGTTGGTGCCGGTGGCTGGCCCCTCTGCAGTGGGTCTCCCCACCGGGCTGCCTGAGTGCTCTCGCTGCACGGCGGCCAGCAGGCCCTGGCCTTGAGAGTCACTCACTGTCACTTCTGCCTCATCTCTGGGGCACACAGACCAATTTGAGCTCACCGTGGGAGGGGGCCACGCCAGGGTACGACTCATAGGGGGAAGGGGTCTCTGGAGGCCGTCTGGAGAGCTGCCTACCATCCTGGAAGACCTTGGCAGGTAACTGTCACCTCTCTGGGCCTCAGTCTTCCCCTCTGTCAAATGGGTTCGTGTGAGGATTCCTGAGTTAATTCTGCGAGCGCTTAGAAGAGCACTGGAGACTGAGTCACACTCCCAGTAAATATCAGCACCATTTCAGGGTCCTGCTGGGCTGTGGGCCATCCTCAGGCCCCGTGTCCAGCACCCGGCCCAGAGAGGGCAGTCTCCAGATGCTTACATGAGTGAGTGACAGAACGAGTGCGCGAACAGACACCCGTCAGGACTGGGAACCCGGAGAAGCAGAGCTGCGTCAGCTGCACTGTCAGAGACGCCTCCATGGAAAGCTTTCTCAAGTGAGGCCCTCTGATCAGTGTCTAGGGAGCAAATATTTATTCAGAACTGAAGGTGATGTGGGTGGGGAAAAGCTCTTGGGATGCAGTCAAACCGATCACAGTGTCACTCTTGGACTTGGCGTTTGAACAATAAATATTTACTGAGCTCCAATTCTGGACCACGCGCCGTGTCAGACCCCAAAAAGGGGTGGAGAGTGGGGAGGAAACAGCCCCGGGCCATGGCCTGGTGGTGTAGCCTTGCTGTGTGACCTTGGGCCAGTGAATCTACGTCTCTGAGTCTACGCCTCCTCATCTGTACTGCAAGAGGGTCCATCCCTACTGGAAGGAGAAAGCTCCTCCAAAACGCGTGCCTCCGCTCAGGATCCGGCTGCTGCTCTCCCCCTTGCCAACAAGCACCCCCTCCAGTCTCAGATGCTTCTGCCTCCCATCCCCAGCCCTCCTTCCCCCACCCCCAGTCCCAACCACTCCAGCTCCACAAGGGTTAAAGCCCGGGAGCTCATGTGACCCAGTATAAACCATGAATCATTCCTGTTGCTCCCGTGCGGAGCCTGCCCGCCCAGGATGGGGCAGGTGCTGTGCCCTGGGTTGCCATGGCAACTCCACCAGCACTGAAACACACAGCCTGGCCCAGTTCCTTCTTTGGGGGGCCTCGGGGGCTGTTTCACCTGGCTGGGTGTTGCCTTTTAGGGAGGAGGGAGGGACGGCTGGAGAGAGAGATAGAGAAGGAGCTTAGGGAGGAACAAGTGGAAATTGAGACAGGGCAGGGGAGGACCGAGTGGCTGGGAACCTGACAGAGAAATGGACCACCAGAGGGAGACAGACTGACTGCCGGCCACAGGTCCCGTCACCCTGGAGGCAGTTTCCCAACTGTTCAGCCTTCCCGGGGCCACCGGGGTCTTCCGACACACACGCACACACGTGCTCGCGTGCACGCACGTGCAGCCCCGTCTCCCCCACTGAACCGGCGATCAGGGCTGCAGGGCTGGTGGGCTGCCTGCCGAGCACGTGCAGGCATTGACAGCCCCGCGGGACGGTGAGCCAGCGAGCTGGGACTTGGGGGTGGGGGGGTGGGGAAGAACAAATGGGGGCGGACGTCAGCTCCCTGGGCGGCCGCCTCCCCGAGGCCCCTCCTGCATTCCTGGGTGGCGAAGCCCCTCACTGAGAATGGGGACTGATGTCATCCCGGGCTGCCGAGCCAGGGGAGCCAGGGGGGGCCCCGGGGCCCTGGTGTGGCTGCCTCCGGAAATGAGCTAGCTGCCCGCCGGCCCACAGGTTCGGAAACCTCCCCCTCCCCCTGGCCGGAGGACGGGTAAACCTGCATGGGCCAGGTGAGCGGGGGTCCCCACCATGGGCAGCCAGCTACCTGGGGGCGAGTGAGGACCGCACCGAGGGCTCCCGGGGGCCGCCGCCTTTCCTCCCCCACCTCGCGGGGGGCCTGTCACACCCCGAAGCCAGCCAGCGCAGCAGCCCACTTCCTCAAGGCTTGTCGTCACCCCAGCTAGCCAGCCGGCCCGGCCGGTGAGCACTGGGAACTGGATCTTGGAGCCGCTGGCGTGTTTACTCACAGCCCCAGGGGGTTGGACTCTCAGCCTGATCTGAGCAAGCCCCGTAGATGCCCCTGGCCGCCGGCTCGGCGGGTGTTGATCTGCTCCCGGTCCAGCTACTGAAGAGGCGGCTGCCTTTCCTCTCCAGCGAGAGCCCAGAACTTCCCCGAGCTAGCGTGCAGCAGGGGGGCCCGAGGGGACTGGCCCTGGCGCCTCACTGCCCTCCTCCCTGCCTCGCCCCACCGGCCCCATGGATTACCTGGGCGACAAACTCACGGTGGCCCAGAGCCACGTGACCCAGTGGATGGGGACCGTCCGGCGGTCCTTCCAGGAGGCCCTCAACCTGGTGACCAGCACGGTGGGCCCCGAGCGGGCGGGCGGGGAGCCCTCCGGACGGACCCCCTTCAAGCGCACCTCGTCCTTCCGACACCTGGCTTCCCGGAGCCGAGAGTCTTTCCGCCGCTTCTCCGCGCGAAGCCAACAGAGATTTTCTTCCCTGAGGAAAAGGCAGCCGGATTCGGAGCCCCCAGACCTTGTAAGCTTGTTATTATTATGTTTGTTTGTTTGTTTTAAGTATTAAAACAACAGAGAGAACTCCGCCCCGCCAGTGCTCCCCCTCCCCCACCCCAGGGAAGTTGGCTGGCGGGGGGGGTGGGGGTGGGGTGTCCCATCAGTCCAGCCAGGGAAGTTGCCTCTTCCGGGATAGTTGTCCATCCAGCCGGGCCGTTTCCTGCTCCCGTGCCGGGGAGAGAGGCGTGTGGTGGTGATTCCCCTTGACGGTAGACACGCGTGCTCGCCCGAAGCCATCAGGACATTTATACCAGGTTCAGTGTCTCTGTGTACGGGGCTGGCTTTGCCAGTTGATTTATCCGTAAGTGTTTGACACTCCAACCCTACACAAATGCTTCCTATTTTTAGGGAGGCTTAGTTGGCACCTGCTCCGTCTCCTCAAACACCCTTCCTGGGTGGCCGAGCGTCCACGTCACGTGCGTGTGGAGTTGCGGCTTTTGTGGTCTTCGAGCCGAGCAAAACCGCGAGGTCTCATCTGACTACCCGAGGTGGCAGGCAGGCCTGCCTGCTGGCCAGTGCAGCTGGGAGTGAATGGGCCAGGATGCGCCGGAGGAGAGTAATCTGGGTCCTGAGATTCCAGCAGCTCCTACTCTTCGAGTTTGATGGGGCTTGGGGATCAGGGTGAAATGACATCTAATGATTGAGAACTCAACGTGTTTCCAGGGTTTGTTTTTCTTTCCTCAAGGACCTTGCTAGTGATTTGAAGAGGTGGAGCTGAGCCCAGAGAGGGAAAGACACCTGCCTGGGGTAGCACAGGGAGTCAGTGGCAAAGGAAGTGCTGGAACCCCCCGCTTTGAACCCCACTCAGGGCTCTTTCCAGCCAAACTTCTATAAAAAGATTTCTCCAGACCTTCCTGATAACTTCAGGGAAGGTCCTGTCACGGGCCCTCAAAGAGAGAGGGTCTCCTGACTACGTGACCCAGTTCACAGGAGACCAAAGATGGATGAAGTGCTGAGCCGCCTCCTCCCCTGGGTTCAGCCTTGTGATAAGTCCCGGTTGTCATTTCAGACCCAGGGTTGAGGGAGCCGTGGGGTGCACCAGGCTGTGAGCCAGCCCCCTGCACATTCAAGGTTGCAGGCGTCCCCTCCGCTGGCCCAGAGAGGTGTGGTGATTCTCCCGGGGTCACACAGCAACCAGAGCAGTCAGGTGCTAACATATGCCTCGAGAAGATGACATCTCCTTCCCTCCTGGGTCTGTGCTGCTTTGTGGCTTGGGATGAATCAGTGGGGCCCGAACTTAGAAGACAGGTCTCCCCAGCCCGACCTCTGGGATGGGCGACTTGGCCTCTCGGTCTTTCTTTCTGCCCCTCTGTCTCCGCGTCCGTTTCTGTCGCTGTGTCTCTCCTCTCTCTCTCTCTCTCGTTCCCTCTCTGGCAGTTCAGGTAAGGGCCTGGGGCTTCGGTAACTTTCAGCTCCCCGCTGTTTGGCCCTGGGCAGTGGCCGGAGTCCCCCAGGCCCCATTGCCCTGCTCCCCAGCTTGGTGAACGACTGAGTGAACGAAGAGGGGCCGGGCAGGGCCTGTGCCTCCTCTGTTCACTGTTGCCTGGCAGTGCCTCCATCAGCGCTGATGCACGCTCGATAGACCTGGGCTGAATTAACCTGGTTCCTTCCCATTTAACGTTCGGCATCTACCAGCTGGCGCTGGGGTTGAAAGCTTGAATCAAACCCGGCCACATCCTGGCAGAGGGGCCTGACACGTTCGCAAGCCCTGGTTTCCTCCTCTGTTAAGCGGGGAGAACTGGGGGGGTCGTCAGGTTGACATGGTTACCCATCACGGGCCTGGGCACATAGTAGGTGAGCACCGGGAGATGCTTTCTGTCAGGTGCCCCAGTGTCCTGCCTCCCGGGGGCAGGGTTGAGATGGAGACGCAGGCTCTTTTGCAGAAGAGACTCCTCGCTCTGCTCCTTCCCAGCTGTGCAGCCTCGGGTACACTGTTCCCCTCTCTGAGCCTCAGTTTCCTCATCTGTGAAATGGGGATGTCCTCATCCTTTACATTTCCCATTGCAGCCACTTAAGGGCAGTGACCTGCCTCCAGGAGACAGGTGATGCCCGTGCTAGCCCTGCTTAGCACTCAGTAGGTGGCCCTGTCACCCAGTACGTGACAACTGAAACCTTTTCTCTCAAACCATTACTCCAAAGATTCCCAGTGAACTGGAAAATCCACACGCGCCCCTCTCCCCTGGGGACTTTGCTTCAGTATTTGTTTTACGGGAGGAAACTTTTCAAAGCCACAGACAATTAAGAGTTAGGAGACACCTGCAGGAGCCTGAGCTGGGGCTGGGAAGGGGGCGGGATTTCGGTCTTTGGACTCGAACTGGTACGTGATTTATCTAAATAATCCGTTCTGTTCCAAGTCCTGCCTCAGGCTTCTATTTACTCGGAGCCCAGCAGAAGAATCTCTGGCAGGCAGAAAGCAGCCCTGAGAGGCGTGCCCCGAAACGCTTTTCCAAAGGCAGCCTTGAAATAATCTGCTAATGGCCTGCCTGGGCGTCTGCCGAATAAAAGGGGGGAAGAGGGGAAATAATCGCATTGTCTCGGAGCGACAAAGGCAGGAAGAGGCTCGTCTGTGCCGCAGCCCAGGGCGAGCCTGAGAACAAGCCCTGCCAGAGAGGTGGACGGCAAACAGAGTCCAGGCAGAAGGTTCCAGAACCCAGGCGCAGTGGCAGCACCACCCGGAGTCAGAGTGGGAAGCCGGGGGTGGGGTGGGGTGGGGTCTTCAGGGTCGAGGGACATTCGGCAGAGAGGGCTTAGGAACGGGACAGAATTGGGATCGAGGCCCAGCTCCTCCACGTGCTGGCCGAGTGACCTTGGGCAAGTTAAGCCACCTCTTGCAGTCTCAGCATCATCATCCGTAAAGCGGGGGTCCACCTGGAACTTGTCTGGCGGGCGGTTCAGTGGGACCGGTACCTGTTAAGCGCCTGGTGTACAGGAGGGGCTTAATGACTGTGTGCTTCACGGGGAGATGCGTTGCCGGAGGCGTAATGTGAGTCCCTCCCACCCAGATGGCCAGACTGGCGCCCCTCGCAAAGGAGAGTGGGAACCTGGCTGGTCTTTCATGGGTGTGTCCTGAGTGCCAGGCCCCTGCAAGCCTGCGGTGTGTATCTGCGCCCTGTCAGTCACTCACTCACAGTTCCATCCCCCAGTGTCCATTGCACACCTGCTAGGGAAACAGCTGTGAGTGAGACAAGGCAGAGCTCTGGCCTTTGCAGAGTCGCCTTCAAGGGGGCAGGGCCTGGAACACGCAAGCATAAATACACCGTATTGGTATGGCTCAGCCGTTAAGTTGTGTCTGACTCTGCGACCCCATGGGCTGCAGCACAGCAGGCTTTCCTGTCGTCCACTGTCTCCCAGAGTTTGCTCAAACTTACGTCTGTTGAGTCGGTGATATTAACGCTATCCAACCATCCCATCCTCTGTCGTCCCCTTCTCCTCCTGCCCTCAATCTTTCCTAGCATCAGGGTCTTTTCCAGTGAGTAAGTTCTTTGCATCAGGTGGCCGAAGTATTGGAGCTTCAGCTTCAGCATCAGTCCTTCCAAAGAATATTCAGGCTTGGTTTCCTTTGGGATGGCCTGGTTGGAGCTCCTTGCTGTCCAATAGACTCTCAAGAGTCTTCTCCAGCACCACAGTTCGAAAGCATCAATTCTTCATTGCTCAGCCTTCTTTATGGTCCAACCCTCACATCTGTACCTGACTACTGGCAACACCATAGCTTTGACTCTACGGACTTCTGTCAGCAAAGTGGTGTTTCCGCTTTCTGATACGCTGTGTCAGTTTGAAACTTAGGGAACCGTCGTCAAGGATGAAGGGCTTGCCTCTAACGCTCACCCCGTGCCGTGTGTCGGTTTCCCAGTCTCAGCACCATTGATACCTTGGGCTGACCACTCTTTGGGGCGCAGAGAGCTGTCTGTGTATGAATGAAAGATCATCCCGGGCCTCTGCCCACTAGATGCCAGGAGCACCCCAAGCATGACAATCAAAACTGTCCCCAGACATTGCCAAGTGTCTCTGGGGGACAAAACCACTGCCCTTCCCCCAGTTGAGAACCACTGCTGGATGCAGCTTGGTTTGGGGGACTCTGTATCTGGGGTATCCTCCCAGTGACCTGAGCTGGGGAAGAAGGGCAGGCCCCTCTTTCTTGCTCAGAGTTGGTCTCATCAAATCCGCACGGCTCCCCCCCTTGAAGGACACGTGGGGTAGCCCCATATTTCACGGATGAGAGATTGGAAGCACGGAGAGGTGAAGGGAATGAGGCTTCAAACGGTTTGGAGGAAGAACATCCCAGCAGCAGGAAAAGCAAGTGCGAAGGCCCCGAGGCAGGTCTGTGCTCAGCACGTTTGAGGAACAGCAGGGAGGCCAGTGTGGCCTAGCACAGCGAGTCAGTGGGCGAAGGCAGCAGATGGGGTGGGGCCAGGGCATGCAGGGCCTGGGGGCCGCGGTGGGCACAGCGGAGCTTTTAGACCTGCGGGTGACGAGCGTGAGCGCGGCGAGGAGTGCAGAGGAACAGTCGTGGTCGCCGATTACCGCGCGCCTGCTGTGTGTGGGCGCAGGATGTCACGTTTCCTCCAGAGACCTGGGCTTCAGGGGGGTAGGGTCCAGCTGTCACAGCCCCCCTGCATCTCCTAGTGTCCGTGTGGACGCTGCCCGCCACCGCAGGTCCAGAGCCCTAACAGCTGCCCTGGTCTCAGGACGCCCCTTGGGGCATGGAGCTGGGGTGCTGGACTTCAGTGCACCCCTGCCCCCGCCCCGCAACCCCGAGCCCATCTCGCAGTGACCGCACCTCTGCTCCGGTGTGGATGGTCAGGCAGGATGGGCCACCTTCTCCTGGGCTGGCCGC
This sequence comes from Moschus berezovskii, assembly GCF_049115385.1. Lineage (NCBI taxonomy): Eukaryota > Metazoa > Chordata > Mammalia > Artiodactyla > Moschidae > Moschus > Moschus berezovskii. The sequence continues at coordinate 68,522,402 of NC_142478.1, forward strand.
ACCCAATTCCAGGTCGCTCTTCACTTTGCTGGCAGCAGAATGATGTCACCCCGGAGAACAATGGTCTCTTCACGGTCCAGTCGAGGCGGGGGGTGGTGGGCAAAGGCTGGGCCCAGAGTCGGTGCCTCTGGGCAGGACCAAGGCGTGGCCGCCCCCACAGGGCTCTGCTTGTGTGAAATTAACGTTGAGTTCCTCGCCCCCTCCCTCCCCTAAAAAAAGCAGGGTACGCTCCCAATCCATGGAGAGTACAGAAAGCCTGAATAAAAACAAAATCCACTTGTGATTTTTAACATCCATGGAAACCACTCTTGGCATTCGAGTGCCTTTTCTTTCTGTCTTTTCTCCTCCCTTTCTCAAGCAAAGTCTCCCACCTTCTGTCTCTTTCTGTCCTTAAAAAAACTGCGCTGGTTTTGTACGTCTCTGGTAGAGACCTTTGTTAGTGCCTGGGTCATACTCGGCCGCATACAGGCTCCTGTGTGTATTCACCCCTCTGCCTGCACCCTCGGGTCGCTCCCCGTTTGGGGCGATCAGGAAGTAACTGCGAGGGCGGCCCTGGGTGGCTGTGTCTTTGTCCAGCTTTCTGGGCGGTGGGTAAGGGTAAAACAAGCCCAATTTGGGTCTCTGAGACCTGAGGGCCCCTGTTACTCTCACTTTTCCTCTTTCAGCGTTTTCACATCTCAGATGTTTTGTTCAGACAAAGTGCCTCTGGCTCTCCTCATCAGGAAGTTGGAAATTTCAGGAAGGAAATCTGGATCGCTGCATATCACAGGGAATGGTGTATTTTTGGATTTCAGAAAGAATGGGGTCTCTGGCAAAGAGTCACTGAGATCACGCCTTGCGAACAGGAAGGACGTATTGGGTCACTTACAGTAAGCCACTGGTGAACATTTAACGTTAGCCGGGTCTTTGGAGGAAAAGCCCCAATTTGTATGTAGCGTTTGCCTACTCGCGTGGTGTAAATACTCCCACCAGGGCCCACTGCAGGGTACCAAATAGCCGTCCTTGTACACGGAGCTGGGAAAATATGTGCGGTACATCATCATTATACACAGCAGTCTTCTGTATGTCCAGGGGGCTGCGTTCCAAACCCCCAGTAGATGCCTGAAATCACGGATAGTTGTTCAGTTGCTATGTTGTGTCCGACTCTTTGCGACTCCATGGACTGCAGCACGGCAGGCTTCCCTGACCTTCACTATCTCCCAGAGTTTGCTCAAACTCATGTCCATTGAGTCAGTGATGCCATCCAGCCATCCCATCCTCTGTCACCCCCTTCTCCTCCTGCCCTCAGTCTTTCCCAGCATCAGGGTCTTTTCCAAAGAGTCTGTTCTTTGCATCACACAGTCAGAGTCTTGGAACTTCAGCTTCAGCATCAGTCCTTCCGATGAATGTTCAGGATATACTCAAAGAATATATCCAGTATATTCAGTGACTATATCCAGTCAGCATATACTGCGCTTTTCCTATGCGTATGTGTACCTGTGGTAAAGTTTAATTTGTAAATTAGGCATCGTAACGGAGTAACAATAGCTAACACCAGAATAGAACAGAGTGACGACAACAGAGTGTGTCAACCGTTGTGTGAATGTGGTTTCTCTCAAAGCATCTCACTGCTGTGCTCACCTGTCCTCTTCTGGTGACGATGTGGGACGATAAGACGCCTCCATGATGAGATGCAACAAGCAGGATGACGCAGGCGGGGCTCGGACCGCAGGCCTGCCGCTGACCTGACCCAAGGCGGGGGAGGGCCGTGCACTCTGGGTGATCCTGGATCACAGAGCCGTGACGATGGTGGATGTATGTCAGGCGCAAACAAGGGACGGTGTGCGATTTCTTCACACTACTCAGGAAGGTGCACAATTTAAAACCTGTGAATTGCTTATTTCTGGCACGTTCCATTTAATGTTTGTGGGCCGAGGTGGACCGTGGGTAACTGAAGCCACAGAAGGTGAAGCTGCAGAGAGTGGAGGGGTGCCGAGGGCATAGTATGTTCACCGAACAGATTTCAGTGGATAGAAATGATCGTAGTAAAATGCAGTAGTTAGAAGGGTTGAGGTTTGACTACTCCTTACCTTTGTGTTTACTAGGATTTATTTAATTATAAGTTTATACCGTTAGTCTTTAGTAACAGCTGTTTGGCAGCTGACTCAGAACTGACTCCTGAAAAGTTCGCAGTTGTGTCTGTACCACTGTTGGTGGAGGCAGTGAGCTGTGGGTTCCCGGAGCTGCGGGTTTGAATCCTGATTCTGCCTGTCGCTTTGCTGTGGGACTTCGGGGAGGTGACTCAGTCTCTTTCCGCCTATGTTTTCTCTTCTGCAGAACTGGGCCTGTGACACCATCTGACTCCACAGACGCGCTGGGGATCACACTGACACAGGGCACACACGACACTTTGTGCAGCTCGAGGCGAGTAGCAGGGTCTCAGTTAATGTTTCCTAACACCATCATCATTTGTTTAGTGTTTAATAGTTGGCAAAGCACGTTCAGTTGCCTGTAGCCATGAAATTAAAGGAAACTTGTTCCTTGGAAGGAAAGCTATGACAAAGCTAGACAGCGTATTAAAAAGCAGAGACATCAGTTTGTTGACAAAGGTCTGTCTAGTCAAAACTATGGTTTTCTCCTGTAGTCATGTGCAGATGTGAGAGTTGGACCGTCAAGAAGGCTGAGCACCAAAGCGTTGATGATTTCATATTGTGGTGCTAGAGAAGACTCTTGGGAGTCCTTTGGACTGCAAGGAGATCAAACCAGTCAATCCTAAAGGAAATTAACCCTCAATATTCACTGAAAGGACTGATGCTGAAGCTGAAGCGCCAATCCTTTGGCCACCTGATGCAACTCATTGTTAAAGACCCTGATGCTGGGAAAGATGAAGGCAAGAGGAGAAGGGGACGACAGAGGATGAGAGGGTTAGGTAGCATCACCGACTCAGTGGACATGGATTTGAACAAACTCTGGAAGATGGTGGAGGACTGCGGAGCCTGGCGTGCTGCAGTCCGTGGGGTGTATATATATATATATTTTTTTTTTTTTTAGGTGATACTATTTTTTGTTTTTATTGGCTGCGCTGGCTCTTCACTGTGATGTGTGGGCTCAGTTCCCTGTCCAGGTATCAAACCCTTGTCCCCTGCATTGGAAGGTGGATTCTTAACCCCTGGACCACTTTAAGAAGTGCCTCTTGCTTTTCTGTATTCACAGCATGTATTTCTGTATTCTCCAACCTGCAGAGGAGACTATGTCTGTGGCCAGGAGCTTGACTCAACCCTCCCGAGGCATACTGAGCCAGAGCCACTGGGCCGAGTGCCTTTGGATCCCTGGTTCCCAGAAACTGGGAGAGGCAATGTTAGTTTCAGCCACTAGGTTTTGGGGCTATTGGTCATGCAGCAATAGATAACTAATACACATTCCTTCTCATTCATACCTACCAAGACAGACAGTCCAGGGGTGGCCAGGGAGTATTACTTAATCCTCATCTCGCAGATGAGTAAATTGAGGTGGGAAGAACTCGAGGGGCCCATCCGAGATCTGTGACTCGGTAGCCCTTGGAGTTCCCAACAGATACTTCTCTCGTCTCGGGGGTTCTTGCACGTAAGAGAGGCTGCTTGGCTGGTCTGAGCTCAGGGCCCTAGGGGCTTCTGAGCAACACATCCTTTGAGGAGTTGGCATGATTCCCATGGCATGGAAGTAGGTCCATTTCTTGGATGCTGAGTGCTCATCACTCCGTTTAACTCATCAAACTTTCATCATAAAGGCTGGGCCATAAACAGCAGTGAACCCCCCACATGCATTTGAGAGCAAGGTGTACAGGAGCCATTTTTTTCCTCCTGCATTGATTTCTAGGCCAGAGGAGCCCTCGCCAACTGCCCTGCTCCCTTGAACAGCAGATCCTAAACATAAATTGTCACCAGGAGTTTAATAAACTGCAAAATGTGTGGGTTTTTACTTTTGCTTTTTTAAACATAGATTTGGCATCCTTATCTGTCCTTTCTTGATTGAGGGACAAAAATGTCTAGAGATGCAGGTAGAATTAGGTCAGTCCAGTTAAGAGCTTGGCTTCTGAGACTTCTTCCCCTGCGGTCCAGTGGTTAAGACTTTGCTTTACGACGCAGGAGGTGAGGGTTCGATTCCTGGTCAAGGTGCTAAGATCCCACATCCTTGGGGCCAAAAAACCAAGACGCAAAACAGAAGCGATATGGTAACAAATGCGATAAAGACTTTTTGGAATGGTCCACATCAAAAAAAAAAAAAAGCTTTGCTCCCTTGGTCAAATCCTAGTTTGAATCCCACCCTCGCTACTAATTAGCCGTGGGGCCTTGGACAGGAGACTTTCCTTTTATGGTACTCAGTTTCGCTGTGAAGTTCTTTCTTAGCACAGCGCCAGGAACCTAAAATGTGCATAACAAATCTTAGCTGCTATTATTCTCCTTACAACCTTGGTATATACATATGTATGTCTATTCTTTTTAAGATTCTTTTCCATATAGGTTATCGCACCATGTTGAATATAGTTCCCTGTGCTATACAGTAGTTCCCAGCGCTTTCTTTCTGTTTTTTGGCCATGGAGCATGTGGGGTCTTAGTTATCTGACCAGGGTTTAAACCCACACACCCTGCATTGGAAGTGTGGCATCTTAACCGTTGTACCACCAGGGATGTCCCTCAACTCTTAGCACAAAATTTTCTTTTCTTTTTTTTTCAATCTGAATTTTTTTGAAGTATTGTTTTTTCCCCAGTTTTACTGAGATGTAATTGACATATAATACATAACTGTGTTAGAGTTTAACACGATGATTTGCATGTGTATAAACTATGATGCTGTGATCACTCACCTGGAGCCAGACATCCTGGAATGTGAAGTCAAGGGGGCCTTAGGGAGCATCACTACGAACAAAGCTGTTGGAGGAGATGGAATAGCAGTTGAGCTATTTCAAATCCTGAAAGATGATGCTGTGAACGTGCTGCACTCAATATGCCAGCAAATTTGGAAAACTCAGCAGTGGCCACAGGACTGGAAAAGGTCAGTTTTCATTCCAGTCCCAAAGAAAGGCAATGCCAAAGAATGCTCAAACTACCGCATAATTGTACTCATCTCACACACTAGTAAGGTAATGCTTAAAATTCTCCAAGCCAGGCTTCAGCAGTATATGAACCGTGAACTTCCAGATCTTCAAGCTGGTTTTAGAAAAGGCAGAGGAACCAGAGATCAAATTGTCAACATCCGCTGGATCATGGAGAAAGCAAGAGTTCCAGAAAAACATCTATTTCTGCTTCACTTGACTATGCCAAAGCCTTTGACTGTGTGGATCACAATAAACTGTGGAAGATTCTGAAAGAGATGGGACTACCAGACCACCTGACCTGTCTCTTGAGAAACCTGTATGTAGGTCAGGAAGCAACAGTTAGAACTGGACATGGAACAACCGACTGGTTCCAAATAGGAAAAGGGGTGCGTCAAGGCTGTATATTGTCACCCTGCTTATTTAACTTATATGCAGAGTACATCATGAGGAATGCTGGGCTGGAGGAAGCACAAGGTGGAATCAAGATTGCCGGGAGAAATATCAGTAACCTCAGGGAGAAATATCAGTAACCTCATAAGATGACACCACCCTTATGGCAGAAAGTGAAGAAGGACTAAAGAGCCTCTGATGAAAGTGAAAGAGGAGAGTGAAAAAGTTGGCTTAAAGCTCAACATTCAGAAAACTAAGATCATGGCATCCGGTCCCATCACTTCATGGCAAATAGATGGGGAAACAGTGGAAACAGTGGCTGACTTTATTTTTCTGGGCTCCAAAATCATTGCAGATGGTGATTGCAGCCAGAAATTAAAAAACACGTACTCCTTGGAAGGAAAGTTATGACCAACCTAGACAGCATATTAAAAAAGCAGAGACATTACTTTGCCAACAAAGGTCCGTCTAGTCAAAGCTATGTATAGTTTTTCAAATAGTCATGTATGGATGCAAGAGCTGGACTGTAAAGAAAGCTGAGCGTGGAAGAATTGATGCTTTTGAACTGTGGTGTTGGAGAAGACTCTTGAGAGTCCCTTGGACTGCAAGGAGATCCAACCAGTCCATCCTCAAGGAAATCAGTCCTGAATATTCATGGGAAGGACTGATGCTGAAGCTGAAATTCCAATACTTTGGCCACCTGATACGAAGAGCTGACTTATTTGAAAAGACCCTGATGATGGAAAAGACTGAGGTCAGGAGGAGAAGGGGACAACAGAGGATGGGATGGTTGGATGGCATCACCAACTCGATGCACATGGGTTTGGGTGGACTCCGGGAGTTGGTGATGGACAGGGAGGCCTGGCGTGCTGCGGTTCACGAGGTCGCAAAGAGTCGGACACGACTGAGCGACTGAACTGAACTGAAACTGTGAATTGATCACCACAATGAGTTTAGTTAACACCCTTCCCTGGTGGCTCAGATTGTAAAGAATCTGCCTACCATTTCAGGAGACTCAGGTTCGATCCCTGAGTCGAGAAGATCCCCTGGAGAAGGAAATGGCGAGCCACTCCAGTATTCTTGTCTGGGAAATCCCCTGGACAGAGGAGCCTGGCGGGCTACAGCCCATGGGGTCTCAAAAGAATCGGACACGACTTAGTGACTGAACAGCAAACCTCACATAGTTAACATGATTTTTTCCCTTGTGATGAGGAATTTTAAGATCCACTGTCTCAGCGGCTTTCACACACACACAGCCCAGTGTCGTTTAATATCATCACCGTGCTCTACGTTATGTCCCCAGGGTTTATTCATCTCATAACTGGAATTTTGTACCTTTTCACCCCCTTTATCCATCCCCCCACTTCCACCCCCCTGAAGTGTTTATTTCTTGCTCACACAAAGTCCACTCCTGGCTCCGTCTGTAGCCACAGTCTCTCCGGGCTGCATGTGGATCTTGTATCAAGTCCATCTGGGAAAATGGGACTTGTGTGTGGCGGCGTCAGAGGGAAGAGGCTTTGGGTCACACCGAGGCAGGGGCTGTACTGTCCCATTTCCCAGGTGGGGCTGTGAAGGCACAGGGGGACACAGCTTGGGCACTTAGCCTGTGCCAGCCTCTGAGCAAAGCAAATGCCTTGTCACCGCCCGGCAGAATCATGTGATGTTTGATACCCCTGATTCACAAAGGATAAAACCAAGACCCAGCGGGAGGACTTGACCTTGCTCACAGCCTGGAAGGCCAAAGCCTCTTTTCTCATCCCTCAGTGGACGGCGGGACCCGAGCGCCTCTGTTAGGAGACACCCCAGTGCTGACCCGGGCGTCACACCACAGCGACACTGACACTTGGGGCTGGATCCTTCTTGGGTGGGTAGGGGGAGCTGTCCTGTGCTTTGTGGGGTGTTGAGCAGCATCTGTGGTCTTAAACTAGTCCTTCCAGGCTTTGCCAAGTGTCCCTTGGAGGCAGAATCGCCCGTGGTTGAGAACCACTGATGCGGATGGTGATTGTCACGAGCTGTGAGCTGGGGTCCCTGCCAGGCTCTGGGTAACCAGACGGCCTTAACCAGCAGACTCCGAGTGAAGCTGGGACCTCAGTAGCAGGACTTTGGAATTTACTGACTTCTAGGTAAAATAACCTTTGATGCCTGGTGTCATTTTGGGCAAGTCTTTCCACACTGATAAAGCATTTTCCTTCAGCTACGAAATGGAGCGGACGATGTCTGCTGCTGGAGTTGTTGGGGAGATGCGAGGTGCTTGTGGGAGCCCTGGCTCAGCACATAGTCAGTGCTTTATTGACCTTCTGGTTACATCCTGACACTTGGTGTGTGGTGGGGTCAGGGGATGCACATTTCCTGGCAATTGAAGATAACCTTTCACGGTCTGTTGAATTTCCAATCCTGTGTCTTCAGGCTCTACATCCAAATATTTGCTTCCTGCCAAAGCCAGAAATTATCCAGCATCCCACGCTCCTGTCACTCACCAGCCTGATTTCTAGAAACGGACCTTCCCCGGGCACACCTATAATTTAACATCTGTAATTCCTCAATTAGTAGTTAGCAGTCCATTCTGTTCTTCTCTGTAATTGCCCTCTGCTCTGGGGAGGGTGAAGGGGGGATGTGGGGGCCGTGCAGAGGCGGTTGCTACCTCCTTTCCCCCGTCTTCGCCTATAGACATCTTGGCAGGAAGTACCTGGAAGGTTCTGAAACTCATGGTTCTGGGTTTGAAGATTGCATCAAAGTAGCCACCCTGGTGGATGACGGAAAACTGAGTCTTGTTATCCATAAAAACTTTTACGAGCACTTTGGGAGCAAAAGGGTCAGGGTCGCTGACGTGGCGTTTCTCTTCCTGGAGGAGCTCCCGAGCCTCGATTGCCAGAACGTCTAGGCTGTTGCAGTACACTCCTTTCATGTTACAGCTTGGAAGCCAAGGCCCAGAGGGGGAAAGAAACCTACGCAGAGTCGCACGGCAAGTCGGTGACAGACCCAGGCCCGGAGCTTGGGCTTTCTTAATCCAGAGCTGGGGCAGTTAAGGATATGATGCCGTCCTCAAATCCCTGGTATCCTTCAGAGTGGAGCAGCAGGCATTTATTGAGCTCCTGCTGTTTGCAGAACCCTGCAGTCAGCTTGTGAGGCTCCAAAGGTAATGAGGCGCCGTTCGCACCTCGGGGACATTTTCGGAAAAGTGACCAAGGTACATACATCCCAGCTATGCAGCCTCGAACCAGCCGTCTCTCTGCAGCCTGGTGGTGGGCCTCAGTTTCCCTCTCTGTCCACGGAGGCTCCGGCGTGACCTTCTCGGGCCTCACCCGTGGAGCCAGCCTGGATTCAAATCCCAGCTCCTCCGTCTGCTGGTGTGAGACTTTCGGCCAGACTTTGAGAAAGCCTCGCTCTCCTCATCTGCTCGAAGGGAGTTCATAGCCCCTACCTTCCGGGTGGGAGTTCCTTACAGTGTGTAAAACGCTCAGCAGGGAGCCTGGCACGCAGTGAACCCTTGGTCGCCTGCGGTCAGTAATTGCAGGGGCTTCACTCTACCTGGCCTCCCTCTCCAACCACACGGGGCTGCTCCGGGCTCTGTGAGAACCTTCCCTCCTCCCCATGTGTGCACCAGCCGTTCCCTCTTCCTACGAGGACGGAGCAGGGGCACCGGCTGTTGGGTGTTTGAAAAGGTTAAGCCTGTCCTTAAAATGTGCTGTTTTCAGAAAGGTCCTCCCCTGCAGGTGTTCTGGGGGTCAGGAGAAGGATGGAGCCCAGAAAGGGGGCCTGGCAGCCCCCAGACCCCTTCGCATCCACTTGGCCTGCGCACCCTCTTCAAGGGACACTCCCCACCCTGAGCCCTCCCTGCCTCCACCGCTGAGGTGCTTCCTGGTGATGAAAGCATCCTGGGGTCACTCACAACCACAGCTCACTAGGAAGGGAGCGACAGCTCCGAGGTAGAGAAGAGGCGCTCTGAAATGCAGCTGAGTGCAGAATCTTCAGAGATTCTCCAGATTCCACGTTGGGTACATTTTTCCTTTTCTCATGCACAAATGCAAGCACGTTTGGGGCAGGGACTAGGAAAAACAAAAAAACAAACAAAAAACCCGGAGGCTGTCAGAGCTCTGCTTAATGAGTTTCCTAATCTTTTCATATAATGTGGAGCCCCGTAGATTTTCAACAGCTCGGTGCCGCCAGTGGAAGCATAATCCTTCCAGGTTTCTGAGCTGAACTGTGCAGCTTCAGGGACGTCTGGCCTCCCAAAGCAGAAGAGTGGCGAGAGCCGCACAGGGTGGTAACATCGGGCAGGTCTGGGTTCGAATCCTAGTGTCGCCACTTCCTCTAGGTGGGACCTCGGCCAAGGGCCTTGACTCTTAGAGCAGTGGTGATTCAGGTGGTAAAGAAACCACCTGCAGTGCGGAGACCTGGGTTTGATCCCTGGGTTGGGAAGATCCCCTAGAGGACGGCATGGCAACCCACTCCAGTATCCTTGCCTCAAGAATCCCCATGGACAGAGAAGCCTGGCGGGCTACGGTCCGTGGGGTCATGAAGAGTCGGACACGACTGAGCGACTGAGCTCACACACAGTCCTGGAGTGCAAAAGGGGGCTAATGCTGTGAGGACAGAGCTCAAACTTCGGTGGGCCCCTCGGGTACTGATTTAGTAAGTAGAGTCCCAGGTGGAGGTCTTCTGGGTCTCAGGTGAGCCCCAGAATCTGCCTGTGTTTTAAGGACCCCGGGTGGAGACGGTCATGTAAGCACCATCCTTGGAGAAACAGTTTCTCAAAGCGATTCACTCGGTCTGCACATGTGTATTGAGCACCTACTGTGTGCCAAGCACAGTCAGAGGCCCTAGAGATCCATCAGAGAACAAGACAGAGGTGGTCCTAGCCTTCAAAGAGAACCCTGTCTGCACGGCACTTCTGTTCTGAGGGGAGAGACTTAACGAAGCATCTTGGCAGCTCCGCTCACAGGACGAGAAGTGCACAGAAGCATGTCATACGCTGAACATGCGCTGTGTATGTGCTCCAGCGAACATCTTGTGGTTGGAGGAATGAATGAGTGTCTGCATGAACTGTTAATATTGCTCTGATCATAGATGTGCTGTGCGGCTTCTTCCAAATTCTTTCTAGCTGCCTTGCTAGACCTCAAAGCTATCAGTTCAGTTCAGTCGCTCAGTCGTGCCCGACCCTTTGCGACCCTGTGGACTAGAGCATGCCAGGCTTCCCTGTCCATCACCAACTCCTGGAGCCTACTCAACTCATGTCCATCGAGTCAGTGATACCATCCAACCATCTCACCCTCTGTCATCCCCTTCTCCCGCCTTCAATCTTTCCCAGCATCAGGGTCTTTTCAAATGAGTCAGCTCTTCCCATCACGTGGCCAAAGTATTGGAGTTTCAGTTTCATCAGTCCTTCCAATGAATATTCAGGACTGATCTCCTTTAGGATGGACTGGTTGGATCTCCTTGCATTTCAAGGGACTCTCAAGGGTCTTCTCCAACACCACAGTTCAAAAGCATCAATTCTTCAGCACTCTGCTTTCTTTATAGTCCAACTCTCACATCCATACATGACTACTGGAAAAACCATAGCTTTGACTAGATGGACCTTTGTTGGCAAAACTCTCCAGGGGTGTATTTACCCTCTCACATGCTCCAGCAGAACACCTGGCACATCCGTGACGCTCACTAAATGTCTGATGGAGGGATGAATGAATGATGGATACATGCACGGATGGACTCTAAGCTCCTTGGTACCCACCAGCTGATTAGGCGGGTGGATCACTCGAGCCCAAAGGAGCTGTGCTTGCTTGCTAGGAAAGTGGTCTGGAGAAGCTCCAGGTTGTAAATGGGAGTTCCACATTCAAGGCGTTTGCTCCAGGTCAGGGCCGTTCTCTCTGGGGACCACAGAAGCCCCGGGGCCTGTTGCAGTCATGTCTGTAAGAACTTGAGGTCAGTACTTGTCTTGGCCAGCCGAAGAAAAGTCCAGCTCTAGCCTCACTCCGTTAATTGGTACCCTGCGTCACTACGCCCACCCCCATCAGACGTCTCTCTGGACCCCAAGGTTCTCAGCGCCGCGCTGCACTCACAGATCTTTGTTTACGCGACAGAGTGGGGCTGGGGTCAGGCAGCCTTCTGGAGAGTGAATCCTGAGCCCTTTGTGAACCAGCAGGCTGTGTTGCCAGAGGCAGGCTCCTGAAGCCTGCTCAGCAGCTAGTTGGGACTCCATCATCCACCCACTGATTCAGCCAACCTGTATTAAGGACCAGCTGTGGGCCGAGCACGGTGCCGGGTGCATTCACAGACCTGACTTGACTTCACCCTCAGGACCGCTCAAAGGTTTACGTCAGGAGGGAAGCACTCACTTGGAGGCGCAGGCCCTTGCATGCCGAGGCAGGGGCTTCTCCTTGATACTTCTGTGCACTTTTCGTCAAGTAAACTGAGCCACTGAGGTGTTATATTAAGTCTCTCCCCAAGAACTGAAGTGCCGTGAGGACAGGGGCCTCGCTCAGTTTTGCTGAGAGTCAGAAAGAACTAGTTAGTGACAAAAGGCAGACTCTGGAGCCAGACATATCTGATGGAACCGCAGCTTGGGAATCCACTAGAGGTGTGCAGGAAAGTTACTCTGTGCCTCGGTTTCCTTATCTCTAAAATGGGGATAATAATAGCACTTCCTAGGGTTCTTGCGAAGAGTCCATCCGTTGACACATGTAAAGCACCTCAGACGCTACCTGGTAAAAGTTCTTATTACAGATATTAACATTATTATATTCATTGCTGTATTATAAAATGCAGAGGGTGAGACAGTTAGATCACATCACCAACTCAATGGACATAAATCTGAGCAAACTCCGGGAGACAGTGCAGGACAGGGGAGTGGTTCATGGGGACACAACTTAGCAACCGAACAGCAATATATTGTAAAAGACATATAGCATATCATAAATATTTTGAGGAATGATTTCCATATGGCAGAATGCACATATCTTAAGCATACCTCTTGACGAGTTTTGACAAATGCACACACCCATGTAACCCACAACTCTGTCACGTTCTAGAACATTCTCAGTCCCCCTCAAAAATTCCTTCATGCTCCTTCCAGTCGGTCCTCTTTACCTGGCACTTCAATAATGCTTCTTGAATGAATACATAGAGATCTACTGGGTTTGGTCCCACACTTCTTAGGCCAGCTTTGCTTGTAACCAAGCTGCATAACCTGCTTAGCTGTTAGGTGAATATAGAAATAGAAGTGCAAAAAGAGAGTTGTCCTCATACTATGAAAACTTACATTGAAAGGAGCCCATAAAGGCGGAATGACTGTCCCTTGCGGGTGGGGCAGACTCTGAAAGGTTGGCGTTAGAAATCCAGGCCTTCAGGTGAGGTCACAGAACACCCCAGCGCCTGGGCCTGCACTCAGAGCCCAGGCACCTCCGTGGCCCTGTGGCACCAGAGAGCCACCCCCTGGGCTGAAAATCTCTCTCCCTGCTGCCCCCCGAAACCCATTCCTCCTGGGGAAACTGAGACACTTAGCATCCCAGACCTGCGATTATGGGAGGCAGAGGAGCTTCCAGACTGTATTCTGCTAGAGATCTTCATGGGGGTGGAGGAACCAGCAGGAGAGAGATGTCTTCTTGGGCTCCAGCCCTCTCCCCACACCTTACCCACCGCATCCCAGACCTGGTTGCTCCTCCATCTTTGTAATGTATTGGGCATCTGTGATTTTGCCTAGAGAGATTTCGCTAAAGGTAATAAAGGAAAGTGGAAAATGGGCACTGTGGTGCCAGCCGCAGCCCTCTATCAAAGGTGAGGGGACATTTGAACAGGCCTAGTGCTTTGCTGATGACACACAGCAACCTGGTGGCAGGGACTGTCCTGGGTCTGGCTTCCGTGGTCCCGGCCGGATGTTGTCCAGCCCAAGAGAGCTAAGTCCAAGGGGCCTGCCTGCAGCCCACATGGTGCCTTTTTAGGGGTCTTAGATACACAGGTGCTCAGCATGTGAGGGTACCTGGGACCTTGTCAGCCCACACACATCGGGTGCCTGGTCCCCAGGCCTGCTTCTAAGGCGAGCGGCTGTCATCTGGGTCTTTGGTTCAGCTCTTCTCCCTCCAGGGCCTGGCAGGCAACACGGGCCTGCTCCAGGGTGGGAGGTGGCGTGGGTAGAGTCACCCCCAGGCCCCCGAGCAGCACGGCAGGTCAGGTGAAGGAGCCATTCACACAGGTAAAGGAGCCATTCGCATCTGCTAAGGCTGATGTCACCCTGGCAAGCCATTCAGTGCCACGGTCCGCCTCCAGCCTTGGCCGCCTGCCTGGTGTCCCCTGTGTCCTGTTTTGTCTGTTCTGTGGGGCAGGCTCTGGGAGGTCCCAGGGTTCAAGGAGACGCATTCTTCTCCCTGCCCTCTGAGGCCAGGGAGGAGCCAAGCCTTTTCTTTTGGAGGCGCCCCAGGTATGGGGCAGACAGGTTTCAGGTTCAAATCCCAACTCTGCCACCTCCAGGCCGGGTGGGCAGGTTGTTTGCACCTTGTGTCCTCCGAGTCTTCCTGTCTGAAAGCGGGTGACGGGACATCACCTCACAGGGTTGACCGGAGGATGACCGAGGATACGTGTGAATCCGCTCCACGCAGCACCTGCCGTCAGGGAACGCCTGTGAGCCCCTGTTCCCATGATGAGACTGCTGTTCCTGTCGTGTGGGACATGGTTAGGAATGCTGTTTGCATGATTCCAAGAACCGATTTAAGTCAGGCTTTAGTAAACAAAACACAGGACATACTTGCTCCCTCTTAGACAGCCCTACTTGCTCTAAATCAATGCAACTTAACAAGACACAAATCATCTGCAAGCAGGATTTGGGTCGTTTCCAAAAACCTTCCTTTCCCTTGGCAAAAAGCTCTCAGCCTCCCAACTGCAAACCATTGTTAGAGAACCAAGGTTCTCAGAAAATGCAGCGTCCCCAGGCCCCAGACACAGTCGGTCTGGGATGCTGTCCCAGAAGCTGGAGCTTTCATAGCTCCCCAGGTGATCCCAAGGTGCCGGCAGGGCGGGGAACCACAGGAGTCAGGAGCATAAGAAAGAAGGCCAGCTGCAGAGTAAGAGTGACCAAGGATCAAAGCTGAGACCAGCCATTTAGCTTCTGGGCAACTGTGGGCAACTGCGTACCCTCCTGGAGCCTTGGTTTCCCTGTTTGTAAGATGTATCTGTCTGTGCATATGCTCAGTCGTGTCCAACTCTGTGCGACCCCATGGACTGTAGCCCTCCAAGCTCCTCTGTCCATGGGATCTCTCAGGCAAGAATACTGGAGTGGGTTGCCATTTATACTCTGGCCACCTGATGCAAACAGCCAACTCATTGGAAAAGCCCCTGATGCTGGGAAAGATTGAAGGCAAAAGAAGTGGAGAGGCAGAGGATGATGTGGTGAGATGGTTAGATAGCATCATCAACTCCATGGACATGAGTCTGAGCAAACTCCGGGAGACAGTGGAGAACAGAGGAGCCTGGGGTGCTGCAGACCGTGGGGTCACAGTCAGACGTGACTTAGTGACAGAACGACAACAGGATGTTTCTAGAGGCTGCTGGGAGGAACTTGAGATGGATGTGAATGGTACCTCTTATGAAACGGATGAGTCAAAGGATGGATATTACATAGATGTGTTCCCCGGAAATCAGACCAGGGAAGGGATCCTAGACGCTTGTCCAGTTGACCATCCCCATCTTGTCAACACCGGGGAACCCTGTTACTGGCTTCCAGACTTCACTTTTCCAGTCTGGGATTTTCCCAGAATTCCTTTTTGCCACACTTGAGTTGTTGATCCCTGTTCCACACATAGAATTACCAGAGACAATTTATTTAAGAATTGTTTGGTTAAATAATGCTTCTAATGCAGGACTTTGCAGAGCCTTTAATTATGCAAATATACATTAGAAACCTCCAGAGATGGTTGTTGGCATCCTGTCTGTCTGAGCTCTCTCCAGCGAGAGGAGAGCTGTAGATCCATTCTTTGACTTGAGGGGAAGAAGGTCACAGCAGGGAATAGACACCCCAATGGTTAGCTGTCCACTTTCAGAAATGCTAAATCCGGAATTGGGGAAAACGTCCCTTCAAATGAGAGGACTGGATGGTATGCGTCGAGTATGGAATTCACAAAGGGTTTCACTGGGTTGGTATCTTACATAACACTTTGGGAAACGTGCCCAGTCCTTTTTTGGCCCCCCCTCTGGAACTGCATACGTTCGCTTCCATTAAAAGACTGCCTATATAGCTGCTGCTGCTGCTAAGTCACTTCAGTCGTGTCCGACTGTGTGTGACCCCATAGACGGAAGCCCACCAGGCTCCCCCTTCCCTGGGATTCTCCAGGCAAGAACACTGGAGTGGGTTGCCATTTCCTTCTCCAATGTGTGAAAGTGAAAAGTGAAAGTGAAGTCGCTCAGTCGTGTCCGACCCTTAGCGACCCCACAGACTGCAGCCTACCAGGCTCCTCCATCCATGGGATTTTCTAGGCAAGAGTACTGGAGTGGCTTGCCATTGCCTTCTCCGTGCCTATATAGAGTCAGCATGAATTCATTCCCTCCTCTGTCTTTATTGGGCAGAGAGGAAGGTCTGTGCATGGAAGTGTCCATCACTGCTGTCTGGGCATTGATGGGACAGGCCTGGGCCGCCCCGAGAGGCCAGAAGAGGAGCTCTGTCCACTCAGGGCCCTTTGTTCTGAAAAGGGGGCTGAGGCCCGGAGATGGAAACGACGTGGCCAGTCCAGAACCACACCCCAGGCCCCCCAGTTTCTTATTGTGCGCCGTCGTGGCTGAGTACCTCGCATACCGTTCTTACAGCCTGAGCCTGGTCAGCCTCCAGTTATTACTGACAAGAGTGGAGGTTTCCGGGAACAGAGCAAATCCATAGAGTTTAATTAATGAATGTGACAGAGGCCTTGGCGGTTGGATTCCTGTGTTTAACACAGGCTTGGCTGGCATGCAATTCCTGCTGCGAGGGGAGGGTGGGGCGCAGTTCCCTACCCACCCCTGCCCTCCTGATGGAGCCTGAGAGAGAGGGAGGGAGGGAGGGAGAGAAACTGAAATCTGATTCCCCCACCCACTTCCCAGCCCTGGTTCTGCAGAAGCTCTTCTGTGTTGTTTTCAGAAGCTCTGGCATTTTGTTTTTAACCGTTCTCGATCGGTTTGCCAAAACAAAATCGTCCCTCAGAGACCCTGGAAATAGAACGAGGTGTCTCTGACGCCGGCAGCCCTAAGCACAGGTTGCACTGTTTGTTCTGCCAGCCAGCACCTTGAACCTGACCCGGGTCCTGCGGTGACCAGTCAGGCTGAGATGACCTCTGCGTCCTGAACTCAGAGCAGGGAGCCGGCCGGGCCCGCAGCACCTCAGGCACGGTGCTCACGGGACCAGGGGTCCCACAGCCCTGACTCTAGACCCCATGTCTGCCCCTTGTCAGCACTGCAGCCTGGGGCCAACTCCTTAATGTCTGTGAACCTCAGTGTCTTCTTAGGTAAGATGGGGATAGCGTTACTTATGATATTGTATATATAAGTAATACATACGTATACACACATATGCAGATTTAATGTAAAGACTGGGACTTCCCGGGCAGTCCGGTGGTTAAAACGTCACCGTCCAAAGCAGGAGGTGTGGGTTCAATCCCTCGTGGAGGAGCTAGGATCCCACAAGCCTCTCGGCTAAAAAGAAAAAAAAAAAAAAACAGAAGCAATGTTGTAAGAAATTCAATAAAGATTGAAAAAGAATGAAAGAGAAAAAGAGTAAAATGATCCAGGATTTCGCTGGCGGTCCAGTGGTTAAGAGTCTGCCCTTTCCCTACAAGGGGGCTCGGATTCCATTCCTGATCGGAGAACTAAGACCCCACATGCTGCAAGGAGTGGCCAAAAAATAAAGTAAAATAAAGTGAAATTAAAAAAAAAAAAAAACAACTATGAATGAGCTAACACAGACAGAGCACATAGCACAGTGTCTCTTAGCAAACACTATGAATGTTACCAGTGACTGTAGCCGTCATCGCATACATTCCATTTTGGAGGTGTGACAGTTGCGTCCTGGAGAGATCCATTGACTTGCCAGAGGGTTGGCTTCACATCTCAATGCGACGCGTGTCTGTGACAGGCCCTGCCCACCCCACCACAAAGATCTGAGGGCCTCCGAACACTCAGCTGCCCCGTCGCAGGTCCTGTGTCACCTGGACCCTGTGTGATGCTTCTCACAGCAAGAGCCTCCCGCTTTCTCCTCTGCCTTCACACCCTGGAGATTCCCTTCCTGCTCTCAAAGTCTAGAGCATCAGAGCCAGATGTGTGATTACAGCCAGGAAATTAAAAGACGCTTACTCCTTGGAAGGAAAGTTATGACCAACCTAGATAGCATATTAAAAGCAGAGATATTACTTTGCCAACAAAGGTCCCTCTAGTCAAGGCTATGGTTTTTCCCGTGGTCATGTATGGATGTGAGAGTTGGACTGTGAAGAAAGCTGAGCACCGAAGAATTGATGCTTTTGAACTGTGGTGCTGGAGAAGACTCTTGAGAGTCCCTTGGACTGCAAGGAGATCCAACCAGTCCATTCTAAAGGAGATCAATCCTGAGTGTTCATTGGAAGGACTGATGCTGAAGCTGAAACTCCAATACTTTGGCCACCTCATGCAAAGAGTTGACTCACTGGAAAAGAGTCTGATGCTGGGAGGGGTTGGGGGCAGGAGGAGAAGGGGACGACAGAGAATGAGATGGCTGGATGGCATCACCGACTCGATGGACATGAGTTTGAGTGAACTCCGGGAGTTGGTGATGGACAGGGAGGCCTGGCGTGCTGTGGTTCATGGGGTCGCAGAGAGTCGGACACGACTGAGCGACTGAACTGAACTAAACTGAACTGAAGGGGGAAATAGGACCTTTCAGACGCTGTTACAGTGGCAGCCGCGAGACGAGGCGCTGCCTGTGCCCCTCACAGGCGGTGGCTCTGGAGACAGATGGAGAGAGCGCTTTCCTCGGGGCCGTCCACCCTGGGTCTGGCATCCCCCAGCTCCTGGCAGAGGTTCAGAAAGTCCTGTGCACTCTCCGATTGCCCCGTGCCGGTCACCCTTCCAGCAGCTACACGTGCTTTCATGCTTCTGATCCTCGCAGACATCCCACGAGGCAGTGGTGTCATCCCACCATACATTTTGGGGAACTGAGGTTCAGGGAGATGAAATGACCTGTTCAGGTTCACACAGCTGGGAGGACATGGAGTCAGCACCGAGCACCAGTCTTTGGACCTGAAGCCACGAGCATCTCCGTGCCGCTACCCCAGAGTGTAAACTCTGCAGTTAACCTGAGCTCTGAGTTGGAAACTGCCCTGGTCCTGTTTCGACGAGGATGAGGGGAGGGAACTGATATTCCTTATGCAGCTACTCTGGACTTTATGTGCATATGGTTTGAGTTCTGTACATACATCTCCCGCCCTAGGCTGAAAGCTAGGATAACCTCCCCAGTACCCGTCAGCTCTGTAATCCCATGACTCTGATAAAAGATAACCTAAAGCAGGGTACCAAATAGGTCTCCGCCCACTTGCTAACTCTGAACGCTGCAGTGGCTGTCTGGGGCGCTGTGTTGGGGATTCTCACGGCTTGTCATCAGTTCTATAATTGATTATTGATGTCTGGCATGGGCAAGCAAGAGAGTGTCACTGATTTTCTCATCTTAGTTCTTTTTTTTTTTTCCTCCTTTAAAAACATTTATTTATTTGACTGTGCTGGATCTTAGTTGCGGCATGTGGGATCTTTCATCTTTGTGGTATCATGCGGGATCTTTAGCAGTGGCGTGAGAACTCCTAGTTTCGGCACGTGAACTCTTAGTTGCATCAAGCAGATAATGGTTCCCTGACCTGGGATGGAACCCAGGCCCCCTGTGTTGGGATAGCAGAGTTTTAGCCACTGGACCACCTCATTTTTGCTCTCTTTTTTTAAAAAGATTATTTATTTATTTATTTTTGGCTGCACCGGGTCTTTGTTGCTGCGAGGGCTTTTCCCTCATTGCGGCGAGCGGGGCTACTCTAGGTTAATCGTTGGGTACCTGGGCTTCTCACCGCAGTGGCTTCTCTTATTGTGGAACTCAGGCTCTCAGGTGCAGGCTCAGCGTTTGTGGTGAACGGGCTTGGTTGCTCCGCGGTTTTGGGGATCTTCCCGACCCAGGGAGGGAACCCGTGTCCCCTGCATTGGCAGGTGGATTCTTTAGCACTGAGCCACCAGGGAAGCTCTCATTTTTCTCTTATTTTAAAGGGTAATGCTTTACATTTGCAGCACAAAATTATTACTTTATTTTTGAAAATCTGGGCACAAGAGGACACGATTGTCAGCAGCCATCCACTCCCACGCCCAGAGTTGTCTGTTCTGTTACCAGGCCCGTGGGGTCTGACTGTAAAGGTCGAAGGCTTTAGGAAAGCGTCATGGACTCGTGGAATGGTCACTCGTCACCTTGTTTTCCGTCAGACTGGGGGAACTTGGCAATAGCTAGCAACCGAGGTTAACAAGATAACAAACAAGAACACTTGAGATTAATGTCTTCTGTTTCTTGGGAGGGCACCATTGTATACCCGCCTCATTTTCAGAGCTCAGTCCTGAGTAATCAGTGGATTGGAGTTGTGCTGGGGGATCAGAACAGGCATAGCCTCTTTTCCTGTAAGTCTTCTCTTTCTGCTCAATTACTGTTATTAGCCATTATGTCCTAATCAAGTGATTTCCTTTCAGAGCAAAAATTGCTCATCCCTCCATGAGAGAGTTTGTCCTCCTGCCAGGACCCGCGTATATTTGGGAAAGTTTCCAGCACGTAAACAATTTACGGTGTGGGACAAAGACCCAGGGAGGTTAAGCCACTCATGCTTAAGGCCACACAGGCAAAAAGCAGCAGAGCCAGGCCAGCATGCCTCAAAGGCTCCTGCTCTTAAATATATCGAGTGAGTGGCTGTCCTGAAGTCATTGTTCAGTATGTAGTGGTTCATTTCTCTTGTCCTTGTCTCAAAAATTGTTTGCCTGTGTATCTGTCAGGATGGGTTAGGTTATGCTGCAGTAACAAAACAGCCCTCAAAACTTTAGTGGCTTTAAACAGAAAAACAGCTTTCTTCCCTGAGTGCTCCACATGTCCACTGACATTGGCTGTGTTTATGTTTCATGTCTTTGTCACTCCGAGGCCCCAGTTAGTGGAGCAGCTTGCCAGGGACATGACCAACCACAGGGCTGAGGGAAAGAGAATGTAGCATCCATTACTGGCTCTTAAAGGTTCTGCCTGGAAATAGATGACATCACTTCTGCTCGCACATCATTGGCTAGGGCTTAACCACATGACCACACCTGTGCTCAAGAAGGGAGTATAATTTTCACTTAGGGAGAAGCAGTAAATATGTATGCCTCGTAATACAGTCTGCTTGCCACAGTCTCTGCATGATCTCTGTGGGTTCATTTGTAGAAATGAATTTGCACAGGCTCTTTTTTCCTTCCCTGTAGCATGAGCCACCGTTTTGAATTAACTCCATCCTGGGTTCTTGGATTCATTAAGAAGTCTCAAGTTGAACATACCCCCATTGTCCAGTACAGCACCATTCCTGATTCTGGCATTTCCATGTATTTTTCATTTTTTGATTCATCTTAGAGGTGGACTGCCAGCTTGCAGTGATGAAAAAAAACCAAAACCTTCAAATAATCTTTCATGGGAATTCAGAGTTCTTTAAAGAAATGCAGGTCTGTGTCTCTGCAACCCATGGAAGTATTGCCAAGCTGACCTGAAGGCCTAGGTTACCCCACATGGGCATCATTTATCACATGCCAGATGCTTGTATGCCTGTGTCAGAATGGTCTGTGATTACCAGCTGCCTCAGGAGGTTTCCCGGGAGCTGAGGGAGGTGTCCTGTCTTTGGGGCTTTGGGAATCCCAATCCCTACCTGTTCTTCACTTTGAAAGAAAGGGGTGCCAGCTTCAGTACTTAAGCAGAGAGAAGCCCCAGCCAGTTGCACACACCCCCCTCAACAAGCTCCCACCTGAGCAGCAGTGGAGGAAGTATTAAGGGGTCCCCGGAGCATCTGTGTTCATCTCGTCTCTGTTGGGAATTCTGGGGATGCTGCTTTGAAGATATTTATAAAAGGAACACTCATTGCCTGTGGTGCTCAGAGAGGCAGTTACCTAGTAAGAAGCAGGGAGCCGAGGTAATGCGGCTTGCCTGGGAGGGCTGCGGGGAGGCGGGGACTGGGCAGGCTGCAGCCACCAGCCTTGCTCCTGCGAGGAGGGACCTGTTCAGAATTAGCCGATTGAGGCTGCGCGCCTCCCACAATTATTGTATTTAAAGAGATGGTCAGTCGAAGTGGATTCCCATTTTCCAGCCTCTCGAAGCTGAGTTGCAGTGGTTCTGATTTAGACCCCGAGTCCATGTGTCTGCCTGGCAGCTTCCAAGGTCTGGAGGTCAGTAGACATAACTTTGAACCCTGGCTCCACCGTCTTCTAGCTCTGTGACCTGGAGCAAGCCCCTTTCTCTCGCCAAGCCTTGGCCACCCCCGCCCCCAACACACACACCCACACACACACATACCCAGCTTTAAATGGGGCTGTGGATAGTCCGTGCCCCTTAGGGGTTGAAGAAGGGGAAAATGCAGTGGGGATGAGTCACATGGTAGCATCCCCTAAGCCAGGAAACACCACAAACATGGTGGGTATTTGTTCAAGATTAAGAATTAACAAGCTGCACATTTCTCCATCAAGTATTGCTGTGGCCACACCTTTAACTTCTGTAGTACTCAAGTCCTGGCTTGGGGCGGTGGTGTGGGGGGGTACTAGGGGAAGGGATATGCACCGTAGCAACGGCCTCTGGTTGCCTAGCAACAGGAAACCCATCCCAGTCGATATTCTAATTTGTCAGAACATTTTTCCCCCCCACCTCTACAATGGAATACAGTTACACGAGAAGGAGAAAAATCAGCAGTGTGCACAAGCCTGTCCACAAGTTGTAGAATCCAGCCCCTTCCCAGGGGCTTCTCAAGCCCAAACTGGAGTCACAAACTGGTCCTTTCCCCTCAAGGAGCGCGTGAGCCCCATGGGTTTACAGCCCCATTCCCCTGAACCCACACTGCTGCCTTCTTGAACTGTGGGTCTGGCTTTCCAATGGTTCGGGGGCTGAGGCCAGGCAGATATTGTCCGTGGCTCTCAGTCCACCTGGGCTCCCTTTAAACCAGGCGGGTGAAGCCCAGGGAGCTCCAGGAAGCCTTCTGACTCCTGCCCATCGATCTAAGCCCTGGCATTAAAAAATGCCACTGGCTTTTTTCCCCAGCGTGGGTGGTTGAGTTAAAAAACCGTCAGGCCGCAGGCACTGACTCCTGCCCGACGATCTAAGCCCTACTCACCACGGGTCACTTTCATTCCAGGGATTTGCACTCTGATGACACTCCTTTGCAGGGCCCATGTCCTCCCTGGTTAACTTTACAGCAGCACTTGGCCCTGGCCCTCCACCTGGTGCAGTTCAACAAATGACACTCCCCCAACACCTCCCCTCTCCCGCAGGCCACTGGATGAACTCCTAGAGCAGTCCTAAGATTTGGCAAAACAGAGTGCAGACTTTGAGCCGGGGCAGTATTCAGAGTCACGTGGGCTCCTGTACAAGGAGACCCAGACTTGCCAAACCTAAAACAAATATTTGTTTGGTCTTCAACAACAATTGAATGAAGTATGATGATTGTTCCCGTTGTACAGTTGGGGTGACTGAGGCCCAGTGAGACCCCTCAGGGCCCTACTACCAGGCAGGGGCAAAGCGGGTCCTGGAACCCAGGCCTGTCTGCACCTGAGATTCCCACTCAGAACCTCCTTCTTTCCCTGGGGAGCCCCATACAAGCCCCATCACTCTTAGTTAACCCAGACCTTGCCAGGATCCATGCGTGGCTAATGTTAGAACTTGGTGATGTTTCAGGGCAAGAAAGGAAGACGAATAAAAGGAGTTGGGAGGCCTGTGGCCCTTTTGCTGTCATAATGCTTGGCTAACCTGCTTTTTTAAAAACAGTATTTTTGGCTTTGCTGGGTCTTCACTGCTACACAGGCTTTTCTCTAGACGTGGTGAGCAGGGGCTACTCTCTGATGTGTGTGGGCTTCTCACTGTGGTGGCTGCTTTTATTGCAGAGCTCAGGCTCTAGGGCACATGAGCTTCAGTAGTTGCAGCTCCTGGGCCCTGGAGCGCAGGCTCAATAGATGTGGCCCACGGGCTTAGTTGCCCCGTGGCATGTGGGTGGGGTCTTCCCGACCCAGGGATCAAACCTGTGTCTGCTACGTCGGCAGGCGGATTCTTTAACACTGAGCCACCAGGGAAGCCCTAGCCTTCTTTCAGTCCCCCTGGGCCCTGTACACCTGGGAATCCCATCTCTTTGGGACAGTGAGTGGGTCTCAGCGGCCCCCAGAGCCAACTGACAGCCGCGGGGCCCACCTGAGGCCTGGGTCCCCGGTGTGGATTCCCCAGTAATTGCTGGAAACCATCCCTCGCCTGTCAACAGGCTATAAACAGGGAGCTGGGGGAAGATCTGGAAAAAAATGCCACTGGCTTTTTTCCCCAGCGTGGGTGGGTTGAGTTAAAAAACCGTCAGGCCGCAGGTATCACAGCACTGGAAAGCCTGAGGAGTGGAGGCGGCGGCTGAGACTCAGAGGCGGACTCGGCCACATCCTCGTCTGTTTTCATTCTCTCTGGCGGCACAGGCCGCAGAGCTGGATTCTGAAGTGGAGAGCCCTCCAGGGACCTCCCCTTGGACAGTGACAATAACCGTGATTCCCCTAGAGGCCACAGAGTGACCCTGCTGGCGTGTTCCAGCAGGATGGGGAGCGACGGGTCCTGGCGACCCCGCTGACCTGTGCTTTCTCCAGGAGGGAGGCAGCAGAAACAGCGTCCGGCACCTCTGTTGAACGTGACCTCCTCCCCTGGTGCCCACCCGCTTCCTGGGGTCTTGGATTCCTGCACCCAAAGTGAGGTCCCAACCAGCTCCAGTCCACTGGGTGAGAAAACCCGGGCAGAAGAGCAGAGTCACCGTGCGCTAGTGGTGTGCATGAGAGTGCGCAGGTGGATGCGCAAGCCTGTGTGTAAACTGCATATTAAAAAAACCAGTGACACCCTGGGAAGGCTGTCTGTGCAGAGAGTGAGCTTCACACTGGTCAGGAGGTGCTTCGACGGTAGGACCGTCCCAGCAGTATTCGCTGGAAGCTAAGACTGGTACTTCCCTGGTGGCTCAGACAGTAAAGAATCTGCCTGCGATGCAGGAGACTAGGGTTCGATCCCTGGGTTGGGAAGATCCCCTGGAGAAGGGGAAGGCAACCCACTCCAGTATTCTTGCCTGGGAAATCCCATAAACTGAGGAGCCTGGTGGGGTACTGTCCATGGGGTCACAAAGAGTCGAATATGACCGAGCGACTAACGCTCTCAGTTTTCAAGACTAGTACAGTATAGATAATAATAAAGGATCTAGCAGTCATGACCAGGTGTGAGCTCAGACAGGTGGGGTGAGTTGCCCAAAGTCACACAGCTGGCATGAGGCACAGCCAGGATTGGAACCCAGGTCTGTCTGACCTCAGACCCCCATGACAGCTGGACTCTCCCACATCATGTGGCCTCTTCCAGATGAGTTGCTTAAACAAATCCGTTGCCTGAACTTCTTTTTTTTTGGGGGGGGGAGTGCAGAACAAAAATCCCTCTGTCTTTCCCAGATTTCCCCCAGGCCTCAGCAACAGATTCCTGAAATGTTATTTATCATGAAAACATTTGGGAATTATAGCAGTTCCCAGCATTTAATTCTTTAAATGCTGTTAAAGAAAGTGGAGGCAAGGGACTCCCTGCGGCCCAGGGTTAAGACTCTGTGCTCCCCCTGCAGGGGGCACAGGTTTGATCCCTGGTCAGGAAACTAAGACCCCACATGCTGCACAGCAAAGCCAAATAAAGTTTTTTAAAAAAATTTTAAATAAATAAAGTGGAAGTGAGGGAGGTAACCGAGGTTGACACCAGGCTGCCAGGATTTCACTCCAGTGCATTCGTGGGCCGTTCACATCCCTTTGAACCTGTTCCCCCATCTGGAAAATGGGATCCTGACCAAGGATAACACGCTCCCCTCCAGTGGGAGCTGAATATCAGAAGCCCCCTCTGTTTGGTTTTCATATCTGGAGATGACACTTAGGACTGTCCCCAAGCATGGGTCTCCGCGTCGACAGTCGGTGCCCAATCAGTGTTTAAAAGTAAAATAGGGGCTTCCCTGGCGGTCCCGTGGTTAAGACGCACCTTCCAATGCAATTCCAATGCAAGGGCGGTGTGGGTTCCACCCCTGGCTGGGGAGTTAGGATCCCACATGCGTTGAGGCCAAAAAACCAAAACATAAACAACAGAAGCAATATTGTAACAAATACAATACAGACTTTAAAAATGGTCCACACAGAAAAAAATCTTAAAAAAAAAAATAAAAGTAAACTAAAAGAGAACATTGTGTAGCTGTGTCTGCTGGGGAACGGAGGAGCTGGATGGGCAGGGCCTCATCTCAGCCCTGGCTGCCCGCCCCCTTCCTTTCACCTGGAGAGTACAGACCGGCCCTGGCCGAGGAGGATCTTGGCTCTGCTGCCCCATGGGGGTGGAGGAAGCACCTAACACTCTGCATGCTTAATTCATGTTTTTATTTGGGAAGCTCAGTGTTTAAGAGTAGGCAGAGAGAATGCTAGGTTTAGAATGCAGTTTGGGGAGATGGGAGAGGGAGAGTGGGATGCTTCAACCCTGAATCTTTTAAGATTTTTTTGTATCTGTGAGGGCCTCCCTCATAGTTGAGTTGGTAAAGGATCCCCTGCAATGCAGGAGCCCTGGTTCGATTCCTGGGTCAGGAAGATCCCCTGGAGAAGGGATAGGCTACGCACTCCAGTATTCTTGGTCTTCCCTTGTGGGTCAGCTGGTAAAGAATCCGCCTGCCATGCGGGAGACCTGGGTTCGATCCCTGGGTTGGGAAGATCCCCTGGAGAAGAGAAAGGCTACCCACTCCAGTATTCTGGCCTTGAGAATTCCAGGGATTCCCATTGCAGTCCATGGGATCCCAAAGAGTTGGACATGACTGAGCGACTTTCACACAAAATGTATACATCGATATGAAAATATGATATATATACACATGTATATATAAATACACTCATATTTTGCAAATGTAATATATATGCAAAATATATGCATAGACTTATGTGCAAATATATGTATATATATAATATATGCACATACATATATAAATAGCTTCCCAGGTAGCTTTAGTGGTAAAGAACCCCACCTGCCAATGCAGGAGATTTAAGAGATAGGGATTCAATCCCCATGTCAGGAAGATCCCCTGGAGGAGGAAATGGCAACACACTCCAGTATTCTTGCTTGAAAATCCCATGGACAGAGAGGATCCTGGCAGGTTACAGTCCATGGAATGGCAAGAGTTGGACACAACTGAAGCAGCTTAGCACATAGCATTTGTATATAAATAATTCCTTTGCATATATTTGCATATGTATGCTATATACGCATATCCATATATCCATGCAAAACTATATATGCAGTATATATACATAGTTTTGCAGATAGATCAGCCAAATGGAATTATACTGCAGGAACGCTTTTGTACCTAGTTTCCTTTCGTTTTCTCTTCTATGACTGACCTCTCATGTCATGAACATGGACCTGCAGACTACAGTATAGTCCATGTCTCAGGTTATGCTCACTTTATTTAGTCAGGCCCAGATTGATTTTGGGACACACAGGTTGTTTCCAGTCTTTTTGCCTTATAAGTAACGCGACAGTAAACATCACCTACATAATCAGAGTAACCTTTCAAAGTGGGGTGACAGGGATGCAGGCAAAGAGCTCGTGCAGCACAGAATTTGATTAAATCCCTCTGGTGTCAGCCGAACCTTGGCGTGAGCACACTTGCACCCACACGGGCAAGTTTATTTTCTGTGAGCCTCCGGTTCTCCCTTAAGTAAAAGGTATGCAAGCCTTATCCACCATTCTGAAATCCACAAAGCCCTCCCTCGTTTGTGGCAAACCTACGCTTTCCCAGTGTGTTGCCAGGAGGTTATTAACAGTATGGTATGACTGTTCATGCACTTTGCTGCAGAAATGGTAATACATTTGCTTGTGGTTGCCTTTCAACAGTACTTACCCAGGTTTGGGAGCATTTTTTCAAAGTTATCATCCCCCAAAGGGCCTTTTTCACTCTCTCTGTGTTTTTTTTTTGGCTACACTGGGCAGCTTGTGTGATCTTATCTCCCTTGCAACCAGGAATTGAACCCGTGCCCCCCGCAGTGGAGGCCCGAAGTCCTAACCATCCCAGCAGGGAATCCCCTGAAGGACGCTTTTATAACATTTGCTCTTACTTGCCTTTCCATGAAATTTGAATGTCGTAGATACTATTGTGTATCTGTATGTGTGCATGAGTGCCTGCTCAGTCTCAGTCGTGTCCCGCTCTTTGCGACCCCATAGACTGTAGCCCTCCAGGCTCCTCTGTCCATGGGATTCTCCAGGCAAGAATACTGGAGTGGGTTGCCATTTCCTTCTCCAGGGGATCTTTCTGACCCAGGGGTTGAACCCACGTCTCCTGCATTGGCAAGCGGACTTTTTCCCACTGAGCCACCTGGGAAGCCATCTGTACATGTACTGTATGCATATCTGTGCTTTATATGCCAAAATATAAGGTCCCCACCAACAACCAGTTTCTCTGTAGAAACTGCGTGGACCTAGACCAGTGATTCTCAACCAGGGGTGACTTTGCTCCCCAGGGACACTTGGCAATGTCTGGAAACAGTTTGGGTTGTCTCGACTGTGGGGAAGGGGTTACAGTTAGCATCAGTGGGTACAGACCAGGAATGCTGCTGGCTTCCTCCAGGGCACAGCGAAAGCCCCTCCCCCTACAATGTGCCGAACTGGCTAGATTGGGAAACGCTCCTCTAGATCCCATTGGGGCTTCCTCCCAATATACAGTATGTCTGCTTGTTGCCTTGCTAAAAATCTGAGTTGTCCCGAGTTTGGAATGCATCTGGCCCCTGGTTTAGGAGTTGGGATGCTAAAACCCACCTCCCAGATTGGTGAGAGGACCGTTTGGGGGCTGATGTGGTAAACTGTGTTTCTTGCCACCTGGCTGTGGTCCATGCTCACTCAGGATGAGCCAAAGTGCCCGGGTGCTCAGGGTCCCATATCTGGATGCTGTCTCCACCTTGAACAGGTCCTGCTAACTGGGTCCTGGCCCCAGGGGTGCTCAGGGCTTTATCCAGCATGCCCAAAGCTTGCATCAGCACCAGCTTCCTTCCAAACGGGCCTGTTATTTTGTTTATAGGCTTTGCCTAGGGGCGCTGTCTGTCTGAACACGTCTCTGGGCTCGGCCAGCGGCAAACTGGCCTGGAGCCGTGCGTGGGCCCGGCTTCTGTGTCCTGGAGCTCACAACGGAGGCTTCCAAGCTCTCTCACCCACTTGTGACCCACTGAGTCAGGTGATGTGCAGGCGAGACCCTGCAGCGACAGTTCTGCCCCGACCTGGGTATCACCGCTGCAGGTAAGCCAAAGAGACACCATCCACCAAGTGTTTTCCAGGGCCTTTGGCTTCCCGAGGGCTGGACTAGGAGGCAGGGGTGGATGGAGCTGAGCTGTGAGTTAGAACAGGCAGCACCCTGGACCCTGGGCAGGGTCTTTGAACAAAACCACAGACTGGGCTGGGCACCAGGAGGAAGTGGAGCCCTTGGCTCTGTCCTGCGCGATGCAGTGGCAGCCCAACCGGTTCTCCTCCTGCAGCAGGGCAGGTGCTCATCAACAAGGGCGCCGCCAGGCCCAGCGATGGCAGAGAGCTCCCAGTTCAGCCCCTGCCTCGCCCCCGTCCAGGGGGCGTCCCAAGCTTCCCCTGCAGGGCTGCTCTGCAGGGTGGACGGCAGGCACAGGGGCTGTCCTGTCCCCAGCGTAGCCCGCTCTTCGTAAAGGTGGCATTCCGCTTCTCCCTTCTTCAGGCTGTCCCAGTGCCTGCACTGTCTTCTCCCTTCTCCCCACCTGTTCAGTTGGATCCACTTTTCAAGGCCCAGGCCATGTCACATGCTGTCAGCTTCCCCTCCTGACCCCCTGTGCCCACTCTCTTCCACCTCTGTCTAGAGCCCCTTGGTACTTCGGGTACCTGGGACAGGAAATCATTTTCATTTCATTTATTTATTTATTCAGTTTTGGCCGCACCGGGTCTTCGTTGCGGTGTGCAGGCTTCTCATTGCTGTGGCTTCTCTTGTGGAACACGGGCTCTGGGGCACACGGGCTCAGTTGTCCCACAGCATGTGGGATCTTCCTGAACCAGCGATCCACCCCATCTCCTGTGCATTGGCAGGTGGATTCTTAACCATTGGACCACCAGAGAAGTCCCCCGGGAAATTATTAATCATGGGGTCTAGGATGATCAAGGAGCTTCCCTGATAGCTCAGAGGTAAAGAACCCGCCTGCAGTGCAGGAGCCTCAAGAGATGCGAGTTCGATCCCTGGGTCGGGAAGATTCCCTGGAGGAGGAAATGGCAACCCGCTCCAGTATGCTTGCCTGGAGACTCCCATGGACAGAGGAGCCTGGCGGGCTGCAGTCCATGGGGTCACAGAGTCAGACAAGACTGAGCACAAGCACACGGGTGACCAATGGGATGATCTAAGGCAGGACTGTCTGCCCCTCATTCCTAGTAAATCTTTCTATCAGAGAGAGCTTGACATCATTCCACATCAGCACTTAGAATTCTGCTTCATTGTTCTTAATGGCAGGACAGGTGCCCTTGCAGGGATAAATCTGTTTACAGGTGCCCTTATGGAAAAACACCTGGGCTATGCTTGCTATTAACCAAAATCGATGCCACTGCTCTGAGCATCCTTGGGTTTGTGAGTTGATATGTGTGTGTATGTTTTATGTTATCTGTGTTTTGTGTATTTTGTGTTCGTGTGTTTTCTGTGTGTAGGTACGTGTTTGCATGTGTGTGTGTGTGTGTATTTGTGTATTTTTTTATGTGTGTACAGTGTTAAAGAATCTGCCTGCCAATGCAGGAACCACAGGAGATGCGGGTTCGATCCCTGGGTCGGGAAGATCCCCTGGAGAATGGAATGGCAACCCACTCCACTATTCTTGCCTGGGAAATCCCACAGACAGAGCTTTGGTGGGCTACAGTCCATATGGTCACGAAGAGTCGGGCATGATGGAGCAACGGAGCCCGTGTTTGTGTATATATTTGCATGTGTGTTTGTGTTGTGTGCATCTGGGCGTGTGTGTGTGTATGCGCACACGTGCGTGCGCCTGCTAGCTGAAGCACCAAACGCAGGGGTAGTGGAGCAATGTTGTGACCCCGCAGTGTGCCCACAGCCTCCGATGTGGCAGAGGTGGTGGCCGAGGCCTGTCAGGGAGAGGTCCTACAGGATTTGGGTTCCTGGGGCCGCAGAGAGACACACCAGCTCCCCAGGCTCACACTGACACATCAAGGCTGCAATTCTGTCACCCGACAAGCTGAGGCCTTGCCTGAAATAAACATGAGAGAGATGTTTTGACATGTGATGTTTCAAAAAAAAAAAAAGTCAAATTTGCCTGAGAGACTGTTTTAAGAATCTTTCCAAGAGGAGCCGAGTCAGGGTGGGTGGGACAGATCCCCCGAAGAGGAGATGCTTGGAAACGTGAATTCTATATTCACATGGAATTGTACATTTTTAACGTTTATTTTTAAAAGCTACCAACCGCAAGTGTTACAAAATACAAAAAGAAGTGGAATTTTAAAACTGTGGCTCCCTCTCTTCCCCACCCCCGTCACTCGGTTCCCCTCCTAGAGACGAGTGTGATGACAGCTTTCCTATGTCCTCTTCACATATTCTGCGCATTTTCAAATATTTACAGATATATTCTTCCCCCTCCACCTGTTGTTTCCAGCCTTGCCTTATTCGCTTGACAGTGTATCTTGGAAGTCATTCCATATCAGGACACATAAATCTTCCTTATTCTTTTCAACAGTTGAAAAGTATTCCACGCCATGGTTGGTTCTGTAATTTTAAAACATAAAGATACATTTGGAAAAAAGCACATTCCTTTTTCTCTCGACTCCTCTTTAACCTTAGAACTGTAGGCCTTTTATTAATAGAACTTTAGACTCAAAAGGAATTTGAATTGGTCTGTGTAAAAGTATCTCAGGACTTCTAGAATGTTCTAAGCTCTTTCCTCTCCCCCTGCAGGAAGGTTCCTGGTTATCTAGGGCAAGTGGGGATTGGTTGTCCTCCATTCCTAGGCCAATCTCTTTCATTTGCACCTTAAAAAAAATATCATCGTCACCAGACTGCTTTCACTGTTTGTCAGCACACTGAGCAGGGTGTCTTAGAAGAAAGATTTGTTTTTAAAAAGTAACAGAAATTAAAATTTAATAGCATATATAAAAACAGTCCTGGGATGTACCAGGAAGCTGTGAATAGATCACAGTATTGTTCATAACATGAGAAAGGGGGCCAGGGATCATCTGTGTACTGTTCATTCACTGACCCATTCATTCATTCATGCTAGACCATTCATTCACAGACCACTGTTGGGGCTGTGTCTTGCCTTGATGCCAGGGTCCGAGGGTGAACAGACCACATTGCCTGTCCTCAGGGAGCTCACAGTCCGACAAACAGTGAGCACAGGGGCCCTGTAGGGTCCCAGGAGAGACCCAGGCCTGCTCGGATGGAGGCTTTTGGGAGGAGCTGATGCCTGCTGTGCTTCAGGGCCTCATTCTCAGCAGGCCTGGGGTGGATGTTTCCTGGGTGCAGTGACAGCGGGACTTCGTGGGATGGGGCATCACTGGCTGTAGACTTGGAGCCACCTGGGTTTGAACTGGGCTCCTTCACCCACTCCTGAGACCCTGGGCAAGTGGCTTCACCTCCCTGGGCCTCAGTCTTCCCATCTGGAAAGTGGGGCTAGTTCGTGGTACCTGCCTCTTAGGGTTGTTGGGAGGATGAGTCTGAGCACACAGAGAGGGCAGTATCAGCGTCCTTTCCTGCTGTCCGTGTCCCCCTGTGAAATGGGCTTGTTAAAACGTCGACTCTGGGGTTTAATTGAATGGCGCACATAAGGAGTCTGACCTGGTGCCCGGTGCGCAGTGGGTGCTCCTTGTGTGTGTTCCCAGTTATTACTTCTTCCCTCGTCTCCTTACTTACCTCCGACACGCAGAGCACAGGGCGCCCATCGGACTTCCGGAGTCTGGGAGACCCCACCCCCAAGGCCAGCAGGAGCCCGGGTCCCCCCAGCCCAGCTGTTTACAGACTCAGAGGTGGATGCGGTGGGGGGAGCCAGGAAGTGCCCCCACTCCCCAGAGGCTGGCAGGGCACTCCATGCCGTAACCAGGCACGCCTCCTGAGGGCCCGCTGCCAGCACGCCTTTCCGCACTTCAGGTGACACACTTGTCCCGTGGAGACAGCGTGTCTCTGCCAGACCTGTCGTTCTACAGCCTGCCCGCCCAGCTCGGCCCTGGGGAGGGCGGGTGTGCTGGAAGAGCCCGTGCCTGGTTCACTCCAGGCCGCAGGAGAGCAGCTGACTCATGTTGGGGTCAGGGGAGATAGTGAGGGATCCGGTGAAGACAACCCCTTTGCTCTCAGCTGAATGATGGAGCAGTCAGGCCTCCTTAGGGCATCGTGGCACCTTAGACTGTTAAACTGACGCTTTGGGGACCTAAACAGTGGATGTTATTTATCGTTGTCATCACCATCATCTCAACTGGAATCTATTTGGTCCTTCTCACGCGCCTGGCATGTGCAGCTCTCACCAGACATTTTACAAGATTCTCCCAACAACCCTCAGCCCCATTTTACAGACAGGAAAATCGAGGTTTGAGAGATTTGCTCACAGCTCCCAAAAGGCAGAGCTGAATTTGCCCCCCGCCTGCCAGCCCCAGAGCCTGCGCCACCTCCAGCTCGCCGGCGCCTCCCTCTCCGTCTGTGCCCCATCCACGTGTTTCACGGTCCTGGTTCTGCTCTCTCGGTTTCTGTCTGGCTCTCTCGTCTTGGCTGTAACCCCCGTCCATGCCACCACAGCACGCCTCGCCTGGCTATACCTGACCACACCTGGCCACACCTGGCTATACCTGACCACACCTGGCCACACCTGGCTATACCTGACCACACCTGGCTATACCTGGCCACACCTGGCTATACCTGACCACACCTGGCCACACCTGGCTATACCTGACCACGCCTGGCTATACCTGACCACACCTGACCACCCTGGCTATACCTGACCACACCTGACCACCCTGGCTATACCTGACCACACCTGGCCACGCCTGGCCAGACTGCATAACTGTTCCCAGAGTGCATTGAAAGGGGTCAGAAACCGGTACTTCCCCGGGAATCACCACCTCCAGCTGCCAGGGGACGAGGGGACACTGTGGGCTCCCAGAAGCCATCAGTGGTGCCGACACCTCCTAGCTGGGACCCAAGTCCCCAGGGAGGGGACGCCACACGGTGTTTGCTGCCAGCATCAGGAGTTCTGAGGGCTCTGTGCTACCCCGTTCCAGCCCAGTTCCTTCTGATCTGACTGCCTTACCTTGCTCTCCTTCTCTCCTTTTCTCGCTATTCCTCCCACCCTTCCTTCCTTCCCGTTAAGTGAGCACGTGCTCTGTGCCAGGTCCTGTGACTCAGCACCGAGAAGCCAGTGTGACAAGATGCAGCTCTCCTCTTGGAAGTCATTTGTATTGGGAGGAACAGGCACCCAGGGACCCGTCCAAGTGCTGAGAACCCCCAGCCAAGGCCAGGGCTCAGCGGGACCAGGATAGGACCTGGACTCAGCCGGGGAAGCTGCTCCCGGGGGCTGCCACTCGCTGCCCTTAGCCAGGCGAGGAGCTGGGCAGCAGGCCTGGGCTGTGACGGTGCCCAGGTGTGGCTTCAGCACGAAGGAGGGGTCAGGAGCTGGACACCCGGGCCCCGCAGCCACAACGGGGCGGACAGGGTTTTAAGCTAAGAGCCTGGCGGCTTCCCTGCCGGTCCAGTGGTTAAAACTCTGCGCTTACAATGCATTGGGTACGGGTTCGATCCTTGGTCAGGGGCTAAGTCCCACATGCCTTGTGGCGAGACCAAAAAAAAAAAAAAAAATAGATAAGAGCCTGGAGTTGGGGGTCCAGGTAGATGGGAGACTCCTGGGGGACTTGGCCCAACCTCAGCCTGCCGCACCCCTCCTTCTCCCCTCCCTGGGCCTGAGGCCCCACCTGGGTGCAGCTTGGACTGCCCTGCAGTGACCAGCACAGGCAAGGGACTCGGGACACCTGGATCCTAGGCCTGGCTTGGCATCCTTTCCTCTCCCTGGCCCTCGGGTTTCCCATCTGTGAAATGATCACTGAAGGCCCCACGGAGCTCTCCACGTCGAGCCAGAGCTGGGAGAATGTAGCAGCTTGGGGGGAGCACTTTAGGGCCTGAGTGTCAGGCAGACCCGAATCCCAGCCCCACCCACCTTCTGTGTGACCTTGGGTGTGTCGGGTCCCCTCTCTGGGTCTCCTCCCCTATAAAATGGGCCCATGACAGTTCCCTCAAGTCCTAAGACTTCCTGTACAGGAGCCTGAGACGGCAGAGTGAAAGGCCAGGATATTCAGCAGTGCTTACGTAGTAGTGTCAGCCCTCGATGTTGTTACTGTTACCACTCAGCTGTGTGCCAGTCTGACCCGGACGCAAGGCAAGGAGGTGCCACCAGGCCCTGGGGGCACTGGGACAGAGCCAGCGTCACCCTCGACAGCGTGGGCCCCGTGACCCCAGGGCACCCTGCACAGCTGACAGTGTCCAGTTGCAGAGTGGGAGGGGAATCGCTCGTATTTGCCCTGTCTTGAATTGCTCGGAATTGCCCCGTCAGCCGCGGGCTACCCAGCGCCACCCTGACTCAGGCTCCTTTCCTAGATGGATGTGTCAGACACCCTGAAATACATACAGGGGTCATATTTTCTCTTACCGTCACCCCATCCCTAATGATATGGCCTTTTCTGCTTAAGGAGCTCACACCTGTTCTGTGCAAAAAAAAGTTATTTTCAGAAACATGTTCTTCCAGCAAATATTTAGTTGACAAGTACTCCAGGCCTGGCGTGGTTCTAAGCGCTGGGTGCAGCAGTGGGTGACAGAGTCCCCGTTTTCATGCGGCCGACAGTCTAAAGGGTGTCAGGGAGCAGCCAACCACCTGTGGGCCAAACGCAGCCAGCAACCTGTTTGTTTTTTTTTTAATATTATTTACTTGGCTGTGCCGGGTCTTGGTTGGGACATGTGGGATCTGGTTCCCGAACCAGAGAGGGAAACCTGGCCCCCTGCTTTGGGAGCTTGCAGTGTTAGCCACTAGACCACCGGGGAAGTCCCCAGCCACCTGTTTTGTAAATAAAGCTTCATTGGAACACAGACATCATCTGTGCTGCTGACATGGTAACGACAGCTAAGCTGAAGCTGAGACACAGACCCCATGGCCCACAAAGCCCAAAATATTTATCATCTGGCCCTTGATAGGAAGAGCTTGCTGGGCTCTGGTAGAGATGAACAGATGAAGAGCCCTCTTCTGATCTGTTCTTAGATGGGGATGTGTACCATATGATAGAGTTGCAGGAATGGTTTGATGGATTTTGTTTAATTTTATCATCTGCTGATATTGGGATCCAAAATCACAAGTGTGGATCCTAAATAAAAGCATCGTCAATAACAGAGAGACAGGGACTTCCCTGGTGATTAAGACTCCATGCTTCCACTGTGGCCGGGTGGGGCGCGGGTTCAATCCCTGAACGGAGAACTAAGATCCCACATGCTGCACGGTGGTGTGGCCAAAAAAAGCCCGTTTCCTCACTACGGGTAGTGTCCCTGGTAGCAGTTCTCTCTGAAAGCCTCCAGAGATCTCCTCTGCCTGTTCTCACGTGCATTTATGCATTTGTCTTCACAAGGCTGGCATCATAACACATGCACTGCTTTGTTGCCTACATGTGATAAAGGGATCTGACTTTGGGGAAGAGAAATGCGAATGTTTGCTCGGATAAGACAGACAGCTTTCTGTGAGAGTCAGTAGTCTTTCGGAGCATCCTTCTCCTTGGCTGTGTTTATTCCGCCACGCGGATATTTCATCCTGTGTATTTCACTGATGAACTCCTCACGTGGGTAGGTGCCCATTATGCTACTGGAGAGGAGTGGACAAATAACTCCAGAAAGAACGAAGAGATCACTGGAAAAGACCCTGATGCTGGAAAAGATTGAAGGCGGGAGGAAAAGGGGACGACAGAGGATGAGATGGTTCGATGGCATCACCGACTCGCTGGACATGAGTCTGAGCAAGCTCTGGGAGTTGGTCATGGGCAGGGAAGCCTGGCGTGCTGTAGTCCATGGGGTTGTAAAGAGTCGGACACCACTGAGCAAATGAACGGAACTGATATTTCACTGATCCCTGTCTTGTTGGATGTTTAGGGCGATTCCAGTATTTGCAATATTTTGCAGTCTTTGCGCTCCCGTGGGGAAGCATCCATGTTCACAGAACTTGGCAAGCATGTCTGATGATTCTCTTGAGATAAATTTTTGGAACTAAACTGGCTGAGTCAAGGGTGTGCACGTTTTAAATTTCAGGACATGTGTTAGCGCTTGTTTAAACACACCCCTCAAAGGCGTCTCTTAGGCTGGTCTCCCCAGCCTGGGTGTTAGAAAGCTGTCCATCATCTGTCCTGGGCTGAGGAAGTCATGTTTGTCTATAAGACAGGGGTCCAGAATTTTCACCCACTACCAGCTTGGGGGCTTGGTGACCTAGTCTGACTGAGTGATTTTTATCATATTAATTAATGATTATTATTATTATTTTGCCGTGCCTCACTGTATGTGGGATTTCAGTTCCCTGATTAGGGATCGAACCCGCACCCCCTGCGGTAGTGTTGAATCTTCACCACTGGACCACCAGGGAAGTCCCCAAGCAGGTGGTTTTTAAATCTGCCAAGTTCTTGTTTTAAATCTCACCAAGTTGGCCTTCTTAGAGCATTTTAACGTGCATTTCCTCACATGAGCCTCTTGAAGTATCCTGGGAAAGGTTGGGGGGTGTGTGTGTGGAAGAAGCCCAAACCTGGGTTCCAGGCTCACCGCAAGCAACCTGTGCGTCTGACTTTATCATCTGAAAAAGTTTCTCATCTGAAAAGGCCAATCAAATGGACTCATAGGGGTCCTTGGAGATGTAAATGTTAAGTTGTGATGGCCTCATGTGGCAAATGACAGCTAAAATTTGGATTGTGGCTGTTTGCTATCCATCACGGGTACATGCCAAGTTGGGGGGGAGGTGCTAATTTGGACACATGTGTTCCTCAGATAACTCTTCTCTTTGGCCGTAGTGTATTTTCAGACCGCCTTGTAGATACGTACTCCCCTGCAGGCAGTGGGGGGTTTTTATGGCATCCTGTGAGGCAAAGCTGATTTGGAAAAACACTCTGCCTTAAAGCTAATTTTCAAAACCTGACTTTCAGCAAGTCCTGGAGAGTTTTGGACCCTTTCTGTGGCCTTGTGGAGGCCCTGTGACCCTGAGAGTGAAGATCAGGCCTTGCTGACTTGAAGGACCGCCAGGGTCTGCCACAATGAGACGTGGACCATGTGCACAGGGTGACCAGCGGGCTAACAGAAGGAAGTGCTGACAAACAGCCTGCTTACTTAAGTCTCACTGACAAGACGAATCCCCTTAGATGGTCCTAACCCCTGGAGTACTCCAGATTTGGGGGTTCGGTGTTAAGACGTAGTGAATGAGATGGCATTCAACCAAATATGTAACATCTGCTTTGTCCAGACCCTAAGGCCCAGAGAGGTTAAGTAACTTGCCCAAGGTCACACAGCCACCATGCAATAGAGCCTGGCTTCAAATCCAGGCATCCTGGCTCCAGAGATGGTACTTGTCCAAGGGAGAATGAAAAGAAACAGGTCAATTATAACGAATATATTGTGGGATGTTCTACGGCAGTGCTCTTCACCGGAAACTTTCTGCTATGATGGATGTGTATTCTATCCATTCTGCTCAGTATGGCAGCCACATGTGGCTATGGAGCCTTTGAAATGTAGTTAGAGCCGCTGAAGAATTGGATTCTTTGTATTTTTCAAATTTTAATTAGTGTAAATAGCCACATGTGGCTATCGTGTTAGACAACATAGGTGTAGAGACCTGAAGTCTAGGGAACGGGAACTGGGGGCTCCTGAACCAGCCTTGGGTGAGGGGGAGTTCACGGAAGGCTTCCTGGAGGAAGAGCCAACGAAGCTGAAGCTGAAATCTGAATGAGAGCCAAGAGGTGGTGGCTGCTCCAGCAGGTCCCGAGGTGAAGGAGGGCTGGAGCAGCCAGGAAAAGGGGCTGGGAGGGTCTCCGGGTGGGAGAGGGACAGGGGACAGTGGAGAAAGAGCCCCACCAGTGAAGGTCCCACAAGCCATCCTTCCAGTGTTTGGACTTGACTCTGGGGAGCTATTGAAGGGTTTTGAGCAAGGACCCTGCAGGCTTCGAGTTCAGCTTTGGAAATTGTTACGGGAATAGAATGTCTGGGAGGGGATCAGAGGTGAAGAAGGCAGGGGAGCCCCATAGCTGGCCAGGGTTGGACAGAATGTTCCCGAGGGGGACTTTGAAGGGCTTGGAGCTTGACCCGACACGGGGGTGAGAGTGGCGGGGGAGTTGGGGATGCTGCCTTCCAGAATCCTGAGTCTGGTTTTAGCAATGCAGGGAGCAGACCTCCCTCCCTGCCTTCAGGGATTCCACATCCCTGAGCATGAATCTTAAATCTCTGCAGGAAGGCCCACAAATGGGGACGCACGGAAGCCAATGTGGTTTTTTGCTGAGCATGATATACTCCTCCACCCCCACCCTGCCGCCCAGAGCCTTCCAAAGGAGGTCAGGAAATGTTCCCCTGCCTCCTGCCCTGATTCCACCCTCAGCAGCCTTGGAAGCTTGCCGTTCTGATTTCCAGGGGCCCTTGCTCCCTCACTCAGCACTCAGAGATCCCCATCTCTTGGGGAGTTTGGGTTGTTTGTTTAGCTGCCCTGGGTCTTAGTTACAGCATGCAGGATCTTTAGTTATGGCATGCAAACACTTGGTTGTGGCATTCAGGATCTAGTTCCCTGACCAAGGATCGAACCCAGGCCCCCCTGCACCAGGAGCGCGGCATGTTAGCCCTAACCAGACTGATAAGTCCTGGAGGCACTGAAGATGGAGAGAAGTTTGGCCAGGGGCAGGGTGGTACCCACACAGGACCCAGGAGAGTGGCCCCTTCACCCCAGTTTGCCTGGCTTTGGCTCCAGCAGCCCTGCCTCCTGCGATGTCTCGGGCAGACCTGGACGGTTGGTTACTCTAGTTCTCAGCACAGACGTTTGGACCCGTCTCTGAGAGTGGGGGCGATGCAGCATGATTTATCAGCTGGATAGGCTGATAAATAGGTTTATCAACCGGACCAGGTTCTAGCATTTGCCCCTGATAGAAACCTCTGGCTTGTCCCTGCAGGATCAGCTGAAGCAGTGTTTCTCCAGGCGGACCCCCGAGGCCAAGGACACCGACACCCTCGTGCAGGAAGCCGACAGTCAGTATGGGACGTGGCCGGACCAGCGCCAGAGCGGGGAGAGGTAAGCGCTCTGGGGCAGGGCCTCTCGGGGGGAGTCAGGGCCCCCATCTGCCTCCTGATTTCTCCGTTACTAAGGAGAACCTATTTTGTCTGTAACAGGTTGTTGTGTAATAAGAGCAACCCATTCTTTTTATAAAACAGAAGTTTAGAAAGTACAAAAAAAAGAGAAGATTTTACAATGATATATGAAATATCCAGAATAGGCAAATCCACAGGGACTTATCATGGGCGGAGCGGGGGCGGGGTGGGGAGCGGAGATTGACTGCCAAATGGGGACCAGATTTCCTCCTGGGTGGATGAAGATATTCTTAAACCAGAGTGGTTATGGTCGCACAGCATTAAGAAGGAAAGTGAAAGTTGCTCAGTCATGTCTGACTCTTTGCAACCCCATGGATTATACAGTCAGTGGAATTCTCCAGGCCAGAATACTGGGCCTGGGGTGGGTAGCCTTTCCTTTTTCCAGGGGATCTTCCCAACCCAAGAATCAAGCCCAGGTCTCCCGCATTGCAGGCAGACCCTTTGCCAGCTGAGCTGCAGGGGAGCCCACAGCATTGTGAGTGCACTAAATGCCTCTACTGGCAAATTTCATATTACGTGTTTCACCACCATAAAAAAAAAAAAAACGCAAAGAAAATGAAAACCAACTTTAATGTCAGGACACAGGTGTCACTTTCATTAGTGTTTTTGGTTGTATTTCTAGACTTCTTTTCTATGTATATATATTGTGTGTTTATAAACAGAGGATCATATTATACATACTGCTTCATAAGCTATGTCAGCATTTAGGATCATCACTATTAGTGGCATGGAAGGCCCCTCAGGGGTCAGCCTGGCTGGGAGGGAATGTTATTATGACTGTGGAGAAGCTCAAGCATCACCTGGATTCAGGAGGGCAGGCAGGCCTGAATTCCAGCTCCATTCTGGCTGACTGTGGGGTCCTGGACCATTTAGTTTTATTTGCCAGATTTCACGAACTCCTTTTCTGTAGAAAGGGTGCACGTGTGCGTGCTTAGTCATTCAGTTGTGTCCGACTCTGTGTGACCCCATGGAACTGTAGCCCACCTGGCTCCTCTGTCCGTGGGATTCTCCAGGCAAGAACACTGGAGTGGGTTGCCTTGGCCTCTTCCAGGGGAACTTCCCTATCTAGGGATTTAACCCGCATCTCCTATATTGCAGGTGAATTCTTTACCCACTGAGCCACCTGGGAAGGCCCTGTAGAAAGGGTATGATGCTTATAAAAACAGCCAAGATGTAGTAAGCAGACAGGCCGAGTACTGTTGTAAGCTCTGAAGCGTAACATTTAATTCTGTGGTCCCACCTTGCAGAGATGAAAACTGAGACTTGGGGTTGGCAAGAGGATAACTTGTGTTCACAGTTGGCGTATTTCCCGGCACTTAGTCGTAGGAGTAGGAGTTTGATACTTTGCATTTGTTCACCGTACCTGTTCTTTGTGTTAAAAATGCCGTTTTTCTTCTTGCCCTTGGGCGGGGTCAAACACAGCAGCAGCTTTGTGGACGCCAAGGGTGGGCCTGCCATGTTCTCAGGTCACCTTTCCCACTTGAGGGCTGCAGGATCGCACAGTATTTTAAAGCCAGGGAGATCTGAGTCAACCCCAGTGTGGCCACTTTGTGTCACTGTGTGTCTCAGTTTCCTCATCTGTGGGTATCATGCCCAGGGATATGGCGTGTCCATGGCTGAGCTGGACTCAGACCCAGGTCTCCCAGCTCCTTCCCCTGCCCCCTACCCCAGTCAGGAGCGGCCACGCCCCTCCGCTGACTTATGTCCCATAGCTTTCATTGGTATCCAAGTTGGGGGTAGGTGAGTGAAATTAGAAATGAGTGGGCTTTCCTGGTAGCTCAGCTGGTAAAGAATCTGCCTGCAACACAGGAGATCCTGGTTTGATTCCTGCGTCAGGAAGTTCATCTGGAGAAGGGATAGGAGAGTAAAGAATCTCCCTGCAATGCAGGAGACCTGGGTTTGATCCCTGGCTTGGGAAGATCCCCTGGAGGAGGGCATGGCCACCCACTCCAGTGTTCTTGCCTGGAGAATCCCATGGACAGAGGAGCCTGGCCGGCTACAGTCCGTGGGGTCACAGAGAGTCGGACACGACTGAGCGAGTAAGCGCACAAGAAAAGAAACAGGGAAGCACAGGTTTCTCATAGTACACATCAAGGGCGTTTTGTTTTCTTTCCTAAGCTGTGGTATAGGGTTAGTTAATTAGCTTACTTAAATGCCACTAGAATGTACCTGCAGGAGCACGGGACTGCGAGTCTGGAAGCCTGGGTCCTGGTTTTGCTGTCACTGTCTGACCCTGGGAGGCCCCTCTCCTCTGGGCCTGTATCCCAGCTCTTACAGGGAGAAGGGGAAACCTGGCCCCTGGCATCTGCACCTGCCCCCGTCCCCGCCCCCGTGTCCTGGTATCACTCGCCCCCTCCTGTCTCTCGGAGGTACTGCAGCTCCTCCCAGGAAGGGCCCAGGCGCGGCTTTACTCCCAGCCCTGCGCAGCGGCGCCACCTGCTGCCCGCTCGGTGGTATTTGTCTCATTTTTTGTGGATCTGCCTCAATCTCACCCCACACCCCAACGTCCTGCTTATTCCAAGTAACAAAATCCGTTCAGAGCTGACAAAAAGCAGGCTGTGCTCCCTGAGTGAGAGACAAGCCCACCAGGGTTGACAGCTCTGCCCAAGGGTGAAGTTCGGAGGTCTTTTGGGGCAGACCCTCCCGTCAGGGACGTGGTGTCTGGCGTGCTGGTCCCCCCTTCCTTAGCATAAGGCTTTCCTCTACTCTTGACTCTGGGGTCTTTCTAAGAGAGGAGCAGGGAGCCTATTTAATTTTAATGGCTTGATTTATTTATAAATCTTCTATCTTTTGTGGCTCCAATTATCCGAGTGGTACTCGGAATACATTGTCTTGGGCAGGGAGAGAGAGGGTCATGGACCTGGATTCAGGGGTCAGGTCTGCCCCTTTGGGCAAGACTCTTCACATCTTTCTGTCTTGGTTTCCTCATCTTTCGCAAGGTTAATATTTAATTTTGTGAGGTTAATCCTATCCTGTAGGATTGTGGGGAGGATGAAAAGAAAACAGCTTTTCAGCACAGAGCCTGGCACATAGTAGGCACTCAGTAAGTCTTTGTCGAGTGAGTGAACCAGTGAATGAAGCAAGGCAGGATATCCCCCACCTCCTGCTCCACCACGGGTGATGGCCAGGGATGGTTTGGTCTCCATCAGCGCTGCCCGACAGAAACGCAGCACAGGCTGCACACGCAAGACATATGCAGCTGCAGTGTTCTAGTAGCCACATCAAGACAGTAAAAACAAAACAGGCGAAGTTAATTTTTTTAAGAATTTTTTTCCTTTTTTAAAAGTCTTTCTTTTTCCTTTCTGTAAAGGCCATTTTTTAAAGTCTTGATTGAATTTGTCACAATATCGCTTCTGTGTTTTTGTTTTTTTGGCTGTGCAGCATGCAGGATCTTAGCTCCCCAACCAGGGGTCAAGCCTTCTTCACCCCTTGCCCTGGAAGGCGAGGTCTTAACCACTGGACCGCCAGGGAAATCCTGGAGAAATTAATTTTAACAGTATATTCTGTTGGAACCAGTACCGTGTGTGTGCTAAATCGCTTCAGTCATGTCTGACTCTGTGCAGCCCGCCATGCTCCTCCATCCATGGGATTCTCTGGACAAGAATACTGGGGTGGGTTACTGTGCCCTTCTCCAGGGGATCTTTCCCACCCAGGGATCAAACCTGCGTCTTTCATGTCTCCTGCATTGGCAGGCAGGTTAGCGCCACCTGGGAAGCCCCATTGAACCCAATAGACCCTTTATAAATACTGTCCTTGTAATATGTCATTACTATTAAGTTATTAGCGTGATATTTTACTTTTTTTTTTTTTTACTCCAAGTGTTAGGAATCGGCGTGCACTCTGTACGCTTGGCCCAGCTCAGCCCTCACTCGCCCCATTGCAAGGGCCCAGCGGCCACAGGTGACCCGCAGCTCCCCTGCTGGCCAGCACAGAGATAGAGGGTCTCGAATGGGGGAGTGG
Organism: Moschus berezovskii; assembly: GCF_049115385.1. Lineage (NCBI taxonomy): Eukaryota > Metazoa > Chordata > Mammalia > Artiodactyla > Moschidae > Moschus > Moschus berezovskii. The sequence goes on from NC_142478.1 coordinate 68,566,409, forward strand.
CTCCTCCCATTCCGCACCGTTCCAGGTGTTCCAGAGGCACCATGGATAGCACCTGGCCAGGCCCAGCATGGTTCTCCTCACCTGGATGTTCTGTCTCTGGTTTCCTGGACATACAAAGCACGCCCCACATCCTGCCTTCTGCAGATTCCCTTCCCTGATACTCGGATCTCAGACACAACCTGCCTGACCACACCTTCCTCCCTCTTCCATTCTCGTAGTTTGGCGGCCCCCGAGTCCCCGTCCCCGGACAGCAGTGCCACCTCGGCTTGGAAGCAGCCCCCCAGCAGCCGCCTGTCCTCGCTGTCCTCCCAAACGGAGGTCACCTCAGCCGGGGACCAGCATGACTGTTCCAGGGAGCAGCGGAGCACCAGCGTGGACCGATCCAGCACGGACCTGGAATCCACTGATGGGATGGAGGGGCCGCCCCCGCCGGATGCCTGCCCCGCAAAGAAGGTGGACGACTTCCCCTTTATCGATGTGAGTCGGTAGCTGGGAGCAGTGCTGGAAACAGTCCTCTCTCTTCTTTTTTTTTTTTTACAACTCAGGATGTTCTGCACCAGTCTGAGGCTGAGAGGGGGGCCCCAGGGAAATGGAACCAAGTCCCCCTCAAGCCAGCTCCTGTGTCGCTGTGGCTCCCTCCCACTTCCTCTGAGTCTCAGAAACTGGGTCTGTTTGGTGACCACTGGAGGGGCATGCTCTCCTCTTAGGGAGGGCAGATCCTTTATGATTTTCGTCTCTCCCTAGCTACCTCCACCCCCGACCAGCCCTCGCACTGGACACCATCGTGGCTGGTTGGGGAAACAGCTCTGCAGACATCAACACCCTCTTCCCACCCCCACTAGGGTGTCTGTCACTTACCAGTTCTGGGAAATGAGTCACTGAAATTAGCTCATCATTGCTAACTTAAAAGGCCCCGGGTGACAGAATTTCTCCAAAGTGGACCTAAGAGGAAGAATCCAACATTTCATACCAGGACCCGAGCCGGCCGGTCAAAGAGATGCCCCCTGTAGGAGCAGCTCTTGGCCGTGAGCCTGGCTGAGTTCCTGCTGGAACCAGGGCTGCCCATGCCTGGGCTCCCTGAAGTCTTGGAACCCCTCTAGGAAGGGGATACTAGTATCATTCCATTTTTACAAATAAGGACACCTCAGCTCAGAGAGGGTAAGTCCCCTGCTTGAGGTCACATAGCTAGGAACTGAACTGACCAGGATATGAACCCCAGGCTCCCATCTCTCACCGTTGTCTCCTGGGGATCACTCAGCCACAGCTGCCCTACCTCCTTGCTGGGCTCACCCGGGTAGTCTTCCGTACCCCCCTCTCCCAGCCCTTCCAGCAGGAAAGGTGGTGACCTTGGAAACCATCACTGACCCTCCCCCCGCCTCTGCTCAGAGCGTGCTGCTTGAAAACAAATGCCTGGTACTTAGAAGTTTGCTCCACCAGCTCCCACCCGCCCCCTGAATTATTGTGGGTAGAGGAAGGACCACGTTGAGAATCTCAGTTCCTGGACCCTGTGTGGAGTAGGATCTCTGTAAGGATTTAGTTAAGAGGATGTGTTCAGTTATTCACTCAACAAACAAACGTGTATTGAGGTCCCGTTAATGTACTGCTCTAGCTCACCTGCTCGGATGATGTCACTGGTGCGGGGGGGGAGGGGGGCGTTTGCATTGTGTGCCCACAATGTGCCAGGCACTGCGTGGGGCACTCTGAGTTCATTTGATTCTTAGAATCAGCCTACATGGTATTCTTCACAGGGAACGTAGGCTTGAGGCCTTAGGTTCCTAGGAGAATGCGGAAATGCTGGTCCATGTGCCCCCTTGAATAGCATCTTGTGGGAATCTGCACAGCCACGCACCCCTCCCAGGGGTGGTACCCTCCCTTTATGTCTCCAGAGCTTCATCTTTTCCCTCTTCTTCCCCGCCGCCCCCACAGCAAACCTCAGTGCTCGACTCAAGTGCCCTCAAGACCCGGGTGCAGCTCAGCAAGAGGAGCCGCCGCCGGGCTCCCACCGCCCACTCACTCCGGCGCAGCCGTACCAGCGAGCCCGACGGCAGGTCCGCCTGGGAGGAGGAGGCCGACAGTGCCTGGATGTTCCGGGACTCCACGGGTACGCCCGTCTCCTCCTCCGCAGGCCACGCACTGGCTAGCAGGAACAAGTTAGGGTAAACCCTGGGAACAGCTTTCTGACTTTGAAGACTGCAGGACATCAGAACACAGTAACACAAGAAACTGTGATTTCTCATTACACCGAGCTGGTTAGAAGCTACGTAGGGAAATTTTTTGCGGATGCTCTATGAATTGGGGCTCCACAGGTTGCAAGGGGCTGAGACACAACTTTAGGATTTCACTGTTTCCGCTTTTATCATTACTGGAGTCACCCTTATCCTCTCTGCGGGTTTCTTGGCTGGCTTTTCGTTTAGATTCTCAAGTTGAAAGACCAGGTCATTTATTACCAATCTTTTGGGGTTTCTGATCCATCATTCATGGCTATAGGTTTTCCTCTAAGGGCTTCCTTGTCCGCATTCCATGTCAAAACGTAAGCAGGATCTTAAAGAACAGATAGGAATTAGCCAGGGAAAGGTATTCCGTGTGAAAACAGCAGGATCAAGGGGTCAGAGACGTGGAAAGAATGTTCCATGGGTGTGGTGGAGCTGGGGGATATCAAGGAGTCTGTCTAAGCAGTTCAGCCTTGCCCAAGCCGGGACTAGCAGGAATCTTGCTGGAAAGGCAGGGCCAGTTCATGAAGAACTGTGTGATTCCTGGCTAAGGAGTTGGACTTGTTCTGTAGACAGACAGCTGGAATCTCAGGACGGTGGCTGCCGTTGACTTCGGTACCCTTTCTTTGCAACAGAGGAGAAATCCCCGAGGAAGGAAGAGTCAGACGAGGAGGAGAGGATGCCCAGGGCTGAGAGGACGCCCGTCTGCAGACCTCAGAGGATGCCTGTGTTTCCCGGCGTGGACCCGGCTGCACTGAAGGTACCAGACCTCGCACCCAGAGCTGCGCACAGCCGCGGCCGTGAAACAGAGAGGCCCGTGTTTTCTCACCCGCCTCCCTTCCTCCTCCCCTCTCTCCCTCCTTGCCTTGCTGGAGGTGGGGACAGGGACAGGCCCTGCTTACAGGAGGGGGCAGAGGCCCTGCAGAGGCTACCGGAAGTTTTTTCAAATGAGTCCTGGGTTGGCATTGGGCAGACCTCAGGCAGATCCCACTTGAGAAAACCATGTGACTTTGGTCAAACTCTTCGACCTTTGACCTTTAGGCCACTCCTCTATAAAATACAGAAAGCTAGCCTCCACCCTGGAAACGCGTGTCCTGAAACTTAAGCCCGGTAGAGTCCAGAGCCCAGAACACAGGCTGCCAGGCCGGTGGTGGGGGTGACAACCACTGCGGCTGGGGGCTGTGCCAATGTTACCCTTGGGGACAGATGCCATCTGCCACCATCATAGCCCCAGCCCCCAAAGGAATTCTGTCTGTGCCCATCCTTCCAAGCCACCCCATTCCCTCCACGTCCTCCAGAAACGATGGCCTTTTTCTTCTGCGAATCTGATAGTCAGAAACCTCACTGATTCACATTCACAGGAGCAAGGAGCTCAGAAGAGCTGGTGCTCAGCCATAATGAACTCTTGTCTCCATCGCGGGGTTCTCGGGAAGCTAGAGGGGACGGAGGGGCCTGTGATGAGGACACCACTCGTGGTGGCCTTTCAGCCAAAGATTATGTGATGGTGTAAATTTCTGATGGTGGTTTGATCCTGGTGGTCACGGGTGGCCTCTTGGACTACAGATCTGGCCTCTGATTTTTCTCGGCCTCCACAGTTAGGTTGGATGGGGCCCTTCCCCAGGCCAATGTAGCTTACAGACTTCACCCCTGTCTTCTCTCCCCAGGCTCAGCTGCACAAGAGGCCAGAGGCAGACAGTCCTAATGAGACCTCTGGCTGGGCTCCCCAGCCCAAGACCCCCAAGTCTCCCTTCCAGCCCGGGGTGCTGGGCAGTCGCGTGCTGCCCTCCAGCGTGGAGAAAGATGAGAGGTGAGAGTGTGGCTGACACATAAAAGTTAGGGCTTATTCGTGATACTGTTATTGTCATACAAGAGCCATGATAGAGCAGGGGTTGGCCAGCTATAGTCCACAGGTCAAATTCAGCCCACAGTCTGTGTTTGTTAATAAAGTTTTATTGGCTAATAGCCATCATGGAAAGGTTGTGTTTGTTAATAAAGTTTTATTGGCACACAGCCATCATGGAAGGGTTGTCCACGGTTGCTTTCTTGATGCAACTGCCAGCTTGACGTGTTGACACAGACACCCTGTAACCTGCAAAGTCAGAGTTACTGTCTACTTTAGTATCTGCCCTTGGTGATAGAGGAAGGCAGAAGAAGGGTTCAGAACCCAGACTTGAGGAAGGGTGTGGGAAAGGCTTCCAAGAGAAGGGATGCCTGAGCTGGGTCATGAGAGACAACAGAGGTAGCCAAAGTCACGTGCAAAGGCCCAGAGGCCGGGTCGAACTGGGGGCTGCGGGCAGTGCATGATGTTGGAGCACGGAGCGGGCTGTGGGAAGCAGAGGTCAGGAGGATGAGAGGGGGACGAGCAGAGGCGGCGCCGCTCTCTCTTTCTGAAATGTGTCTGTTTACTTGGCTACTCCGATCTTGGTTGTGGCAGCGGGATCTTTGGTCCCAGCCTGTGAGCTCTAAGAGGGATCTTAGTTCCCTGACCAAGGCCCAGACCCTGGCCCCCTGCCTTGGGAGCGCAGAGTCTTAACCACTGGCCCACCAGGGAGGTCCCGAGATGGTGCCTCTCTCTTGCTCTGGGGACACCAGAATCGCCCTGGAGTCAGCTAAGGGTGCCAGTGTTTCTCGAGGACTGGAGGGGCCCCCAGACTAGGGGCGCCCTGGTCCTGAGCCTCCACCAGGCGGCTTGCCTGGGGGTACTCAGACCCCTTTCTGCCCAGGGGACCTCTCCTTCCTCGCAGACCCCCACCCCACCCCAGCCAAGTCACCAACATCCCCAAGCCCTCCAAGAGCGTGGGGTCGGGAGCTGTCTCTGAGACCAACAGAAGTCAGGTCTCGTGTGCACGTGTGTTTGATTATAAAAGCTGTCTACCCTCAGCCAAGATCTGACACCACCGCCACCCACCTCCACCCCGACTCGAAGACGGCCGTGGCGAAATCCGGGCTTCTCTCCCTCTGTGGTTTTTAATGTAGCCGAGCTTACAGCGCACACTGCACACAGCTTCTTTTCCGGTTGCGTGTTTCCCGTGATGGTTCTCCCGTGGCCATCAGAGTCTTCATAAGTATGATCTCTCTTCCCTTTAAAAATGTTTCGGGAGTTTTTGTTTGACTTCATCGTTTTCGGTCAAATGATGTGTTCTCATGACAAGCCATTCTGAGGACAAAGAAAGATACATAAAGAGGAAAGTAAAAAATAAAACCCTCAAAAGTATTGTCATTCAGACTGTGATGACTCAAGTGTGTTCACTTGGGGAAAATGAACCTGTGACCTGAGTGCTTTCTGGATGTGTATTCTTCAATTTTAGAAAAAGCTGAAACAGATTGTACCTCCCCCAAACAATTATTGTTAATTATTCGGTAAACATAAGGCCTGTCTAATCTATCTGTATCTTACAGGCATTGTACTAGTCAGGGTTCTCCAAAGAAACATAGCCCATTAAGATGCATACACTGGAAAAGCGAGAGAGACAGAAGGATTTATTTTAAGGAATGGGCTTTCATGATTACGGAGGCTGACAAGTTCCGAAATCTGCAGGCCCGGCAGGCAGGCTGGAGACCTGGGGAAGAGCCAGTGTTGCAGTTCAAGTCCCAAAGGCAGTATCTTTTCGGAGTCCTCCCTTCTTCTGGGGAGGTCGGTCTTTTTCAGTTAAAGCCTTCAGCTGATAGGATGGGGCCCACCCATGTTATGGAGAGTAATCTGCTTTATTCAGAGACCACTGGTTTAAATACTAACCTCATCTTAAAAAAATAAATACCTTCACAGAAGCATCTAGTATAATGTTTGACCAAGCAGCCGGGTACTGTGGCCTAGCCTAGAATTTTAACCTTCACCAGCATTTGCGTGGGTAGAGAGATGGACGGATGGATGGGTATTTAGGTGATGGATGGATGGAAACAGTTTTATGTGACCTTGAGTTTCTGCTGCAGGTAGTTTCACAGAATGCATGTACCACAATGTATTGCACGTTCCCCATTTGGGAACTTGGGGGCGCCTTGGTTAGTTCCTGCCTCAATCACACAGACCTGGGCGTCTTTGCCACCCGCGAGTGTGGCTCAGCCCCCCAACCCCGGCACAGCGCTGGGAGGCCTGGGCCCCACACAGCCCTGACTGCAGGCCCAGCCCTCACTCAGGCTGGCCCCTGACTCCCACTGCCTGTGTGGTTTCAGATCGGAAGAGCCCTCTCCCCAGTGGCTGAAGGAGCTGAAATCCAAGAAGAGACAGAGCCTGTATGAGAATCAAGCTTGAGCAGGTATGGGGCCCGGAGTGGGCCCTCGGGCAGAGCCTGCAGCCTGAGCAGCAGGAGACTTGGGCCGGGAAGCCAAGGCTCGGAGACTTGGAGTACCTTGGAAGGAGAAGGGAAGATGTGGGTGAGGGTGTCCTGGGTTCCTGGAAAGATGAGGGTGGTGGTCTGCTGCCACTTAGGGAAAACCGCACCACTGGGCGGCCTGGCATGGGAGGGACGGGCAGGGCTCTGATCTCATGCCCTCGGCCAGCCCTCCTCGCCGAATCTCAGCCCCACTTTGTAAAATGACATCAAAGGTCAGCTTTTTCCGCATTGCCCCCAATTTCTACATTCCTGTACAGTCTGCACGAGGCTTCCCAGGTGGTACCAGTGCTAAAGAACCTGCCTGCCAATGCAGGACACTTAAGAGATGCAGATTCGATCCCTGGGTGGGGAAGATCCCCTGGGGGAGGGCACGGCAACCCCCTCCAGTATCCTTCCCTGGAGAACCCCAAGGACAGAGGAGCTTGGCGGGCTACAGTCCATGGGGTCACTAGAGAGTCAGATACGAATGAAGCCACTGAACACACACACACACACACACGTATATAATAAACTCCAAAAGTATCTCTGAATCCTCCTATAAACCTGTGCCCTAGGGTTTTGGAGAGGGGATCAGAGCCTGTTTGTTCAGCGTTCAGTGCTGTACCTGTGATATCTCAGTCAAGCCTGCTGTGATCCATTTGAGGGCACCAAAGCTGGCACCCTGACCTGATCCTAAACTGCAGGCTCATTCCATCATATCTGGCTGCCCGCCACCTTCTTCATCCCACTCCTCAAAAAAAAACAAAAAACAAATCAAAGTGGTCTTTCCTGGCCCATGGCTAACTGGGTGGCGTCCTGGGGAGCGCCAGGAAAGCTTGGCGGGCTCGGGGCTGGGGAGAAGTGGGGCCTCACGTCCCCGCTGCTGACGCCTGTCCTCTCTAGACAGGGGACACCGCCACGTCTGATGAACAAGCCTTAACTGTCCGAACCCGAAGACGAGGTCCCGCCGCTGCCCTCGCTTCCTGCGCATGCCTGGGTCCCTCTGGCCGGTCGGTCGGTGGGTCTGTCGGTCTGGTGGAGATGGCGTCTCAGTGCCTGCGCCCTGCAAGCTCCCCCGATGGATCAGGGAGGAAGGCTCACCCTTTACAAGTCCGTGCACCGTCTCCGCAGACAGCTCTTCAGGCTGGGGAAGAGACTGGGCGGTCCAGAAATGTCCATGCTGGTGGTTTTGTTTTGGGGGGATTTCTTTTTTAAACGTAAAATCGTGCATTTCTACGCATTTTAGACCCCCACGAAGCTTCAGGAACATGGATACACGGCTGGACCATCTCCCCTGGGTTCTGAATCATGAAAGCACCTCTTCCCCCGCCCCCCCGCACCCCAGGGCCGATCTTTTTCAAAAGGACATTTCCAAGAAAGATGAAACCTTTCGTTTCCTGCTATAACGGTGGTCCAGGGCAGTACCGCTGGGTTGCGGGGGTGGGGTGGCAGGGTGGTCTCAATTGCTCCTTTGGCGAATTCCTTCTCCCTCTCAAAGAAATCAGCAGTCCCCACCTTTGAACACCCGTGCTGTGGGTCCTTCAAGTGTGTTGATCCTCCCGCTGGGGCTGCGTGCGGGCCGGCCTGTTGCCTTGCTCCTCACGGTCTGTTTGCTTCAGAAGGTGATAAAGCAATAATCTCACCAACCTTCTCTGAAATTCAGCACATGTGTATGTTTTCATGCTACAGAACAGGAGGAGAGGTGAGCGAGTACCCGATCATCTCAGGTTATCTTCTCCCCGCCCCCAGGCTTCGTGAACAGTATTGTCACCCTCGTGGACATTTTCCTGGTTCCTTCTCGTGAGAGCTCTGAACTTCTGTGGGGTGACCTTCGCTCCCAAGGCTTCCAAGACCGGCGGCCCAAATGGCAGTGCCTTTCCCTCCCAAACATCAGACCCGCCCCTGGAGTCTTTTTCTGCAAAGTCCTTTTCTGAACACGACCTGAGCTGCAGGCAGGGAAAGAACCACTCCCCACTGGCCTCAGGGCACACGGTGAATGAGGGGTCCTGTTTGTGTGTTCTCACCTCTCCTGTGTACCCCCCCTCCCCCCCCAGCCCCCCAGTTCTAGCTGACCAGGTGCTTTTTCTAGGTCCCAGTGCGGGAAGGGAGAGTCTTGCTGAAAGTCTTCTCTGGAGGGGAGTGCTTCCGCTCCCCCCAGCCCCCAGTCCCGGGCCTCCAGACAGACTTGCGGATGCTAGGCGACCAAGTACAGCCTTGGCTGGCCTCTTCTCGCTCGCCAGCTCCAAGCTCGTTCCCAGGAATCTCCAAGACCTCTGCGGTCTCGTCACTGACTACTCTTTCCTCTTTTTTTTTTTTCTGGAAATTTCTCCATACCAGCCTCCTCCACCTCTTAGGCCCAAGGCTCCAGCATACATCCTGGAGATGGCCGGCCCACCCGCCACGTCTGGAGTCGCCATAAACTTTGTGCCAACCTTGCCCGGGAGCCGCCCACCTGAGAGAAGGATGCTTGGGCAGCTCATCGTGCAGCCCGTGACTGCTGAGGGGCGCTGGGGCTGAGCTCGCGGAGTCTCTCTTTGAGACATCCATTCTTCGCAGATGGTGTCACATCAGGGAGAAGAGCCTCCCTCCTCCCTGGCAACCCCTCCCTCCTTCAGGCTCTGTCGTCTCCCCAACTCTCCTTCCTCTCTTACCTCCCTTCACCGCCTCGTCCCTCTCTTGGAGGATGGAGACCAATCCCGTTGCTCTGGGTTAAGACCAACACCTGGGCCAGAGAGGGGTTGTGGCCCAGCGCAGTGGACAGTGACTGAGGTGGAGTAGGGGGCCTTCCCCCCCGAGTCCTCTTGTTGAGCTCTGGCCGCAGGACGGGCGGTGGTTGGAGCCTGTGGCCCGGCAGCCTTGTGCCTCTGTGTCTGCCTGACCGTAGTCTGGCCTCTCTTCATCTCTCTGGCCGTTTAGGGATTTAATCCTCTCAGGATCCACGTCAGTTGATTTTTCTATCTTATTTTTTTGAAGATCCAGTTCACCTTTTATTTCAGTTTTGATGTTGTGACTTTCGAGGTCAACAGGTCCCCTTTAAAAGCCACTCCTAGTGTGATTTGACCCTGACCCCTTTTCTTGGCAGCAGTCTTTCTGTCTTTCTCAAGGTGGGGAGGCCCCTTGGTTCCATCTTAGGCAGCAGCAAGTGACCTGCTTTGTTCGGTCAGCACCCACCAGGCAAAATCGCTCAGTTCTGTCGGTCGTGTTTCAGCCCAAGTTTACCCTGGAGGAAAGGAAAAAACCCTCGAAAACAAGACTGACCTGGAGATTGTCTACCTAACCTCCCACTCCCGGACTGGAAATAAAACTCCATTTAATTGCTTGGTGACGGGGACGGGCAAAGTCCACCCCTTGAAACTGACCGCAGCAGCCTCATCCCTCCCCTGCAGAGCAGACATGGTGGGTCAGGAGCCACCAGCTCAACGCAGGCTCCCCGGACCTCCAGCTCCGGCCGCAACCCGAACAGTGACGTCTCCAGCAACTGATGCTCTGCTGGGAGCCTCTGCGGACAGCCAGCTGGGCCAGTGGGTTCTTTTACTTCTTCTCTTTCTAAGCAGGGTGAGCCCTCAGGGGCCACGCAGGGGGTTGTATGTATGCTGGTTTCTTGAGTTCTCCTGGAGCCGCCTTTGGAAACCCGTCTCCTTTTCAACGGACTGAATAATGCCTTAACCATTCGTCTGCAGTCAAGTCACCCGCCCTCATCCAGCCCTCTTCGCCTGGGCCTTTGGCATTCTTTAAATGACAGTTTTATACAGAATGTATCCAAAATAAGATGGCTAGATAGGTGATTTTTTAAAGTATAATCTCTCTCCCCCCTTCCCTCTCCCCACCCACTTTGCACATCAGCATTTTGACAGCTGCTCTTTTGAGAAGTCTGTACCACTTTCCCCTCCAGCCGATCCCCGTCTTCACACTCTCTTGCCTAAGGTAACAGACGCCTTCGACCTGTAAAATTCCACAGCGAAGCCGCAAGAGTCAGTGTGGCGGAAAACCCCTCAGCGCCACCCGAGAAACTCTGGTGGCAGAGATGTGCCCCCCACCCCCGGTGTTTAGGGTGTTGGGGGCTTTGAGCGACGCGGCCCCGACAACCTCCAGTTGGCTGGGATTCGGGGAGAGGACAGTCAGATGGGGAGGTTTTGCAGGGGACCAGCCAGGCCGCATGCTTTCAGCGCTTTCTTCCGTGCTTCCCGGGAAGAAGTGAGGCCAGCTCTGGGTATTGGGATAGACGAGGGCCGGAGGCCCGAGGCCCTTAGTCTCAGAGGCTGTGCAGGTGATTTGGAAAACCCTGAGGCAGGGTTTCCCCGAAGGAGAGCTCAGCTGCTCCCGCCTGGTGCTGCTAACTGCCTTGTCCATTTCGCTCCGCAATGCCCACAGACTGCCCAGGAGCCAGGCGTGATTACAATGTTAAAACCCCGCAGATGTGTGGTCGGATCTTCTCCAAAGTGAAACGCTGGCGTCCAGGTGACTCCTGCGCAGAAGATGGCATCCCACCCAAGGAGAGGGCTCCAGGCAGCCTCCCTCCTCCTCCTCCCCCATCCCTGTGGCCCTTCCCACACTGCCCTGCCCCGTAATACAGGAAGCTGGACGCCGCTGGCCTCCGTGAACTAGCATTGCAGGGTGAGGTCTATGGGGAAGGGGGAGGAAGGCTCCTTTCGCTGGGATCTGTCCCGCCCTCCTGTTCCAGCCGTGGCGTTACTGCAGTCAGACTGTGCCTTTCCTCTTCTGACCTGTGTTGAAACAGGAAAGTGAAAGAAAAAGAAAAAGAAAAGCCTCATGGCATCATGATGCCATGGGGTAGGAGGGACCCACACTCCGCATCTTGATGGGGGTCCATCCCAGGCTCTGCCCCCTTAGGGGGGTGGTGATCTGAGCCCCGTGCTGAGAGCTGCCAGGTGCCACCATGTTAGGATTCTGGGCAAGGCGAGGGTCCAGAAACGCAGAACCACGTGGAAAGCCAGGAGGCACAAACGTGCTGGGTCTTGGCCAGTCTGTGCCTCCTTGCCCCTGCCCCCGTCACCCCTCGAGGCCTCTTTCTTTGTCTGGGTTGGCTTCTGCAGGGAGGGGAGGTTCTTGGAAAGTCAGCCTGAGACTTCTGGCAAGGTCACCCCTCAGCCCCTCCCCATCATCCTCTCTGAATCCCCTTATTCATCACCCTCACACCTGGCACCACACCGTCTCATGAATCAGCCTGGCACTTTCTTAACCATCTTGGTGGCATTGTGCCTGTTTAAGAAAAATATATATATAATGCCAGTTGTGTGAAAGAATGATCTCGTTCCATACCGCCTTATAGATCCTGTAAATACGGGGCTTGTAAAAGTCATCTATTGTGTTCCGGGAAGTATTTTGTACTGCGTGTTTTCTTAAGTCATTTCATTATCCTCCAGGTCCTATACTTCCCCTATGACTACGATCCTGAGAATGCTCTGTAAGATGGGGGCAGTGGAGATACATATATACCTACACCATTGTATTTTCCTGACCTTTCTCCTTGGTCCCTTCCTCCAATATGTGAGTCATGATCAAAAAGGAACTCGAGTCCTGTGTGCAGGAAAGTTGAAGCATCCTGCCAGCTGGTGTCCTCGTGGTTGCCTTACAAATTCACAGGCTCCAGGAGGTTTGAACGGAAGGTGGTCGACCGGCACTTTATTCAGTCCCAGAAAGGACCTCTCTAATCATGTGACTGAGAATTCATCCAGAAAAAAAACTATATTTTTAACGTCAAAACCAATGGGGTTTCCTGGACCTCTCAGAGTATCGGATGTCTACAAGTGCTTTTCTATTTTGTAACTGTAAAGAGATTTCATACGCACAGCAGAGCAGTTGGGAGTCTGGTCGACTGCCCTAAAACACAATGACCTTTTGCATGTACAAAGATGTCACATTCAGACTCTGGAAACAGCAAATAAAGCTTTGACGCAAGCTGCCCTGGAGACCTCAGCGTGTCAGTGTGTGAATGAATGGACTCCCCCACGCATGCATGCCTGTCCCCAGCTGAGTCAGTCCCTCCACCGCGCTGAGAGGGGCCAGTCTGGGGGGCCCGACTGCGGGAGGGCGCAGCAGGGGTCCTGGGAATGGGGGTCTGATGGAGACAGAGCTGGATCTCCACTCAGCGTGGGCTTGAGTCCCCAACTCTGCTTCCTCCTGGCTGTGGGGTATCTCTGGACCCCCACGCTCCTCCAGAATAGAGGTGGTGAGGGTGACATGAGCTGGCAGAAGTTAAAGGCAGTGGCCCCGGGTGGACTCAGCCCGTCTGCACAACATCCGGCAAAATGACAGGGAGTGTCTTTTAAATTATCACAAGGAGGGAAGGGGAGTGTTCCTGGCATGTAGCGAGTGGGGGCTAGGGATGCTGATCAACATCCCCTACTGCCCAGGACAGCCCTCCTCCCCCATCACAAAGAATAATCCAGCCCCGCTTGGCAAAGACCAAGAACTCTAGGTTAAAGACGTGGCATGCAAGATCTGGGCACCTGGCTCTTCAGGACCCTAAAGGAGCTGATGGCGGGGGAGTGGTCAGGGGGCAATCAGGTCTGCTGGGCCGTCCCCACCTCTGTCATCCCCTGATGTCCCCAGCGGGTGCCGGCTGCATCTCAGGTTAAGGAGCTGAGACCAACTCTGCTCTCCACCAGCCCCAGAAGGAAGCAGCCCCTCGGTCTGAACTGTCAACAGTGGGCAGGATCCTCAGTGATTAAGAAAGTGAGGCTGCCCTGTTTTGCTCCCACGATCTCTCGGTGGCTCGAGGAGAGAGAAGCTTCTCCACTGGCAGATGAGGAGACTGTGGCTGTGACCTTCATTCACTCCCCCAAGGTCACACAGATCCACCGGGTTCCAGAGCCCCGCTGTCACCCACCTCTCCGGGGATGCTGGGGTTTATGCTGACTTGAGGTTTTTAGCCAAAAACAAGCAACAGCTAAAGAAAACCCTCAGCTTAACAATTCACTCCTTTGCCCAGTTATTTATTGCTTCAGTAACCACTGAATACAAGCTCCTCTCTTCTATCTTAGAGTAGAGCGCTCCTCTGAAATCTTTGTTAAGCTGCAGCGGCGTACATTGAAAAAGTGGTTACCTGTGGACACAGCTTGCTCACAGATGCACAAAAGAAATGGCGATAAAGAGCAGGCACTCACAGACACGGTTCAAAGCCATGGCGGCCTGACGCTGTGATGCTGAGTGTAATTCCCACGGAAGGCACTTGGTGGCGCCAGTCGCTGCTTGGGGCTCACCCTGCTTCTGTAATGGCTCGTTTAAAGCCTGAATGCAACTGTTGCTTTTCGCCTTTTTTCATAAGAGCAAAATTCCTCTAGATTTCTTTCTGTTAGAGAAAAGGGGTACTAATGTAGGTCTTTCATAAAAGCAAAGTGGCTTGAGGTAAACTTTTGGAAACAGGAAATTCTGTAGCTGTCACAGGTGAAATTATACTTTGTTAGATATGCACACAAAATGCATGGATCTAATTTTTTGGTCATAAATTAAGTGACTCGTGATCATCTTTATTTCTATTGAGGCTGAGAGCTGGACCCTGGAGCAGGCCAGCCCCTCCGCCTCCTGTCTGCTGTGTGACCCTGGGTAAGTGACTTCACCTCTCTGAACTGTCTCCCCCTCCATAAAGTGGCAATCACAGTTCCTCCCCTCAAGGGAGCTGCATGAGGACTCAACACACTGCTCAGGAAGCTGGCCCAGTGCCCTGCACATAGTAGGTCTCCCATAAATGATCACTCTCATCTGTAGATGCCTTCTGTATGAAGAAAAGGAATCTTTGTTGGGTCTGTTACCGGGTCTCGTGGAAATGTGTGGACGGATTTACACCCACCTTGAAGGGGATGTTCAGGGTGATTGGACTTAAATTTTAGGCCCCATGGCACAGGGGAAAATTGAGAAATTCTAGGGCCTGGCACTTAAAGAACTGGAACCATTCTGAGGGTGTCATGCACCCCAAAAAGAAGATGCTGGAACTGAGAAGCCAGAGCAGGAAGTTGGGGCTACTGAGAGCTTGGTGCTGCGGGGCTCGCCGGGAAGCTGACACGGTCCACCTGCCCCCAGGAAGTCATCAGAGACCATGGCTGAGGACACAGTGGCGCGGGGGCCTCCCCGGGCCTGCTATTGAGGTGAAGTGGCGCGCACAGAATTGGGTGGACAGGGTGCTGCCTCAGCAAGCCGGGATGTGCTGGGCTGTCAGAAAGCACCCATAAATAGGGCAGTCCCGGCGGCAGCGGACTGAGTCTGCAGACGGCGCTGGTCCCCTCTCTCCTCACGGCGACTGCAACAGGTGCCCTCCGGGGGTGCAGGGACGGGGAGGCCGGCCCAGACCCGGGCGGTCTCCGGGGGAGGGGCGTGCACGGCCCCAGCCACGAGCCACGTGGGGGCCGGAGCCGAGAGGGAGGCCTCAGGACAGCCCCCAAGCCAGGCGGTGTCTGGCGGGGTGGGCAGGGTCGAGCCCTGGGGTCGAGCTTAGGGCAGGGGGCCTGCAGAGACTGAACACCGCTGAGGAAGGGGAGTGGACAAAGTGGGGGGCTGGCACCTCTGCTGAGAGTCCCCTCTGCCCTGGCCCCATTTCCAGGCCCTGCTTTTTGACGAGGCTGGACGCAGGCAGGCAGACAGCATCGCTGGGCCTGTGTCCTGAGTATAAGGGCCATGCAGCCCACCTGTTCCCAGGAATGCAGGGTGTGGCTGTGGTGCCTTCCGGACCTTGGCGGGGGGCATCTGAAATGGGCATGTGTGTGTCCCAGAGAGAGAAGCGGGGGGCTGTTTTTGTGCACCAGGTGGAAATTGACCATGTACAGTAACCACGGGAGCCTGTGTGTGTGTGTGTGTGTGTGTGCACTCACGGGTGTGTTTATAAACAGGAGAACAGTCCTGTGTGTCTGGGTGTTTGGCATCAGGCAGACCCTTCCCTGTAGGAATTCAGGTCCAGCGGCGTGTGGCACCATCCCTAGGGATGAAGGGGCTCCATCTGTCTGTCTGTCTGCATCTCTGTCTCTCTAAGTGGCTGCTGTACGGTGAGTGCTAAACGCATGTGGGATGAAAGCAGAAACTGAGCAGGTGTCCCAGGGCCTGCTCTCCAGCATCTTGCTTTTTCTAGACATCTGTCCGTCTGTTTCCCACTAGTCTGTGGTCTCCTGTTCCTCAAGGGACCGACTTGGTTCTCTTGGAATCTTTGGCAAACAAAGGAATTGGTGAACAGAAGCCTACTGCCTGGGGGGCGGAGCTGGGAGCGATCCTAGTAGAGGAGGCACCCTGAGGCCCGCCCCCCACCCCCTGAGCAGAGTCTGGGAGTGTAGTGTCACCCCAAAGCTCCAGGGGAGGGGGAAGGGCATGGGCTTTGGAGCCCCATCCCAGCCCCGCCTCCCTGGGGCCTTGGGATTTCCGCCTGTAAAATGGATATCTGCCTCCCCTGACTGTCCCAGGCCCTGTGGGCCACAGTAGATGCTCGGTGGATGTTTGTTAAATGACCGAAGGTTGGTTGTGAGCACTGACCACATTCTGCATCTCAGAGGAGCCGAGTTCTGGAGCTTATCCTTGACTCCAGGCACCTGGGTTTCCCCCACGGGCGCACCTGGTGACCGTTTGCTTTGATGGAAGCCACAGGGGTTCCCACGAAGATGGCAGAGCAGCACAGCTCACCGGAGCAGGCCGCGGCCGGCAAGAGCCACGGCGGCCTCGGGGGCAGCTACAAGGTACGGGGGCCAGGGAGGGGTCCCGGGGGCCCTGGGCCCAGGGCTGCCTGTGGCCCTCGGGCCCGCCTCCCAGCCAGGCAGCCTCTCTCCAAAGAGCAGCAGCAGCCCCTCCTGCCAGCCGCCTCTTCTGTGTCCTCGTCTGCACGGGGGACCTGGGCACACCCACGCTGCCAGTGTCAACGGGGCTTTCAGGAGACACAGCACCGACCCTCCTGCCTGAGCCTGGTCCAGTCCCTGGGCCTCCCTGAACCTCAGCAGCCCCACCTTTAACCCAGGGACGGCACCCACGCTCCTCAGGGAGGGTCAAACGCCGGTCCTTTACCACAGCCAGCAAATGGAGGAATCTGAGAGCTGGCTTTTGTGGGCTCTCTCCGCCCTTTCTAAGCTATCCCAGGGGGCTTTAATTTAAGCTGGGGTCCCAGGATGGATTGACTAAGGAAATAAGTGGGGTCTTTGACCAGACCGGGGGGGGGGCACCGGGAGGGGGAGAGCAGCAAGGAGGCTTGCCTGGCTCTGTTCCTGATTCGTGGGTGAATCAGCCTTGCCCTGTGGACCCCCAGCTACCCCCCACTGGAGAAGGGAGCATCACTGCCGCCCTTCCTGTCTCCTCTTGGCATCTGTGGGCTTTGCCCTGGCCTCAGCAGTGCTTATGAGAGAAGCGCCGGCGGGCTCACTGGATCCAGCACCTTCACTTAACCTGCTGTGCAGCCCAGGACCCTTTCTGAGTCCCCTTGACCCTTGTGTGAAAGGACCGGAGCCGATGTCCCCAGGGACGTGCTACAGAGACAGTTAGTGCTTCTAAGCGGGCGAGAGAGGCAAACCCACCTCTGCCTTGGCAGCCCCTTCCTCGGGGGCACGGGGGCAGGTGAAGTTCAGCTAGTGCCAACTGGAGTTTTATTTGTGCTGCCCAGGACTTTCAAAACGGAGACAGCTCACATTAAGGCAATGACAGATTTCGGCTTCTCTGGAAAAGCGTAGAAGGGGGCCCACAGCCCCTCCCGACCACAGCAGCTTTGCTTCCCTACGGTCCTCCCTCCAGTCATTTTGGACATTTCGCTTTACCAAGTTCTGCCCTGTTTCTGGCCAGACACCCAGCTTGCGGTCCCCTGGTTTAATGGGGTTCCTGGAGGCGTTGCCCTCTGTGGCCACCAGGGGGCAGGGCAGGCCCGCGGCGCCGCTGGCTTCAGGCCGGTTCCAGGCAGAGCTGATGGAGCAGGGGATGGTACCTGCCCCCAAGTCCCTCCGGGGCAGGACACGGGCTGGGGTTGGGAGCCCGGCCCAGATGCGATGCTGAGGAGGCTGCGCTTCTAGGTGATCGTGTACGAAATGGAGAACTTCCAGGGCAAGCGGTGCGAGCTCACAGCCGAGTGCCCCAACCTGACAGAAAGCCTGTTGGAGAAGGTGGGCTCCATCCAGGTGGAGTCCGGCCCGTGAGTACCCGGACGCCAAGCCCTGCTCCCAACCCTGAGCCCCCTGGGAGTCGGGAGGGCCAGGAGCAAGCTCCCTCCCCGTATCTGGCCTCAGTCTTCCCACCTGTAAATGAGAGCATTGAACAGCGATTCTCTCGGACTCCTTCCAGCTCTCCATCGCTGGGGTCAGTAGCAGAGCACTGTGCAGAGAGGTCAGAGGGAGACACTGGCGCCCTGCTCAGTGCCCAGCTAGTGGGATCTAATACTTATGGCTTTAATAATGATGGTAACATCTAATGTGCTTGCTGTCCTGGAATGGCTTTCCTGGTGGCTCAGTGGTAAAGACTCTGCCTGCCAATGCAGGAGACTCAGGTTCGATCCCCGGGTTGGGAAGCTCCCCTGGAGAAGGAAAAGGCAACTAGTATTCTTCCTATCCCATGGACAGAGGAGCCTGGCAGGCTACAGTCTATAGGGTTGCAAAGAGTCAGGCACAACTTAGTGACTAAACAACAGCAACAATACCCCTAAATCCTCACGACTGCCCACTTGACAGGGGAGGAAACTGAGGCCAAAGTGGTTGACTGTTCTGTCCACATCCACCCAGTAAGCAGGAGTCCCCAGCCGGACCCCAAATTATTCAGATGGAGAGTCCAGGCTGTGGTACTAACCACTTGGGTGAGGTGCTTCACCCTCTGGGCCTCTGTTTTCTCATCTGTCAAATGGGGATAATAAGCGTATGCACTTCAGAGTTTTTGTGAAAATGGACAGAGAGATGTACTAAACGACAATATAATTGTAATAATAAGAATAACAATCTAATAGAGGAATTAGAGGAAGAGGAGGAGGGGGAGGAATAAGCAAAGGAGAAAGAGGAGTTATTGATGGAATCCTTGCTGTGTGCCAGGCTTTGTGCTAAAAACATTTCTGAGCAGCCTATACAGAGGCTGTACGTACCTAAGACCGATTTCAATACTCTTTCCCAGGCTGGTTTTCTGGCTCAGAGTCTCAGCTCCTAGTAAGTTCTGGTAACTCCCTCAATACCAGGACTAGGGTCAGAGGAAAGGGGTAGGGTCAAAGGTCAGCAGCTCTTGGGCACCACCCCCCTCTCTAGACAGGGTCCTCTGCACCCCCAGGGCCGCAGAGATGAGTGACCCAGCCCTCCTCCCTCCTGCAGGTGGCTGGCGTTTGAGCGCAGGGCCTTCCGCGGGGAGCAGTACGTCCTGGAGAAGGGGGACTACCCTCGCTGGGACGCCTGGTCCAACAGTCACCACAGTGACAGCCTCCTGTCCCTCCGGCCCCTGCACATTGTGAGTACAGCCCCTGGAAGCCGGACACGCCGGGCGCTCCCGAGGCAGGCTCCTTTCACGAGCTCAGCCAAGGGCTCGGCTGGCACGGACCTGGCCCAGGGAGAGCCCTCGTTATTTCTGATCTGAGTGGTTTTGCGGGGACAAGAAGTTGGCTACTAAATGGGCACTGGGCTGCAGGTCGGAAGCCAGGATTCATATCTTGCATTAGCCAGCAGGTCACTGGCATGTCCCTCTGTAGCCTTATTAAAATCAGCAGCCACGTGGTCCAGTCGAACCCATACAGCCCAGTAAATAGCTTCAGAAAGTAACTGCAAATCAGCTCTAGTCTTTCCCCGGTGTTTCTCCAACACCTGAAAGAGACCCGCCCGGAGCGTGGTGGCTCTTCCCTCCCACCTGCTGACTCAGGCCAGCGGCTAGTCCCGCCCTTCCTCCTGCTCACCATGACTGATGCTCCTTGGAGGGGGAGGGGAGGAGGAAGGCCAGGTAGACCGACTCAGAATCTGCTTTCATAAAGCGGGAATGTTTCTGCATGAGTGATTCTGGTCTCCTGCCACCTTCTCTGTGCCTTGGGTTCCCTATCTGCTAAGTGACGAGGTTTAACCAGACCTGAAAGCCCCCCTCTCAGTTTCACGGCTCTCTGGCTCTGGAAGTCCTAAGGAGACCAGCTCTGGGGGTGGGTGTTACTCTGCGGTGCCTTGAGCCTTTGCTGGAGCCTCCTGGGCCCTCTGTCCCGGGCATGGGAGCAGCCGGTTCATCCCATGGTCTTGCCCTCCGTGGTCTTGCCCCCAGGATGGCCCGGATCACAAACTGCATCTCTTTGAGAACCCGGCTTTCGGCGGCCGCAAGATGGAGATAGTGGACGATGACGTGCCCAGCCTCTGGGCTCACGGCTTCCAGGACCGTGTGGCGAGCGTCCGGGCCATCAACGGGACGTAAGGGACCCAACCCCATACTTCCCTGCCCTGTCCTCCAATTCCCATGCGTCTGGCTCCACACGGGATCTCTGTTCATGGTTTCCTACAGAGCTGACATTCCCGGCTCCCCCCGGGCCTGGAGGCCCTTCATTCGAGTCAGGGCCCCTACACCAGCCTTGCTCAAAGCCCCCATGATTTGAATGTCCACCTGATTGCATTCCGGTACCATTGGATTTCCAGGAAGCCTAGACTTAGAGGCAGTTTGTTTTTTTTAACCATGTGAGATCTTAACCCCTTACTTGTCTGCCAAAGTCTTCACTCCTTTTCTGAGCTCCCCTAGACCTTGGAGTTCAGATTTGTTTTTCCCCTGT
The DNA here is from genome assembly GCF_049115385.1 of Moschus berezovskii. Taxonomy (NCBI): domain Eukaryota; kingdom Metazoa; phylum Chordata; class Mammalia; order Artiodactyla; family Moschidae; genus Moschus; species Moschus berezovskii. The sequence goes on from NC_142478.1 coordinate 68,586,604, forward strand.
TCACACTCTTTGGCCTTCTCACCAGGAGACCCAGCATATACCTAGGGGTGGCCCAAGTGGTACACAGGAGAACAGGCTCTTCTCCCTCCTTCTAGGCTTAATAGTCCTGTCAATACAATCTTAGGGTCACTCTCCCTTTGTCTAGGCAACTACATCTCACTTGTGGGCTTGTAACCTGGGGTTGGGCCTTGAGAGGTGCCACCTCCACCTGATAATACTGTATTCAACAATTTTTCACTGAGCATCTTCTGTGTGTAGGGTATGGGGGCAATAAGAACCACACAACTCCCATAATTCACCCCTAAGTAATTTCACAGTTTAATAGGGAAACAGACAAGGAAACAGCTATTCACAATTCGTAGTGATCAGGACTGTGATGGGGGACAGGCAGGGGATCTGGGGGTCCTGATGAGGCACTTGGTTTAGCCTGAGGCAATCAGGAAGGGCTTTCTGGAGGAGGAGATGTCCAAACTGATATGTAAATGTTGCTATGAAAGAGGGGATGAAATGAGGATGAGGCAAGGAACAGCATTCCAGGCAGAAGGAACAGCAGGTGTAAAGTCTCAGAGACATGTGGGTTCAGGGAGAGGCTGAGACAGGCTGGAGTGTGGGGTATGAAGGAGGAATGAGAGGTAAGGCTAGAGTCTCCTTTGTGAGCAAGGTTAGGAGTCTGAATTCATCCCCAGGGCACCGGGAAGCCAAGGAAGGATTCGGGCAGGTGGAGAGCAGGCTCAGAGACTGGGAGGCTTCTCACGCGGACCTCGCCTCCCTGCAGGTGGGTTGGCTACGAGTTCCCCGGCTACCGCGGGCGCCAGTACGCGTTCGAGCGGGGCGAGTACCGCCACTGGAACGAGTGGGACGCGAACCAGCCGCAGCTGCAGTCCGTGCGCCGCATCCGCGACCAGAAGTGGCACAAGCGAGGCGTGTTCCTCAGCAGCTGAAGGGCGCCCAGGCCCCAGGGGCCCAGGCCCGCCCCGGGGGGCAGCAGAGGCAAGAAGAGGAGGCTCCAGCGCCGGGGTGAGGGCCTGCCGGGCCACCCTTCCCCCGAATCTGCTCAATAAAGCCTGGGGCCGGTCCCCCACCTGCCATGCTCCTCCGCGTCCCTGCATGAGGGGGCGGGCCCCGGGGTGGAGCCCGGGGAGGGGCAGGGCGAGGGAGGCTGCGGCTGGAAGGTTCTGAGAGCCCCAAGGGACGGCTGTGAGCCGTGCTCCCACTCCAAGCCCCCGGTTCTAGTCAGGTGACCCCTGATCTTGGGTCTGTCCGCCTGTGTCTCCATCTGGCAGTCTGCGCATCCATCCATCCTTCTTGTCCCCTTCCGTATTTCTGTGCTTTCTTCTGTCCATTGGTTTATCCATCCTTCCTTCTGCCCACTCATCTTTCTTTCCGTTCTGGCTGCTCTTCCTTCCCTCCGTGCTTCCATCCGCTATTCATTCATCCGTTCATCCAGCCGCCCCTCCCTCCATCCGTCTATCCACCCTTGCGGCCACCCTTTCACCCACTAATCCGTCCATCCTTCTTCTCGCCCAGGCACCTGTCCATCCCCCACCTCCGTCTCTCTGTCTGTCTCTGTTTTCTTTAACGTATTCAACAAATGTCAGGCCCTGTTCAAGGCCTGAGGTCACAGCAGAGAACCGAACAAAAGTCCTGCCCTCCCAGAGCTCACCTTCTATGAGAGAGACCGAACATAAATGAACAAGCTTGACCATAACGTCAGGCGGTGGCCAAGGTTAAGGACGCGAGAAAGCGGGATTCAAGGATGCAAGGTGATGGGGCGGTGGTCAGAGAACTCCACTCTCAGGAGGTGACATTTGAGCTCAGACCTAAGTGAGCCGGGGGAGCATTCCAGGTGGAGGGAGAACAGGCTTTGCAGCTGAGTGCTGGAGACACAGCAGTGTTGTGTGCAGCAATGCTGCTCCAACGCAGCAGTGTTGGAAGCCAGTGGGTCTGGAATGTGCTGGCTGAGAGACTGGGAGGGGTCAGAGAGGGAGTTAAGGTCGGCGTGTAGGGCTCTACCGACCCTGCAAACTCTGACTTTTCTCCAGGAGGTGGGAGCCACGGAGAGTTTGAACGAGGCGAGTTTGAACGGTCTGCCTTTAGGTTTAACGGGACCACTCTGGCTGGGGCCCAGAACACAGACAGTGGGGCCAAGGGGGAGGCCGTGGGACAGGTCGGGAGGCTCCTGCAGAGATCGGCGTGAGCTGAGATGGCGTGGTGCCCCGACCCTCTCTCTTCCATGCTCAGTGGCCGCCCCCTGCCTTTCTGCAGCCTAGGTTTGATGGCTGAGCCCCCACTCCACCCCCGACTCCTGACCATCACTGCTCTGAGCCTCAGTGGCTTCATCCGGCCCAAGGGGGATGCCAGGCAGTGCCCAGTACACATATGAGTCTCCTCTGACCTCCCTCCCCCAATGGGAAGAGGAGGGACTGTCTGGTCGGACAGGTGCCAGCTGGCTTCCTGGGGACCAGTTCCCAGCCCTCCCACCTCCAGAAGTCACCCCAACTTTCCTCCCCTGTGGCACCCAGAGCCCCTCCCAGCCACCCCCAGCCTCCCCATGGCCGAGGCAGCTGGTGTGGGGGAGGCCCGTGGGACCCCAGGAAGACATGAAAAATAGGGTGATTTTTTTCAGTTCCTTCAGCCTGCCTGTTGAAAAAAATATGCAGGCAGAGAAGTCACCTCAAGTTATTTCTTTCAAAAGATATAAATAAAGTAAATTTTATTTGTTTATTTTTGGCTGTGCTGGGTCTTCGTTGCTGCGTTGTCAAGAGTGGGGGCTTCTCATGCTGGCTCCTCACGTTGCAGAGCTCAGGCTCTGGGCACTCGGGCGTCAGCAGTAGTAGTGTATGGGCTCAGTCGTCGAGGCACACGGGCTTAGTTGCTCCACGGCATGGGGGATCTTCCTGAACCAGGGATTGAACCCAGCTCTTCTGCATTGGCAGGCTGATTCTTTACCATCAAGCGACCAGGGAAGCCCCCTTAGATGGGCTTTCTACTTTGGCTCAATCCTCTTAAAGGCCCAGGAAGCACAGAGAGGGACACCCAACTGCCAAGGCCACACAGCCCAGCGAGCTGCAGCGCTGGGATTTGACCCCAGGCTGCATAACCCCAAAAGGCTGCTCTTAATTCCAACCTAGACTCAAATTCCAGTCGGTGCAGGGGCAGGGCTGAACGGGACAGCAAAACAAGAGCATCCCTCAGTGACAAAAGGTCAAGGTTCAGAAACAGGAAATCATTTTGCTTAGTTGAGAGACCTCGTAGACTAGTGGTTAGAGGCACGGTGAGCCAGATGGGCCTTTGATCCACATCACTCAGTTCCTTCTGAGGCTCCATCATCTACTGTGTGCCTGTGGGCAAGTCACTTGACCTCTCTGTGCCTCCGTCACCTCATCTGTAACATGCAGTTAGTAACACTATCTATCTAGGTCGCTTTGAGTATGGGCATAAGTTTAATTTGCAGAGAAGGATGAGAACAGTAGATAAACTATGGGCTTCAAAAGCATTCACCCTCCTCCTTTGCATCTTTAAAAATGGTGAGCCTAGAGATGGGCTCTGTGGTTTTGTGGTCCAGAGAGGCATCTCGGTGACTCAGTGACAAGGGTTCATCCTAAGGACGGCAGTGCAAGCAAGAGAATAAGGCAACTAGACTTTGTGGCCCAGCTCGGGGAATCCAAGCTGTGGCAAGACTTCATGGGGAGAACGGGACCTGGGAATGAGCAGGACTCATGGAAACAGGACTGGACTGTAGCCCAAGGACTCCCGGGAGCTGGGCAGCAGACTGTGCGGGCATCCTTTGTCTATGGGTCCACCAGGAGCGAGCCTCAGCGAATGCTCTCCCCACACCAGGTTCTCTGGGGGTACTCCTGCCACTTCCTGCTGCCAGCTGCCCTCTGCTCCCCAGTTTTCACCCTGGATGTCATTTATCTCCCCCTGGATGGTGTGTGGATCTCCATACCCCTTAGAACTTGCAGTGCTGGTGTGTGAGGGCCACTTCCAGCTGCCAGCCTCTGCATGCCTGAGTGCCCAGGGGCAGCTGGAATTCTGGGGAATTAACACCTACTAGGAGCAGCCCTCATCCAACAGCTAACAGGAACTGGTGTGTAATTACCCCAGTGGGAACTTGACCAAGGATTCCTCCCCATTTTGGAAAAATCACGGCGCCCACGGCGATGTTGCCTGCAGTGTTTGCATCATCAATAAATCACCACTGGACCAATTTGCATGTCTGGCTGTATTGTGTTCAAAAAGATTCTTCCTGGGCATATGAACTTGTCAAACACACATTCAGTTTACTATTACCTTCCCATCCAAATTTGTCCATTGTAAGCAGCACAAATACCTAACTCTTTATTTATGTCATTCTTGTATAACTGTGTCCAAATCTATTTCTATTGAAGTACATATTATTACGTTTCCTTTTATTTGTTCCTTTATAGTTGCTGCTGCTGCTGCTGCTGCTGCTAAGTCACTTCAGTCGTGTCCAACTCTGTGTGACCCCACTGACGGCAGCCCACCAGGCTCCCCCGTCCCTGGGATTCTCCAGGCAAGAACACTGGAGTGGGTTGCCATTTCCTTCTCCAATATGTGAAAGTGAAGTTGCTCAGTCGTGTCCGACCCTTAGCGACCCCACGGACTGCAGCCTACCAGGCTCCTCCATCCATGGGATTTTCTAGGCAAGAGTACTGGAGTGGTTTGCCATTGCCTTCTCCTTCCTTTATAGTTAGGACATCTTATTATTAATTCATTCTGAAAGTTACGTACATATGTGAGTTATAGTTTCAATTTTATTTAAAGAGATGAATGGGCTGTCACAAAACAATTGTCATGAGAAGGGAGTGTTGGTACTGAAAGAGGAGACGAGTTCTCTTGACATAGGTGGCCTCCGAGGCTCCTTTTGGCTTTGGTTCCTTTTATATCTAAGGATCAAACTGTATTTGGGGACACCAGGTCCTCTCCTCTTTGTAGCAACAAAAAGGTGATTTTAACTAAAAATAGAGTTGTCATATGATCCAGCAATCCCACTCCTGGGCATATATGCAGACAAAACTGTAATTCAAAAAGATACATGCCTCCCAGTGTTCACAGCAGCACTATGAATAGTCACGGCATGGACCCAGCCTAAATGTCTGCCGACAGATGGATAAAGAAGACGAGGTGCATATATGCAATGGAATGCTACTTCGCCATAAAGAAGACTGAGATAATGCTATTCGCAGCAACATGAGGGCAACTAGAACTGGAGTTCTTCAGAAAGAAGACAGACAAATACTATATGATATCACATGCACGTGGGCTCTATGAGTGACGCAAATGAATCTGTCTACAAAACAGAAAGACTCATGGACATCGAAGACAGGCTTGTAGTTGCCGAGGGGGCAGGGTTGAGGGAGGGCTGGAGTGGGAGGTTGGGGTTAGCAGATGTATGCGTTTATGTGTAGAATGGATAAACAAGGTCCTGTGGTTAGCACACAGAACAGTAAACCATGTCCTGTGTTAACCATAATGGAAAAGAATATTTTAAAAAAGAAAATATGTAACATGCATAACTGAATCACTTTACTGTACAGCACAAATTAACACAACCTTGTAGATCAACTGTACTTCAATTTAAAAAATCTTAAAAAGGAGGTGATTTAAGACTTTCAGCTTCCAGAACTATGAGGCAATACATTTCTGGAAGTTTTTATGTAACATTATTTTTATTGTGATAAAATAGTCATAACATTAAATTTACCATTTGGCAAGCCACTCCAGTACTCTTGCCTGGAAAATCCCATGGATGGAGGAGCCTGGTGGGCTGCAGTCCGTGGGGTCACTGAGGGTCGGACACGACTGGGCGACTTCACTTTCACTTTTCGCTTTCACGCATTGGAGAAGGAAATGGCAGCCCACTGCAGTGTTCTTGCCTGGAGAATCCCAGGGACGGGGGAGCCTGGTGGGCTTCCATCTATGGGATCACACAGAGTCGGACACGACTGAAGTGACTGAGCAGCAGCAGCAGCAGCCACATTTAAGTATTCGGTTTAGTGGCATTAAATACATTCACATTTTCTTGTGATCCTCGTTACCATCCATCTTCAGAAGTGTTTTTCATCTGGCAGAACTGAAACTCTGCACTCATGAAACCATAATTTCCCAGTCACCCCTCCCTCCAGACCCTGGCAACCACTATCCTACTTTCAGTCTTTAAATTTAACTGCACTAATAATCTCATCTGAGTGGAACCATGCTGTATTTGCACCTGGCTTCTGTCAGCATAATGTCTTCAAGTTTCATCCGGGTTGTAGTCTGTGTCAGAAGCTTCTTCCTTTTCAAGGCTGAGTGACATTCCATTGTAAGGCTAGAACTCATTTTGTTGATCCATTCAACTGTCAGTGAGCATTTGGGCTGTGTCCACCGTTTCGGCATTGTGAGTGATGCTGTCGTGAACACGGGTGCATTATACAAATACCTGCTGGCGTCTCTGGTTTACTTCTCGTGGGTGTACTCCCAGAAGTAGAATTGCTGGATCACATGGGAATCCTATGAGGAGGGCAAGGCAACCCACTCCAGTATTCTTATCTGGAGAATCCCATGGACAGAAGAGCCTGGCAGGCTATAGTCCATAGGACTGCAAAGAGTCTGACACGACTGAAGCAACTTAGCATGCACACACACACGGAACCCTATATTTAATTTTTGCGGGAACTGCTGAACTGTTTTCACAGAGGCTGCACCATTTTACATCCCCAAATTCTGCTGTTTCATGCCGCTAGTTTGGGGCCCTTGGTTTTGGTAGTCCAGAAAGCCAAAACAAGTCCCTGCTACGTGTCGCACTGGGCTTTGGGGATATGATGGCATGTGGTCAGGCCAATCAAGGCGGCGGTTCTCTTGGGACTTCTCTGACAGTCCAGTGCTTAGGACTTTGCCTTCCAACGCAGGGGGGTGCAAGTTCAATCCCTGGTTGGGGAGCTAAGGTCCTATACATGCCTCTCAGTCAAAAAACCAAAACATAAAACAGAAGCAGTATTGTAACAAATTCAATAAAGACTTTAAAAATGGTCCACAACAAAAGAGTCTTAAAAAATCAAGATGGTTGTTCTCTTGTTCTCTGTACCCCCCTCCCTTGCTCTACCAGCCCCCGCTTCAGCTGCACCTACATACAAGACCATGCACGGGACTACCCTCTGCCCCAGCCAGGGATGGTTCTGACCACGAGGCCAGAACAGCTCCAGGGGCCAGTTTGTTAAAGGGAAACAGCTGGATGGTTAGTAACCTGAGGGGTTGTAAGGGGCGTGCCCAAGGGGCTGGTTTCCCTGGTAACCAAGGCCCCACGTGACATCGATTCCTCCAATCAAGAGCAGCCTCTCTCCTTCCTCCCCCAGTGGTGAAGAGCGCCGCCATGTTGCGCTGGCCCCTCGCAGCACGAAGTGGGGGTGCTGCCTCAGGACCCTTTCCTCCTGCCGTGTGAGGTCCCCTGTCCCATAACCGTTGACGTCTCTCTGTCTCCAGGTTCAAGGCTGGGCAACTGCAAGGCTCACTAACGGTTGTGAGAGGCTGAGGAAACTCGTGAGTGTGTAGGCATCGGGGATTGAGGAAAGTTGTGGGGGTGACCTGAGGTGGCGCCCACTAGCACGAGGGGCCCTGGGTAGCTGACCACCGCGAGAGGCGTCTTTCTCTTCCGTGAGTTTGAGTATGTCCTGTTCAACTCAGAGTCTCGTTCCAGTTTAAAGGTGGCAGCTCCGCGCTCTGGGCTCCTCTGACTGCCTGGGGTTGCTGGTGAATACAGACGAAAGGCGGAGACCAAGTATGTCACATACTTGGGGGTTACCTGGTTGGGTAAGACAGGCCCACTCCCCACACCACCCCACCCCCAGTCCCGGCCACAGGAGGGGGCAGAGCAGCGACGCGTTCTAACAGGTGGGAGACGTTACAAAATGTAACCAGAGTCTTCGAGCACCGCAACCACTGTTCGGGGTCTAGAACAGCTGTGTGTGACCTACGGGACCCCCATGCACGTGGATTGTGACTCAGGCCCGTGAAGTCCAGGAGTGGGCCATTAAAAATACCGTATACTGGCTTTTCCACCTGCTTTACAAACTCTGCCGCTGCCAGGCTGTTTAAAAGACCACTTAAACATTGAGAGGGGAATTTGCTCTCAGCACATGGACCAGGAGGCTGACTCTAGCCCTGTGAGCTGTCACTGAGCATCCCGGGATCATCGTCCCAGCGCTCATGCCATGTTAACCCAGAGCTATAGTCAACATCATCCGAGCACAACTCGACACCAAAGGATCGTTGCCAACCAAGAACTCCCTTTTGCCCTTGACACAGGATCTGTCCCCTGTTGAGCCTGAGACTGGCAGGTAAGTCCCTCTGGTCTGTCTTTGTTGCCTCCTGAGGAATAGGATTAGAAAGGGGTTTACAGATTTCACTTTTCCTCTCCCTGGCCCCACCTAGGGCTGTGACAGTAAGTAATCTGGGCGCCTACTGGAGAAACCGGGCTTCCCTGGTGGTTCAGTGGTAAAGAACCCGCCTGCCAATGCCAGAGTTGTGAGTTCGATCCCTGGGTTGGGAAGATTCCCTGGAAAAGGAAATGGCAATCCAGCCCAGTATTCCTGCCTGGGAATTCCCACTGACAGAGGAGCCTGGTGGGCTACAGTCCAAGGGGCTGCAAAAAGAGTTGGGCACGACTGAGCAACTAAACAGCAACAGCTGCTGTGGTCCGTTGTTAAACCAGTGTTCGGCGCCAGCGGTGGGGACCGAGGGCGCACGGGCAGTGTGGTCCTGCAGGCAGGGCAGAGACTCAGGCGGCTGAGGTTGTCTCGGCACTGCTCCTGCTTGTCGCTGTGAGTCGCTTCCTGGCCCTGATCTTCCCTGTGTTGTGCCTGTTGCACATCTTACATTTCTTCCTTGGTATGAGTGGAGGGAATCTGTTCACAGACTGGGCGACAGTGGTGTCCTCATTGCTGGGTCCACGAGATGCTGTTGTGGTTGTCTGCTGGACTTCAGAGAAAAATTGACCCACCTGGATTACTGGTGATGCTCCCCCTAGCTGCTGGTGTCTGGATTGCATTTGTGCTGTTTGACTGCGGTGCCCTTTACCTGACCCCAGGGATATTATGGAAGAGGGGCGGACCACCACTGTAAGGGTCGTACGGAGGATGTAGGGGAGATATGTATGGTGAGGCCACTCAAGATGGCTATTCACTTGCTTCCTGTCCATCTCCTGCTTGGCCAGCCCCTGCTTTACTCACCCAGTCCTCTTCAATTACAGGGCTTCACTGGTCCCTAGTAACTGGTGAGCCCGTATACGTCACTTCCCTCTACAAAGGGCAGCCTCCTTCTTCTCTGAGTAGCTGGAGATTTCTGCCATGTCCTGCTCCCTGTTGGACACACGTGGCTCCAGGACAGGTTGTGTAAGATCGTCTGTCCAGTAAACCACTGATGTCTCTGCTGCTGTCTCTGACTCTTTGGTCTTAAAGACGAGTAATGACAAGGCTCACCCCTTTGGGATGCAGCCCAATAGGTGGGAAGCCTGGCAGACCACGGCCTTGCCCTCATGACGTTTATCCACCGATCGTAAAGACAGCAGATAAATGAGTATCGTAATGTCAGGTGGTGAGGAGTGCTGCAGAGAGAGCACAGCTGGAGGTTGGGGTGTGTGTGTGTGTACTAGGGGCATGGACGTTGAGGCGAGCAAGTCCCCTCACTCCAACCCAGTCTCCAAGCCCCACTGGTATCCCCTCTCTCCTGCCTGACCTTGGATTCGGTCAGGACACAGACTGTCTACAAAGAGGGTGTGCATGCCAGTTAAGGCCAAGTGCCCATGGGGCAGTAACGGGATTGGCAGAGGGCATTGAGAGCTTTCTCTAAATCATGGGGGTTGAGGGTCCTGAGGGCAACCCACTGAGGAACAGCAGGTGCTGGGAGAGTCAAGAGCTTCAGGGTGACATTCCCTCCTCAGGCCGGCTTGGCCAGCCCTCTGCTCACCCCGGCTGCCCAGCCCAGGCCCTGCCTATCGTAGGCCACCCTGGAGATGCATTAACCTGTTTGCAGGTCTTCTTGAAATAACACGATGGTGCGTTGTGCCCGGTCCCCTTCTGCTTGGAGCTGTCCTCCTAACCCGGCTTCCCAGGCTCGTTTCCCCCCCATCTCTGAGGACTTCGACTCTCTGCCAGAGCCTTTCTGAATGGTCCAGGCCCGGATAGGTCCCCTCCCTGACACTGTCCCCTCGGACAGAACTTGGCACCAATCCATGCCTGATAAATATTTGTTGGATAGATGGATGGATGCTGGACCCTGCCAAACTACCTTCCTGTCCTTGGTTTTTTGTTGTTTTTTTCTTTTTTTTTCCTACCAGGGTCACTAGGATTTGCCTCTGTCTGCCTCCCCCAGGGCTCAACTGACCACACCAGTGAACCCAGCATGCCCCTGGGCCTGGCACCTGGATGGCTGATGCATGCAAAGCGGGCATGTTCCTGCTCGACCGCCTGACCACCCTGGCGCGGCCGAATCTGAAAGCTAATGACATTATTGTGCAGAGACACAATGTCTGTGGGCATTTGCTGACCCGGCCTTTGGTGTGGGCTTAATCCTGCATTCTCCCCGCGCTTTCCACGGGGACGCAGCAGTCACCCGTCTTGGCACAGGCACTTCTGGGGAAGGTATAAATGTCACCTCCCGCCGGCAGGCTCCACGGGCACTCTCAGGGGCTGGTGTCACTGGTAAGAATGGCTCTCTTGCTTGTCTTGCCTTTTGCTCTCATTCTGCTCCCTGATGGAAAGGGTGGGATACCTGGGTTCAAATCCAGAGGCTACCGCTTTCTGACCAGGTGACTTTGGGGCCAAGACCTCAAGGCACTGAGCCTCAGTTTTCTTTTCTGTTAAATGGGGAGAGTGGCCGGGGTCCTAAAACCTCCTTTGCCATGGGGCTTGGATACAGTGTAGGTGTGGTCCTGTGCGATGCCTGGTGTAGAGCGTGTACTTTGGCGATGCTCTTTACTGATACTAAACGGTCCGTCAGCATCTTTGTTTTGCCAGCAGAGAAGAATATGACTGAGGGTTTGTGAGTGGAAGGAATAAACCCATGGAAGGTTCAGCTTCACTTCTAGGGCGGTGAGTCAGTTCTCTCCACACCCACAAATGTCCGTGGGACACCTGGTCTGTGTCCTGCCTTGGGACAGCTAGGAAGTGGCCGTGCGTCTCAGGGAAGCTTGCAGCCACAGGTGACTAAAGCTGGGTGGAAAGGACCCTAGTAAAGCCGTAATCACTGCTGTGCACTGAGCGCTGAGCGGGTTCCAGGCGCTGTCAAGTGCTTGTGGTTTTCTGTGTTCTATACTTGGATCGTCCCAGCCTGTCCATAGATGTGACCAGGTGCCATCCTGTCCCCATTTTACAGAGCAGGAAACTGAGGCACAGTTTCAACCCCTTCTCAGGGGTCGATGCTGGTAAGCGGCAGAGGCAGCGCCTGAGCTGAACCAACTGAGCTTAACCTTTAGTCTGAGGACGCCAGTGGGGGGGGTGCAGTAATGTGGGGCCTTGGGCATAGACAGACCCAGAGGGCTGGGTTCTTAGGGGAGAAGGGCTGGTTTGGCTTCCAAGCCGTTTAGCTGAATGTCCTCTTTTGGGAGAACATCCTGGCCTGGCCTGTGGTGTGGAAGGAGCTTCTGGAAGCCAGATGTTACCTCTGGAGAAGGAAACGGTTCCCCTCCACACTGGGAAGATGCAGGCTGGGTTCTCTGCCCCTTCTGCGGGAAGGGAGGAGAGACTTGACCACTGTCCATACTTTTCTGATGTTTTCAATCATTAAGAAATTCTCCTGCTGCTGCTGATCAGTGTCTGAAGTTATGTTATACTCATGTTTTTGCTTTCTTGTAGCCTGAGCTCCATAATAGACGTATGTACTAATCGTGGGGGAGCGGAACAGTGGTGGAGAGGAGTGTTCTGGATTCCGGGTGGTGGAGAGGGAGTCAAGGAGGAAGTTGAGGGTGAGGGGCAGGGAGTCCGGGGAACTTTGTGAGATTGCAGATTGGGAACTACAACCTGGCCAAGCATGGCCAGGGTGTGAGTTTCCTCTGCCCATACTGTTTTCTTTTACTCAAGAATTTCTGCATAATATTGATTGATGTATAAGAAATTGAGGTGGCAACCCACTCCAGTGTTCTTGCCTGGAGAATCCCAGGGAAGGGGGAGCCTGGTGGGCTTCCATCTATGGGGTCACACAGAGTCGGACACGACTGAAGTGACTTAGCAGCAGCAGCAGCAGCAGCATCAATTGTCTGGAGCCACGTGGGTCCCCAGTCATGTTCTAGTTTCTTGCTTTGTTTTTTAGTAGACCTCATTTCTTTGTCCCCCCTCGGAGCTGGCCTGGACACACAGAAGCAAAGCTAGTGATGAACATTCGGGCAGATGCTGGCCGTCCCCACTGCTCTAGGAGAACCTGAAACCAGGCCGGGAGACACAGAACAGGATGTGGGGCTGGAATGATGTGGCTCGGGCCCCCCAGTGAGGGAGCTGAGGGCCGGGAGGGGTCCTCACTGCTGCTTCCCCCGTGCCTTCCAGGTCACTCCTGCACAGGACAGCCCACCATGGCCTCAGATCACCAGACCCAAGCGGGCAAGCCGCAGCCCCTCAACCCCAAGGTGAGTAACACGTCAAGGGACAGGGTGGCAAGCACAGAGTCTCTCCAAGACTCGGTTTCCCTTCTATAAATTGGGGTTGGTGGCTTCTTTTCTGGGGTCCCTCTCTCTGGGCCATATTCTCCCTAGCTTGCACAGTGGAGGAGGGTGCTGATTCAGAAGGCCCCTTCCCAGCCCACAGCCAGCATATTTCTGACTCTGGAGACTCAATTTTCTCTGCCTTACCCTGCACCCCATTGCCCAAGGGGGTCCCCAAAACTGGGGTGAACCCTCAGCCCAGTTTAAGAGGGGGCTTGTGAATGGGCGGTGGGGTGGGCTTCCAGACTCCACACCTGCTGTGTGACCTGGACCAGTCACTTGACCTCTCTGAGCCTCAGGTTCCTCCTAGAAATGGGGAGAGTTGGACTCAGGCCCTAAGATATCTGTGAAGAGGCAAAGAAACAGGCTCAGCCCCCTCTGCTTCGGGGGCCCCAGGCATGGATTCCATCCCGGAACTGCTTTTTTGTCTGACTTGGGACCCAGCTTGCTCCATTCTGCCCCCGAAGGGGCTTACTTTCTAGAAGACAGATAAATAAACTAGCAAATACATAACTTCAAGTAATGAGAAGTGTTAGGAAGAAACAAAAAAAAAGTAGGGTTCTTCAGAGTCGGGGTGAACAAGGAACATGTTAGCTAAGGTCAGGGAGGACTCCTCAGAGGAGGTGACATTGGAGCAAAAGCCCAGGTCAGGTGAGGAAGTATGGAAAATCGGGGAGTGGGGTAGGGGAGAGTGTTCCAGGCAGAGAGCTTGGCTAGTGTAGAGGGCCAGGAGTCGGAGTGAGCTGGATGAGCTTGAGCAGGAAGAAGGCCAGTGGGTTGAAACTTGGAACAGCCGTCCAGTTGATTTCAAATGGGGGCCACTTGCGGAGTTTAATGCTTCCTGGTAGCCATGTTGGGCTTCCCAGGTGGCTCAGTGGTAAAGAATCTGCCAGCCAGTGATGGAGACTCAGGTTCGATCCCTGGGTTGGGAAGATCCCCTGAAAAAGGAAGTGGCAACCCATCTGGTGTTCTTGCCTGGAGAATCCCATGGACAGAGGAGCCTGGCAGGCTACAGTCCATGGGGTCTCAAGAGTCAGACACAACTTAGTGACTAAACAGCAAGTAGCCATGTTAACAAAGTAAAAAGAAACAAGGGAAATTAACTTTCATATATTTTACTAAACCCAGTATATCCTAATGTATAGTCAGTAGAAAAATTATTAGAGGACTATTTTACATTCTTTTTTTCATACTAAATCTTCAACATTTTGTGTGTATTTGAAACTTATAGCACATTTTAATTCAGATTAGTTGCATATATTCAATATACATCCAGTGGTTGCTGAATTGGACAGTGCAAGTTGAAAGGATTAAGTAATACGTAAAATTATAGCATCCATCTGTGCATAAATAGCAACAACAGTAATAATACTGAGCTCCTGGGCTCTCTGAGGCCTTTCAGATCCTTGGGGAGGCTGTCCTGCTTCACCCTCCTTAGCCTGCAACCCTTGTCTTCCAGGCCAGGGTGGTCATAATACACTAGTCCTCGACTCTCATGTTCTGGATTCTTCTCAGTAACCCTGCAAAGTTGGCATGATTCCCCATTTCACAGTTGGGGCAGCTGAGGCTTAGAGCAATCGTGTGGATTCCTCGGGTTGCACAGCTAGACGCAGCAGAGGAGATACTAGAGCTCAGATCTCCTGACCCATCCATGGTTGAGTCAGTGAGCATCAAGCCTGAATTGAGCCCATGGAATCTGAGGCCCTGCTGGGCCTCCCTCCCCTGACTTTGTCTGCTTTGTGTGGCTAATCCCCGGCCTGGGAGAGAGGGGCATGTTGACCCAGCCAGTGCTGAGCATGTAGATTCTCCAGCTGCCCTTCCTGGGAGCCTGCTGCCCTGAGCCCAGCTCTTCAGCCAGAGGCAGCTCCCAGGGGAAGTGCATCTGACCCTGAGTTCTCTTTGCAATCATAAAAGGTGGCAGCTGCCCCCTATCCCCACCTGCTTCCCAGTTAGCACTGGCTATGAAGTTGCGGGCAGTCCTTTCATTTTGCCGAGCTTCATTTTTCCTGATGGGGATTCTGCCAGCCCGTCCCTGGGCTGATAAGAGGACCAGATGAGGCAAGCGGGGTGAAGTCTTCTTAAGAGGTATCCCAAGGGGGAGGAAAGCCTGAAGAACCTATGGGGGCTTAAGAAAAAGGCACGGGTGTGTGTAGTTTTATGGGTGAAGCGTGGGTGCAGGGCGATACTGCAAGGGCAGGAGAAGCTTGAGCAGCATGGCTTACCTAGCATCTTGCTATTCCTACTCTGGTCCACAGACCAGTGGTACCAGAACAGTGCTCTAATGGAGACAGCATCAGACAGGCCTGAGCTACAAGTTCAGCTCTGCCACTTACCCACTGAAGATCCTTATAGCATGTCCCTTAATTAATGTGATTATGCCTCCCACACACAGAGCAAATATGGTATACTAACCACTATGCTCCTCTGAATCCTTCCAACAACCCCATGAGGTAGGTTCTGTCTTTATTTCCCATTTTACAGACGGGAAAATTGAGGCTCAGAGAGGTGAAATGCTGGCTCAAGGTCTCACAGCCGGTCACTGGAGCTTGGACTATCAGACTCTATGTTTGCTTCATGATTTCCAAGCACGGAACCCTTCAGCATCCTTCGAGGCTCTCTTGAGTCCTCTCCCCACCCACTGCCCTATTCTCCCTCTTCCCCGTCATGATGAGGGTCTGACTCTCTCCTCCTGTTGCAGATCATCATCTTTGAACAGGAGAACTTCCAGGGCCACTCGCATGAGCTCAACGGGCCCTGCCCCAACCTGAAGGAGACTGGCGTGGAGAAGGCGGGCTCCGTCCTGGTGCAGGCTGGACCGTATGTACCTGGGTGTGGGGAGGGCCTCACTCGGTCAGGGGCTGCCGGATGAGGCGGCCACACTGTGGAGCTGGAGGGATCTGTCCTGAGCTTCTAGACTGTGTGATCAGGGGACCAGGATTTGGGGTCTTGGCAGCCTTCGGAGAGATCTTGTGTTTTGAAGTCAGATAGAACTAGGTTTCAAACGCTGGTTCCACGACTTCTGTGCTGTTGGACCAGGAGCTTCCCTCTCTGGGCCTCAGTTTCCTCCTCTGTAGGACCAGGCTAACTGTGTCCTCCTGGGGTGATGGGATGGAGCCCGTGTGGAAAGCCTGGCACCAGGGTCGGCCACTTTCTTGAGGCGGGGAGATGGGCACGGTGGTCCCTGTGGGCTTTGGCCAGTCTCTGACTCTGGGAGTGTCCTCACCCTGCTGGGCGTCCCAGCTCTGCGTCCATCCCCCACTTCCCTGTTCCTGGTGATAACTTGGTCTTTGTAGACTCGCTGGCACATTTGGGGGCCAGCAGGCTTGGGACCCCAGACCACGAAAGAAGGCGAGGTGACTGGTCAGGTCTGACTGAGCCATGCTCAGGCCACATAGTTGAGCACAGCCTTCATGGTCCTGTCTCTGTGGTTCCCCAATGGTTCCTTTTTGGCAAGAGCCTCCGGAATCAGAGGTGACCACCAGTGACGCCCAACCAACGGGTCAGTGAGTCTGGTGTGGGTCCTGGGTGACCCGCCCCACACCTCAAGGTTCATAGGGCATTCTGCAGAGAGTGATGAATCAGAGTCTGCTGGTGGACGACACAGCCAAAGGAATGGCCCACCCAGCCCCACTAACCTGATGCACTCAGGACACCAGCATGCCTAGGACCATGTCTTCATGGACGGCTGAGGTTTTGACCATTGAAGAACCACATTTGCTTTTCTTTTTTTAGTATTTGGATGGCAGAATTTCTCAAATAGACTTTACACTTCTCTGCTTTCTCTTTAAAAATTTATCTATGGTACTTTTATTGTTCATTGTTTAACATTAAGGAGAAATGGTTTAGTGCAAAAAATCCCATATTACTCTAATATTACTACTCAGAAGTAACCATTAATATTTTGACTTTTGTTTGTGTATAGTTAGATTTTCCTCTGTATGTATTTCACCAAATATATATTAGAAATACATTTAATCAGAAGTCAGATCATGCTTTACAAATTGTTTTATGACTCATTTTGAAAACTTTGCAAGATATCTCAAATTCTTTCTGTGTCATTAAGGAGCATTTTATTTTGATGTTTTTGAAAGAGCTGTTTGGAGCTAAATCTGCATCAGTCACAGAAGAGGGAGGCTTTGAAGTGCATGTTCTTGGGCCCCCTCCCTGCCCCATTGAATCAGACTCTTGGGTCTGGAGCCCAGGAATCTGCATTTCACAAACCCGCCTACTGATGTTTCTGCCCAGTTAAGTTTGAGACCCTGTGTTCTAGCTTATTATTTTTCACGCCTTTTTATCATTACATTACAGAATATTACCCAATTTCCTCAACCAGGCCCTGCCGATTGGCTGTGTAAGTTGTTTCTATTATTTGATACTATAAACAGCAACATGATGAACATTCCTACCCATATGTTTGCAAGCTCTTGACAAATGTTTTCTAAGGACACATGACCTAAAGCAGAATTGCCAGATCAAGAGGGCAGGCATCCTCTTCTAAAAGCAGCAAGAAACACCATCTCCCTTTCTCTTAAGGACTTAGATCACTGTCCCGAACAGCTGTTACAGTGCCAGGCTGGATCACTAGCCTCTGCGATAAACCACCCCAGAACACCAGGCATCATGAAACAGTGCCGCCTTTCTCTGACTGTCCCCTTTCCTCTATTAGCCATGCCCTGTTGGCAGGCAATCCTTCCCTTTAAAGTACGATTTCTCTCCTAGTGGATCTAAGACTGTTGGTGTTCTGTCTGTACAAAATGAGTCCAGAGACCACCATCAAGAACAAAAGAGGAAATAGACCCAGAGAGAATGGGTATAAACAAGGTGTGTGAGCTTGAGAAGCAGTGATGTTCTGGAGTCCATTCTCAGTGGGGAAAGCCAACCCGGCACATTTCTTCCCAACTCCGTGTGCAGTGATGTCACATGGAGGGCTTGAAATTGGCCATGTATGGTGGGAGTATTTACACCAAGGAAACTGGCAAGCTAGATGTGTTTTGTTTTTGAGAGCTCCTTGTTAATTCACCAGTATACCATTGGCCCCAGGACATGGATTCTGAACATCTTTGCTTGTTGCTAGGTCGTCTTTTAGGATTCCTTTGTATTTCTTGATTGTGTTCCAGATGATTGAAGCCAGCACGGTGCTGGGTTTTGAATAACTGAGGTGATGCTGCCCTTGGATTTGCTGTGCTTCGATTTAGATGCGCTTCATTGTGATGAGCTGGGCGACTGTGAACTCTGGGACCCGAGGGAGGAGCTAGGATCCCACCAGAGGAAGCCTGGAGTGAGCCTGACCTGCTATCTCTGTGTCTCCACTGCAGCTGGGTGGGCTACGAGCAGGCCAACTGCAAAGGGGAGCAGTTCGTGTTTGAGAAGGGCGAGTACCCCCGCTGGGACTCATGGACCAGCAGTCGGAGGACGGACTCGCTCAGCTCCCTGAGGCCCATCAAAGTGGTGAGCCCCCGTCCCTCGTCGTCTTCCTCTCTTTGCCCCGCTTAGAGCCAGAGGTCTAGGGACTCGGAAGGAGCCTTCCCCTCTGGCATCATGCCCCCGGCCGTGTGACCTTGCATGAGTCACTTCACCTCCCTGAGCCTCAGTTTCTGCAAAGTAGAGATATTAGTATCTATGGCGTAGCCTGATCGTGGCCACAGTGCACAACTTCAGGGGCTTCAGGCTTCATTCAGAATGCTCCAGGGGGCGCCGCTCACATTCTAGTCTATGTGGACGGTGCTATTCAGGTCTCTGCAACTCCTATCACAGAGCTGCTGCTGCTGCTGCTAAGTCACTTCAGTCATGTCTGACTCTGTGTCACCCCATAGATGGCAGCCCACCAGGCTCCACCATCCCTGGGATTCTCCAGGCAAGAACACTGGAGTGGGTTGCCATTTCCTTCTCCAGTGTGTAAAAGTGAAAGTGAAGTCACTCAGTCATGTCTGACTCGTAGCGACCCCATGGACTGCAGCCTACCAGGCTCCTCCGTCCATGGGATTTTCTAGGCAAGAGTATGCTCCCTAATGATTGCTGCTGTAAATACTCAAGAGAAATTCTGGGTTTGGGGGTGGAGGAGAAGATAGCCTATTGTTCATAGCTCATGCCCCTGTGACCTTTCAGAGCTTCTTGGATCCTGATTCTTATTGGTGTGTGGTCTGCGAGGGCTCAGGGACAAGTGATGCTCAGTTATACTCCCAAACCTCCCCAGCCCAGCCTGCTTCCCCCTGCTTGATGCCAAATCAAACAACATTGGACTTAGCATTCTATAGACCTGAGTTCCTCTGCTGACTCTAGTCCTCCTGGCTGTGTGTGTGACCTTGGCCAAGTCACTTTCTCTGAGTCTTAGTTTTTTTATCTGCCAAATAGCGCTCAATCATGTCTGACTCTTTGGGATCCCCATGGACTGTAGCCCACCAGGCTTCTCTGTCCATGGAATTCTCTGGGCAAGCATACTGAAGTGGGTAGCCATTCCCTTCTCCAGGGTATTGACCCGACCCAGGGATCGACCCTGGGTCTCCTGCATTGCAGGCAGATTCTTTACTGTCTGAGCCAAGAGTAGCTTAAAGAATGAATGCTAGACGGAGAAGAAGAATGTCAGAGGAACAGGAGAATGGGAAGATATGTGGAGGTGAAGGAAAGCCAAACTATTGTGTCTACTAGAGGCATGATATGCCTATGCATATGTATGTATCATGGCTACCATTTATTTTTAAAAAGGGGAGTTGGGGCAGCGGGAGGGAAAAATGCCATTTCAGAGTCAAGTACTCCCCAGAGTGTAGAAGCTGAGTGACTGTTACGTGAAGATAGCCCAGTAGAATGACCACTGTGACTGGCCAGTGTCATCAGCGCTCGAGTGGTAGGGGTCTTGGGCAGACGGCTGCAGGCAGAGCGTGCTGGTCCCAACTCCAGGGCACCCTGGGTGCCCTCACCCAAACTCCCACTCCCCCACTCCCCATCCACAGGACAGCCAGGAGCACAAGATCACCCTGTATGAGAACCCCAACTTCACGGGGAAGAAGATGGAGGTGATAGACGATGACGTGCCCAGCTTCCACGCCCACGGCTACCAGGAGAAGGTGTCTTCTGTGCGGGTGCAGAGCGGCACGTGAGTACGCACCCAGCCCTGGCTGGCCCTGCCCCAGGAGCCGGACTCTGAGCTGCTGAGCCCTGCTCTGCTCCGAGCTCTGGGGGTCTTGTACATTCCCGACCTCAGCCTTCCCATCGGAAAATGCGCAGTGAAATCACCAGGCACGGCACGTGGCTCTCAGTCCCTGAAGCTCCATCCTGGCCTGCCTTTTGGGCAACACCTTGCGTTTGAAAGAGAGAAATCGAGGCCTTAACCTCAACTCGGAAGGGCAGGGTAGTAAATACTGGGTGGGGGCAGGGTAAGGCAGAGGCAGTGGGTGGGGGGAGATCAGAAGGCTGGGAGTGAGTTGAGTGGTCTTTACAGAGCTGAGAGAGACAGGAAGTACAGCCCATGCTGGCCTTTTTCTGCATGCATTCCTGAGGTTGGAAATAGGAGGGGTCGTTCTCCACCAAATTAAATTTCTTTGGCACATAAACCTCGGTCACCAGCATTGGGGAATTTCTCATTGTGAAAAATGTGGATTCTATGGGGAATCTGAAGATGGACTTTGGGCAGTGGTTTGCCGGAGCCAACTTGTACCAGCTTGCAAAAGCTGACTTAACTTTTCAGAATTTAGTATGAGTGGGTTGTTTAATCACTGGTAACTTGAATTAAGCCATCGCAGATATATGTACATCACAGAGATTGGAAAGTGTTACAAACAAGACTCTTTCCCCCCCAAGAGTGCTAGCTTACCAATATATACTGATTTTTTGGGACTTGTCAAACTTTTAAGAATGTACGCAGTTCTGTATTCCTGTGCCCTGTCACTTATTCATTGATTTAGTTTGTTAAGTGATGTCGTATGCCAGGCACCACGATCGGTGATCAGTAATTCAAGGTAGGTTAAAGAGATCTGGCCTCGGTCTTGTGTAGCTAAAGGTCTGGTTGGAGGCAACTGTTAAATAATTAGGAATCCATGTGAATCTAGCCTTCTTCCTTAAAGAAGGGGCTCTTGAGCTGAGATCTCAAGAAAGTAGGAATTGTAGAGGTAAAAAGAAGGAAGGATGCTCCAGACAGAATAGCATGTGCAAACGTCCTGTGGTGGGAGGAGCCTGGTGAGTCCCCTGGGCTCTGCAAGGGACAGAGTGGCTGGGCTGCAGAGATATAGTGGCTGGAGTGAGTGTGAGAGGCAGAGCTGGAGGTGTCCACAGGGGCTGGCCGGGCAGGTTCGTGGGGGCCAGGTCTGTGTGATGCCTCCTGGGGAGAAAACTGTAACAGTCGTCAGGTGCCCACCCCCTAAATGGTGATGGCTTCAAATGGTGGAGGGATCACGGAGGGCTCCTGGGACCTCTGCTACTGCCCTTTGTCCTTGCTGGGGTTTGGGCAAGAGGCTTGTCTTACTCTAAGCTTAAGTGAGCTTGATTGAGATCACTGCTTCCTCTGATCCCAGTGTCAGGCCTACATCTGGGAGTTTCCCTGGTGGTCTAGTGATTAAGTCTTCTAATGCTGGGGGTGTGGGTTTGATCTCTGATCAGGGAGCTAAGATACCATAGGCCTCAGGGCCAAAAAACAAACATAAAACAGAAGCAGTATTATAACAAATTCAGTAAAGACTTTAAAAAATGGTCCACTTAAAAAAATATCTTAAAAAAATAGTTGCTTCTGGAGGTAGCGAGCTCCATGTCAAGGGGAGGAGGAAAGCAGAGGCTGGACCCGGGAAGGGTGGTAGCGCTCTGCTCAGCACACAGGTAGTGTGGGCTGACTGGGAGGCCCACCCTTCCTAGTGGCTGAGCCATCCCCCTCGTCCCTCCCTCTGTGTCTCCTGTCTCCCCACGTGCCCTCCCCCAACCTCTGGCTCTGCAGGTGGGTTGGCTACCAGTACCCCGGCTACCGCGGGCTGCAGTACCTGCTGGAGAAGGGCGACTACAGGGACAGCGGTGACTTCGGGGCCCCCCAGCCCCAGGTGCAGTCCGTGCGCCGCATCCGGGACATGCAGTGGCACCAGCGGGGCGCCTTCCACCCCTCCAGCTAGTGCCCCTCCCTCGCCTCCTTCCCAGGGGCCTGGCCTCTGCCCAGCCTCCCACCAGACATCCTGGAGAGTGAATAAAGTGTGACTTGCAACTTACCCGAGGCAGCGTCTTTTTATGGCCTGCGGAAGCCAGGTGCTGCGTGCGTGCATGCGTGTGTGTGTGCGGCAGACACGGAATGACGAGAGGACCAGAGTGTGACCGGGTGAGGGGTGGGACAGCCTCGGAGGCGCTCAGCTGTGCAGCTGCTCAGCTCTGCGGCCTGGGGCGCATTGTCCAGCCTCTCTGAGCCTCTGCCTCTTCACCTGACTTACGACCCCCTTTGCCCCCCGACTGACTGGCTTGGCTGACCTCTGAGTTGTCCTTGTGTGGTTGCCAAGCACAGTCACTCAGGGGCATGTGATGGTTGCTTCAGACCCTGAAAAGGTCCCCACTGCCTGCTGTGCCCACAGAATTGCTTAATCACCTTGAACCTGGCAGTTTATTTAAATCTGCCCAGAGGAGCCCCAAACCCTGCAATGCCCACCCCCATCCCGGAGAGAGGCCACAAAGACCTGTCTCTTGTGTTTGTGTGTTCTGTGATCCCTTTGTTCATGCCTTGGTTGGGGTGGTCACTTAGTGTAGCAACTGAGGGCTGGGTTCCTGCCTCTTTTGACTCTGGATCCAATTGGCTGTTCTGGAGCCCTGCCCAGTCATGGGACCTCAGAGCCTTCCTACTTGGAAAAATAGGGAAAAAATAGTGTCTCCCTAACAGGGTTATAGCAAGAATGATGAGATAATCCAGGTGTTCTCTATATAAATGTTAAACACTGGTTGGTCTTCTGTAGTACAAATACCTGCTCCCGGAGAGCAGCTGCTTTTTACTTTGTCTTTGCTATCTTTTGATGTAGTAGTTTTAAATTTTGATGTGATTTAACATCAGTTTGCGCTTTTATGGTTTGTACCTGCCATGTCTGCCGTGTCTTCTTTAAGAAATTCTTATCCCATTTGTCATGAATATATTCTCCAAACTTTTTCCCTACAGGTTTTTAAGTTTTCCCATTTAAGCTCTCAGTTGTCCTGGAGTTGATCTTTGTGTATAGTATGTGGCAGGGACCTAATTTTTCATTTTTGATTTCTTTTTTTCCCTACTTTGGATCACTGTTGTCCTGGAGTAATTTATTGAGAAGTCCATTTTCCCCCCTGCTGCTGCTGCTGCTAAGTCACTTCAGTCGTGTCCGACTCTGTGTGACCCCATAGACAGAAGCCCACCAGGCTCCCCCGTCCCTGGGATTCTCCAGGCAAGAACACTGGAGTGGGTTGCCATTTCCTTCTCCAATGTGTGAAAGTGAAAAGTGAAAGTGAAGTCGCTCAGTCGTGTCTGACCCTTAGCGACCCCACGGACTGCAGCCTACCAGGCTCCTCCATCCATGGGATTTTCCAGGCAAGAGTACTGGCGTGGCTTGCCATTGCCTTCTCCTCATTTTCCCCCCACTGTGGTGCAAAGTTGCCTCTTTGTCCCATAGTAGATCGTCACATATACAGAGGGTCTATTTATGGGCTTTTTTTTTTCCTGTTCCTTTATTGTATTTGTGTATCTCTGTATTCTTACCGTATTATGTTATTAACCATTGCTATGTAATAAATCTTGCAGTGTGCATGTGAATGTGTGCGTGCGTGCTCAGTGCTGTCCTACCCTTTGCCCTAAATCATCCTTCTTCAAGGACATTTTGGATAAGCTTATCTCCCTATAAAATCATTTCCTCAAATCTAGAAAAATGGGAAACCCTATTGAATGAGCTAAAGAGATTAATTATCATGAAGGTGGGAACTAATAATTGATGCCAGCTTCGGTTTGTTCGTTCATTCTTCATCCAGCAGTCACCGAGTACCTGTTTTGTTCCTGGAATGGGCAGAGTAGGGGCTGCAAAGGAAGGCAGACACAGGCCCCGCCGGCAGGAAGTTTCCTCGCGCGGGGGATGGAAGTAACTAACTCTTGGTGGTGGAGATTGTGAGTGGAACTGTTTCCCCCTCAAAGTTCACGGTTGAAGCCCTGACCCCCAGTACCTCAGAGTGCGACTTGACTTGGAAATAGGGCCTTAGCCGCTGGGCCTCCAGGGGAGTCCCTCTCCCTCTCCTGTCTCTCTTGGGACCTGTGTTGATCTCTGCCGGTGCCTCTGCCTTTCTCCACCTTTCTATCTTTTAACTCTCCGTCTGTTTTTCCCTCTTTATCTCTGTCTCCCCATCCAGTCCCTGTCAGTCCTCTTCATCCTCCTCCCCCTCTTCGTCCGTCTGTCACCGGGACTGTGCTCCGTCCCCCACCCTCCCCCTGCTTCCCCGTGGCCCTCTCCCTTTACCCTCGGGTCTCCGCAGAGCCCGCGCGGCTTCTCCTTTCCGCCCTCCAGGAGCCCCTTTCCCTTTCGGCCACCAGGTGGCAGCAGAGCATCGTCCCCAGGGCTTCCCACCCCGAGCTCTGATTGGAAACTCATCCCGTCGGTCACAGCGTGCAGGGCAGCTACAGGTTGTTATCGGTCAGGTGACTAACTCTGACCTATAGCAACCCGCGGGTGGGTCCTGTTTTACAGCGGAGCAATGAGCGGCACAGAGGAGGGAATGACTTGCCCAAGGCCACTCAGAGAAAGTGACAAAGCTGGTGTTGGAACCCAGGACTCTGGCTGCCTTTGAACCTCCATGCTCGGAACCCCCCGCCAGCCATTCTGAGGGACCTTTTCCGGCTGCCCGTGGTCATTGTGCAGCCCTGCAGCCATTCCTGTCTCTGGTGTTGGCCCGGTGGAGGTCAGGGGTTGCCCATGGGAGCTTCCAGTCCTGGAGATGCTAAGGGGCGGAGCGCCCTGACCCCCGCTTTAAACATAAGGAGCCTAAAATAGCCCTTCCCGCGCCTCCTCCTGACTGGGGCCTTTGATGCCTGCTGACGGGTCTGGGCTGCCCTTTCACGCGGCTCCTCTGGACAGGCCGTGCCGGGAACCTGGGCTAGAGGGCAGGCCCACCTCAGAGCCGCAGCAATGTCCTCCTAAAAGCAAAAGTTTGGTCCCGTCGGGAAGTGGGGAGTTGATGGGCTTCGGACTTGGGTATCAGGAAGCTTTGTCAGAGCTGCCCTGAGGAGCTGCTGGAAACGAAACAGGTATGTGATGTCCCAGGGTTGGTCTCGTGAATTTCCATCACCCTTTGACCTCTTGAATTTCTGTTAAATGAACCCACTACTCGCTAATTCCCCGATCCAAGCACATCCTCTCCTGTTGACACAATCCCAACAGCCTCCTCACAGGTCCCTCTGTGTTCCTTCTGCCCCATCAGCCCCATCTCCACACAGCAGTCAGAGGGAATCCACTCAAACATGCAGACCCAATCGTGACACTCTCCTGCTTAAACCTGCCGTGGCTCCCTGTCACTCTCCAGATAAAGACCCTAATCATGACTCACAAAACCTTTGAGAGCTAGTCTGTTTTTTTTTTAAATCGGATTATTTATTTTTATTTTTGGCTGTGCTGGGTCTTTGTTGCTCTGCGTGGGCTTTCTCTCCTTGTGGTGAGCAGGGATTACTGTTATGGTGTGCGGGCTTCTTACTGCGGTGGCTTCTCTTGTTGAGGAGCCCGGGCTCTAGAGCATGGGCTTCAGTAGCTGTGGCTCACACGCTTAGTTGCTCCTTGGCCTGTGGGATCGTCCCAGACCAGGGATTAAACCCATGTCCCCTGCTTTGGCAGGCAGATTCTTACTCACTGTGCCGCTGGCTAAGTCCCTCATCTGTCTTCCGAAGGCCTAAGCATGATGTGGTTTTACATTTCTTTGATTCCTTCATTCCCATTCCATCCTAGACTGAAGTCTCCCCTACGAGCAGAGAGGAGGTCGGATTTGCATTCTGTGTATTCAAGAGCCCGCGCACATTTGAGGCTTGGTAGATACTGAAGGCATGGAGGAAGGAGGGAAGGGATGAGTGGGCGATCCAGCCCAGAGATGGGGGGTGGCTAGGAGGACAGCCTCCTTAAAACTGGTCATGTCCAGGTGAGGACGGGCGGCCTAGGAAGAGCAGGCAGCAGAGTGCAGAGCTCATCTTGCTCCCTGAGCTGGGAGGATCCCTCCTTCCCTTCCTCCTTGAAGTGGTGACCGTCCCCCGTGAGTCCTTCCGGAGCATAGACTCCAGAACCCATCAGGGGTTGAGATTGAGCCCTGCCTCTTCACAGCTCTGTGGCCTTAACTGATTGAGCCTTAACGTTCTTATCTGAAAGCAGAGTGTGACTTGTTCAGCGACAGGTCCTCCAAAGCAAAGAGTCCAGAGCCCAGGGCCTAGCTGCTCAGGAACAAAGGTACTTGTCTCTTTTAACCTTTCAGTTCTCCTTCCTCCTCCGATGTCATCCCAGCCATCTCGACCTAGAGCAACGGTCACTAACCTTTTTGGCACCAGGGACTGGTTTCATGGGATACAGTTTTTCCATTGACTAGGGGAGGGGGAACGGAGAAGGAAATGGCAAGCCACTCCAGTACTCTTGCCTGAAAAATCCCAGGGATGGAGGAGCCTGGTGGGCTGCAGTCCGTGGGGTCGCTAAGGGTCGGACACGACTGAGCAACTTCACTTTCACTTTTCACTTTCACACATTGGAGAAGGAAATGGCAACCCACTCCAGTGTTCTTGCCTGGAGAATCCCAGGGACGGGGGAGCCTGGTGGGCTTCCGTCTAAGGGGTCACACAGAGTCGGACACGACTGAAGTGACTTAGCAGCAGCAGCAGCAGCAAGGGGAAAGGTTTCAGGATGATTCAAGTGCATTGCATTTATTGTGGTTTATTTGTATTATGGTTACATCAGCTCCACCTCAGATCATCAGGGACTAGACCCTGGAGGTTGGGGACCCCCTAGTCTAGAGAGTATAAAAAAAATATTCACCCATTGCTTTCAGGCCAGGCCTCTGAACCTTAGCTCTCCTCATGTGGGTCCCGGGACCGACTGGGGGCTTCCCAGGTGGCTCCGTGGTAATGAATCTGCTTGCCAGTGCAGGAAATGCAGGTTTGATCCCTGGGTCGGGAAGATCTCCTGGAGTAGGAAATGGTACCTCATTCTGGTATTCTTGCCTGGAAAATTTCACTGGTAGAGGAGCGTGATGGGCTACAGTCTGGGGGCCCACAAGGAGTTGGACAAGTCTGAGTGACTGAGCGTGGGACTTTCCTGTGCATTACAAGTTGTTTAGCTGCGTTACTTGCCCCTGTCCAGTAGATGTCAGTTAACACCCTAGAGTTGTAACTCCCAACAGCCAAATATCTCCTGGGGGTGCAGACACCCCACGCTGAGAACTGGGGGATCCTAGAATTAGGGATACTTATCCTGGGGGATGGGTAAGTATATTTTTAAAGAGGATAGTGAATGGGGTCATAGAGGATGGGATTTTAGGCCAGGGTGCAGACAGGGAGGGCAGCAGTTAGGTGGCAAGCCACTCCAGTAATTGGCTAGAAAGCAATTGCCTAGAAAATCCCGTGGATGGAGGAGCCTGGTAGGCTGCAGTCCGTGGGGTCGCTAAGGGTCGGACACGACTGAGCGACTTCACTTTCACTTTTCACTTTCACACATTGGAGAAGGAAATGGCAACCCACTCCAGTGTTCTTGCCTGGAGAATCCCAGGGGCGGGGGAGCCTGGTGGGCTTCCGTCTATGGGGTCACACAGAGTCGGACACGACTGAAGTGACTTAGCAGCAGCATGCACAGGTAACTAGTTTTTGTTTGGTAACATATTAGCAACCAATTCCAGATCATTTGTTTTCATCTAGATGTGAGGTCTTTCTTTTATTCCCCCAATACAGGACACATTTGGGAAGTTGATTTGTATAAGTACCATCTTTAATAAGATACTGCTCATCCTTTTCTTTTGGAGAAGGAAATGGCAACCCACTCCAGTATTCTTGCCTAGAGAATCCTGTGGACAGAGGAGCCTGGGGACTGCTGTCCATAGGGTTGCACAGAGTTGGACACGACTGAAGTGACTTAGCATGCATGCATGCATTGGAGAAGGAAATGGCAACCCACTCCAGTATGCTTGCCTGAAGAATCCCAGGGACAGAGGAGCCTGATGGGCTTCCATCTGTGGGGTCGCACAGAGTTGGACACGACTGAAGCGACTTAGCAGCAGCAACAGCATGCACAGTAGGTGTTTTCTCCTTGCCACGTATGAGATAGATTCAGATAAACTGTCAGAGCTGCAAGTTGGTGTGGGGGGGCAAGTCTGCCACCTCACAGATGGGAATACTGAGGTCTGGAGGCAGGAGCTTTGTTACTGGCAAGCAGAGAGCCTTGGGTGTCTGAAATGCATATGCAAAAATGTCTCGGCATTTAATGTGTGCATATATATTAGATGTATATTTGACATATTTGTACATAGCAACTCTATTAAAAACCGGTATGGAGTCATAAACAGGAAGAGAATTTTAGAAGTTTATTTTTAACGTGAACCGTGTGTGCCCATACTCACACATACGTAGCTCCACCTTCTTGAGTCTTTGTGGTGATTCTGGGAAGAGGCAGTGGAGGGGATTTGGGGTATATTTGCTGCCTGCCATCTTTTGGTCTTGAAGCCTTGAGGGGAGGAGAGTATGGAGGACAAGAGATGCAGATGAAACAGAGGGAAATCTGAGGGCTAAATGAGAGGACAGGGCCATTGCATCCTTTTGTTTTATCCAGATAAAAGGTGACTGTGGTCTGGTTTTGAATGAAAAAGGCTGAAGTTTACCTTCGATTTTACAAGTGAGTTGTGAACAGACACACAGCCTTGACAAGAGGGGAGGAGGGAGTGACCGTCTTCCAACCTTTTGGGGGCAGCCCTTCAAACTTTCCTTAGGTGGCCCTTGGAGGGCCCTGAGGGGCTCTGAGCAAGGGAGTGACTTGGTCCTTGATTGGCAGTAGAGAGCACTTTTCTGGCTGGTACGAAGTTGGGGAAAACAGGGAGAGACTGGACTGACAAGAGAGGGCTGCTGCCTGCCTTGTCGGGGTGGGGGTAAAGGATGGAGTGAAACATCGGTGCACCCACTCCTTGTGAGGGGCACTTAGGCGTCCTGCCATCTGCTTGCGGTTCAGGGCCGTTAAACTTTTCAAAGCACATTTGTTTATTTCTTCTGACATTTTAAAATAAGAAATAAAATGTTATTAATAGGGTACAGTGGGCTTCCCTGGTGGCTCCGTCAATAAAGAGTCTGCCTACAATGCAGGAGACATGGGTTCAATCCCTGGGTGGGGAAGATCCCCTGGAGAAGGAAATGGCAACCTACTCCAGTATTCTTGCCTGGAAAATTCCATGGACAGAGGAGCCTGCTGGGCTACGTAGGTCCTTGGAACTGCAAAGAGTTGGACACAACTGAGTGACTGCGCACACACACACACACAGTATGGTGCCGCAGTGTCCTCCTGAATCCATCCCTTTTCCCGCTTTGCCTTAAGGTAACCACTTGTGTCTTAATTTGTTTATTTTTTGACTTTTACTGCCTATGCAACTATTCATAAACTATGCTTAGTCTAGTTTCCAGACTTGACATAAACATTATATTCAGTGTATGCTTTCATGACTCTTCTCTCAATATCATGCTTCTGAGACTTATGCATGATATTAACAGGTAGTAGATTTATACCATGCTTCTTTAGGGCTTCCCTGGTAGCTCAGAGAATAAAGCATCTACCTGCAGTGCAGGAGACCCGGGTTCGATCCCTGGGTTGGGAAGATCCCCTGGAGAAGGAAATGGCAACCCACTCCAGTATTCTTGTCTGGAGAATCCCATGGACAGAGGAGCCTGGCAGGCTACAGTCCACGGGGTCGCAAAGAGTCGGACACGACTGAGCAACCACTTCACTTCTTAACAGGTAGGGAATGTTCTATGGTACAGACATAATGCAAATCACTCATCCTATCCAGTATTGATGGGTATCAATCGATGTTCCTTCTGATCTGGTGTTACTATAAACTAAGCTGCATTAACCTCTCTTGGAGTGGCCCTATGGCTCTTTGTGCTGAGAGCAAGAACAGTGCAACTGAGCCTAAATAACCCTCATTTCCTTATTCATAAAAGTAGGCATAATAGCAGTACCTGCCTTACAGGGGTGTTGTGAGGATTGATATAATAATTAATGTGAATTGATAATTGGTGAAGCTTTTGGAGCAGGGTGGTGTCATCTGTTTGAACTTTCATGCTGTTGTAAACTGAGCTTAGGACAAAGTGTGAATGGTGTTATGTAACAGCTTCCTCCTTCAGGCTGTATGACTTTAGACAAGTTGGTCAACTTCTCTGGGTCTCTCCTTTGTCATCCATAAAACGAGGTGTCATAAGATTACATGAGATGATGCATGCTCTATAATAGACAACTCAGCAAAGATCCGCTTTTGTTTTCATCACTTCGGTTTTGTCACCCTCGTGAGGTTGTTTGGGCATGTGTTATTTTCCTTTTGGACAGACAAAGGCTGAGGCTCAGAGAGGTAGAGAATCTGTAGATCGCACAGCATGTCAGAATGAATGGATGTTCTTCAGGCAGCGCCCCTGCGCTGAGTCCCTGTGGCTGTTACTGTAGGTCTCCAGGACCCTCCTGCCTCCTCCTGAGATCCCTGGATGCCCCTCTCCCCCTTCCCTCACTCATCCCCAGCCTAGACCTGTAGCTTGCCCACCCTCTGTGTTCTTGCCACACAGTGGAACTGATACAAAGAGTCCTCCACGTGGCCTCTCAGAAACGCCACCTGTCGCTTCTGTATCGTGGCAACCACAGAATCAAAACAAGCTCTTCAAAAAAGACCATAAAGGAAGAGGAGGTCGGAACTGCTCCCTGCTCCCCCAGAAGGCCGCCCCTCTGTTGATTCCCACCGCTGGGCTTTCATCTTGCAGAGCTGACCTGGTTAGCATTGTGTCTTCACAGTTAAAGGAATTTCCCCCTCAAATTCTTTCCCTCTAGCTGCCTGGGGCTGGGAGCCAAGAAGTGGGGTTTAAAATATACAAAAGGAAACGGATTGCAGAGGAGAAAAGCCATCAGAGAGTGGGTGCCCTGGGGGCGGCAGAGCAGAGTGGGTACTGTGCCACCGCTGGGCCCTCCCTGGCTTCGTCTCGGTCCTGAAGTCACTGTGGACCGAGCAGTCACACCAGGACCCCTCATATCCTTAGTTGGCTCTTCTTGGAATTTCACCCCAAGTCTCAAAACGTAAAGCTGGGAAGGTCCTGGAAAACCATCTGATCCAGTGCTTTCCTTTTTTTTTAAAGCAGTGAAATTCTTTTCTGGGTAATCTAACATAAGGCATCTCAATATGCAACACAGATAAGAGCTTGTTGGATGGAAGAGGGGCGCCTGGACTTCTGTCTTGGGGGTTTCCCCCACCCCCTGCTCAACAGAGCGCTTTAACTTCTGCTTCCAGTGTCAGTGTCCTAAATGCATGCAGGATAAATCTAGCCCCTTCATTTACAGATGGAGAAGCCACTCTTATGAACAATAATTATTAGCTAACTGTGTTTTTTAACAGAAGTATAGTTGGTTCACAATGTTTGGTTAGTTTCAGGTATACAAAAGTGATTCAGTCTCTCGTATATATGTGTGTGTGTGTGTATGTATATAAATTTATGTGTGCTTTTTTGAATATTTTTCTGTTGTAGGTTATTACAAAATATTGAATATAGTTATCTGTGCTGTACAGTGGGTCCTTGTTGGTTATCTATTTCATATATAGTGGTATGTATATGTATATGTTAACCCCAAAATTCCTAATTTGTCCCTCCCCTGCTCTTTCTCTTTGGTAACCATAAGTTTGTTCTTTTTATGTCTGTGGTTCTGTTTCTGATTTGTATATAAGTTCATTTGTATCGGGTTTTTTTTTTTTAAAGATTCCATATATAAATGATATACGATATTTGTCTTTCTCGGAGTTCACTTAGTATGATAATCTCTAGGTCCATCCATATTGCTGCAGATGGCATTATTTCATTCTTCTTATGGCTGAGTGACATCCCATTGCATATCTGTATCACCTCTTCTTCATTCGTTCCTCTGTTGATAGATATTTAGATTGCTTCTACATCTTGGCTATTGTGAATAGTGCTGCTGTAAACATTGGGCTGCATGTATCCTTCACATCACACCAGTCAGAATGGCCATCAACAAAAAGTCTACGCATAATAAATGCTAGACAGAGCATAGAGAGAAGGGACCCCTCCTACACTGTTGGTGGGAATGTAAATTGGTGCAGCCACTATGGAGAACAGTATGAAGGTTCCTTAAAAAACAAAAAATAGAGCTACTGTATGATCTTGCAATCTCACTCTAGAGCATATATCTAAAGAAAATCATAATTTGGAAAGTTAACTACTAGTATTTACACTTGAAATATGCCAGTGGTAGGGACATGGTTCTGCATATCTGATAGGATCTAATCCCCACAGCTACCTCATAAGGTTAGTGTCCTGATAATCCCACTTTGCCAATGAAATAAAGCAGAGAGAGGTGTCGTCACTTCTCCAAGTCACCCAGAGTTCACTCTGGAGCTCAGAGCCCAATATGGTTGATTCCAGGGCCTGTGCCGTTACCTCCTGTATGGCCCAGGAGCTTCAGGACTGGCCGGCAGGCACACCGAAGCTGAGCAGGGACAAAGAGGTGGCCTGGTGTTGAGGGAAGGTCATTGGAGGTGCAGGGTTGGAGTTCTGGATCCAGAATATGCAGCAGGCATTAGTCCTGGCCATTGAGCGAGAGAGTGATGGTGAGTGGCTGTTGAGCATGGGAGGAGGAGGAAGGAAGTCTTGAGATCCCACTGGGGAGTCTGGAACTAGGGAGCTACAGCGGATGCCTGAGCGGGAGAGTCAGGCCATACCCTTGGCTGCGCTTGCGTGTTGGGACAGTAGGCCCAGAGTATTTGCTGACAGTAGTCGCCGCTGCGCTCGCCACCGCTCTAAGTGCTTCATTGTTGTTCATTCACTAAGCCATGCCCGACTCTTGAGACCCCGTGGACCTCAGCACACCAGGCTTCCTTGTCCTCACCATCTCCTGGAGTTTGCTCAGACTCAGGTGCATTAGGTTGGTGATGCCCTCCATCCCTCTCATCATCTTTCATCCTCTTCTCCTGCCCTCAGTCTTTCCCAGCATCAGGGTCTTTCCCAGTGAGCCGGCTCTTCGCATCAGGTGGCCAAAGGATTGGAGCTTCAGCTTCAGCATCTGTCCTACCAATGAATATTCAAGGTTGATTTCCTTTAGGATCGACTGGTTTGAGCTCCTTGCTGTCCAAGAGACTCTTGAGAGTCTTCTGCAGCAGCACAATTTGGAAACACTTTATAGGCACGATTTAAATCATCACAAAAGCTCCCATTTGGGAGGTGGCATTATCATCCCATTTTCTAGATGAGGTCACTGAGTCTCCAGAGAGTGAAGTGATTTGGCCAAGGCTACACACCTGGTGAGTAGTGGCCCTGACGTATGAACCCAAGACTGGCTGATTCCCAAGACCACATACTTAATCAGTTAAGTACAGGTAGCCACTGAAATACTATGTAACATACGACCACAAGATCTCAGTACCACGGAACAGTGTTTATTTAGCCCAGGTGTCTAATTTGGATTGGCTGAGCCTAGCTGGGCTCCGCTGGGGGTCTGTTCTGCTCTACCCATGATGGTCTCATCGTCTCCTGGCATCAGTGGGATGGCTCGGACACCTTCATCTCCTGGCCATGGCAGGAGCACAAGAAGGGAAGCAGAACCTGTGAAGGCTCCTGGAATCCAGGCTCAGAACCAGCACACAGTTCCTCCTGCCTCATTCTGTTCATCCAAGAAAATCACAAGAGCGAGTCCAAACATCTGCAAGGTCCCCAGGGAAGATCAGCAACACAGGTAGAGGGAAAGAACTGGGGCCAGTGTTGTGCCCTAGGGCAGTGCCTGTGCTGGTGAACAATGCATCCACTCTTTGATACTCTTTTCAAAAGGTAGAGCCCTTGGACTTCCCTGATGGTCTAGTGGTTAGAATCCATCTGCCAATGCAGGGGACCCGAGTTTGAGCCCTGGCCTGGGGAGATTCCCACATGCTGCAGGGCAGCTGAGCCCCGGGCACTGCAACTACTGAGCCCACACGCCCGAGCTCTCTGCAGCCAGAGAAAGCCCCAGTGCAACAACCAAGACCCAGCCTCAAATAAATGTGTTTTACAGGGGAGCCCTTGCATGTGGGCTGGACCTCCTCACTTGCTTCTAACAAACAGAACAAGACAAAAGTGACAGGTGTCACTTCCAAGGCCAGGACGCGAGCCCTCCCTCCTTGCCCGTTTGAGGATCATCACTCTGGGGAATCCAGCCACCACGTTGTGAGGACACCCAAGCAGCCTTTCGGAGAGACAGGTGGTGAGGCCTTCAGGACTCCAGCCAGTAGCTATGGGAGTGGGTCTTCCTGGGAGCAGGGCCTCCAGCCCCAGTCCAGCCTTCTGATGACTACAGCCTGCTGACATCCTGATGGCGACTTCATGAGAGAGACCCTGCATCAGAACCACCCAGCTAAGGCACCCCTGAATCCCTGATCCACAGAAATTACAAGACAATACATGTTTTTATCATTTGAGGCCTCCAAGTCCTGGAGCATTTCAGTATGCAGCAACAAAACGAATGCGGCTGCCTAATCATGATGCCAGCCTCTTGCTGTCATTTCAAACGAGGCGGAGATGGAAGCTGTTTTGTCTGCTCCCCAGAGAACCAGCAAAATCCCAACAATTTACCAAGATTAAGGGACCAAAAATACTCTTGGTAAAAATGTGGTTGTTAAGAAACATCTGTTCTTGAGATGCCCAAATTGGGCTGCGCTCAAAGGGAATGAAAATGTATCAGAGGATGGGGACAGCTGTGGGGGACTGATGCCAACCCTGTGGCAGACTCAGCTTGTCACTCAGTCCCTCCTTGGAGCTGAACGGGGAGAACAATTTGAACAAAGGTCTGGTGGGGCCACTGAAGCAAAGCACCGACGAGTCTATCCAGCTGCAAGGAAGATACTCGCGCCACATCCTGCTGTGTTCCAGCTACAAGGTGGGCACTGAACAAGGGTTAGGGTGTTGGAAGACTTTGGCTGCATGATACGGACTGACGGATGAGAGGCAGTGTGGTCCAGTGGTTGAGAGTCCACAGACAGACCTGCGTTTGAATCCTAGCGATAACGTTGCTGGCCCTGAGTCTTACAAGAGGCCAGTCACTTAAACAGCTTCCTCATCTGTAAAATGGACATAATAACTGTGCCTATTTGACTGGTAGTCATGGTCTGCCCAGCTTTGCTTTGTAGGACTCCTCTCCTACTCCCTGTGTTCTGTCCATCCTGGTCCCCTGCCACTGCAGCACATCCCCTTGGCCACCATTCAGGAGTAGCCATAAGACCCAAGTGAGGTCAATCAGATGGCCACAGAGAAACGTTCTTTCTTTCTTAAAGTGGTAGGTTTAGAAGGACATGAGCCGCCTGGGTTGCCAGTATCAATCATCACATGTACCATGTGAAGAGATCTTGTCTAAGGCCTGGGAAGAGACGAAAGAACCTCCTGCTATTCTCTAAGGTCCTGGATCCAGCCCTACCTGAAGCCTACCCAGAATTTGCCCTAGATGTCTACATTCAAAGTTCTCTAGAGAAATAGAACCAATAGGTACACATATACACACATATATATCCTATTGTTTATGATATGTCTATCTATAGATATATAGAGAGATTTAATATAAGAAATTAGCACATAATGATTATGGAGGCTGAGCAGTCTCAAGATCTGTAGCCAGCAAGCTGGAGACCAGAGGAGATGATGGTGTAAGACCTAGTCCAAAAAGCCAGTAGACACAAGACACAAGAAGAGCTGCTGCTTTAGTTTGAGCCCAAAGACAGAAGACCAGCGTCTCAGTTCAAGGCAATCAGGTCACCTCTTATTTATGGGAGGGTAAGCCATTTTGTTCTATTCAGACCTTTAGGTGATTGGATAAGAGCCACTCACATCAGGGAGGGCAATATGCATTACCCAGTCTACTGAGATATGTGTTAATCTCATCTCAAAATCACTCTCACAGACACAGGAGAATGTTTGACCAAGAAGCTGGGCACCCGTAGCCCAGTCCAGCCAGTTGGCACATAAAATGAACCATCATGGTGTCCAAGTTGTCACCAAATGCCTTCTCCTGTTTTAAACCCATTGGAGCTGATAGGCCTTGCTTGTAATCAAGAATCCTGGTGGATAGAAATGTTCTTTTCATCGGGATATTTACAGAATGGATGAGCTCTTGCACAGTGCTTAGGAGACGGAAAGCCCTGAAAAATGACAATCATTGACGCCTGTTGTAGAGCAGTTTCAAGGGAGCAGGATTTCCCGCTTTGCCCGTACTTCTCCCACAATCCTGAGGTCAGAAAATGGGCCGGCAGTGCTCCTACTTCCTCTTCACCACATCCTCTGTTTAGAGTTGGTCACTGGTTCTGAGTAGGTGGAGCAGGTGCCCTACTCCACGGGAAGACTCCATGGTCTAAATCACCTGGCACAGTCATTGATAAGCTAAAAGATGAAGAGAGCTTCCCTGGTGGCTCAGTGGCAAAGAGTCCACGTGCAGTGCTGGGGACGCGGTTTGATCCCTGGGTCAGGAAGATCTCCTGCAGAAGGAAATGGCAACCTGTAAAACAGTGGAAACAGTGTCGGACTTTATTTTTGGGGGCTCCAAAATCACTGCAGATGCTGATTGCAGCCATGAAATTAAAAGACACTTACTCCTTGGAAGGAAAGTTATGACCAACCTTGATAGTGTATTAAAAAGCAGAGACATTACTTTGCCAACAAAGGTCCGTCTAGTCAAGGCTATGGTTTTTCCA
The DNA here is from genome assembly GCF_049115385.1 of Moschus berezovskii. Classification (NCBI taxonomy): domain Eukaryota; kingdom Metazoa; phylum Chordata; class Mammalia; order Artiodactyla; family Moschidae; genus Moschus; species Moschus berezovskii. The sequence goes on from NC_142478.1 coordinate 68,623,163, forward strand.
TGGTCATGTATGGATGTGAGAGTTGGACTGTGAAGAAAGCTGAGCGCCGAAGAATTGATGCTTTTGAACTGTGGTGCTGGAGAAGACTGTTGAGAGTCCCTTGGACTGCAAGGAGATCCAACCAGTCCATTCTAAAGGAGATCAGTCCTGGGTGTTCATTGGAAGGACTGATGCTAAAGATGAAACTGCAATACTTTGGCCACCTCACGCGACGAGTTGACTCACTGGAAAAGAGTCTGATGCTAGGAAAGGTTGGGGGCGGGAGAAGGGGACAACAGAGAATGAGATGGCTGGATGGCCATGAGTTTGAGTGAACTCCGGGAGTTGGTGATGGACAGGGAGACCTGGCGTGCTGTGATTCATGGGGTCGCGGAGAGTCGGACATGACTGAGCGACTGAACTGAACTGAACTGATTCTTGCCTGGGAAATCCCACAGAGAGAGGAGCCTGGCGGGCTACAGTCCATGAGGTTGCAAAAGAGTTGGACACGACTGAGCGACTAAACAACAGCAGTAACAAAAGATGAGGAACCTGGGAGAATCCTTCCTCGGGGCTGTGGTCTGCAGATCACGTCATGTTGAATGTCAGAAGCTGAATATCACCTCTGTTTTGTTTTTATCTTTTCATTTTCTGAAATAAATTCTAATCTCCCCCAGACTAATGGATGCCTAGGGCTGTACAGATCCAAAGCTGTACTCAGGGAAACAAAATTGAAAAGTGCATTAAAAAGCTTAAACTAGTTACCTCTGTAATGTATTCCTCTAAGAATGGTGGATGTATTGGTTTTGAGCAGCAGCGTCCTTTCTTGACTGACCATGCCTCCCCCACTTCTTGTGGTACCTGGAGGCTATTGATCACCGTCCTCCACCTTCCTTACCACCCGGGAAGGCCTATCAGGTGGCTGAGCCTATCCTAACACCATGGCCACATCCTATTGGACTGTGTGATTGGTCCTGAGGTGGACATGTGATTCAAGCAGAGCCAATCCAAATCCTTCTTTGGGTTCCTGTATCCAAGATGAGAGACAGGCAGAGATAGAAACACAGAGGGGCGGGGTAGCCGGGAGGAGAGAGACAGAAGATGAGAGAATGCTTTTCCCTTTTGGACTGCAAGCCATAGGGATGAGGCTTGGGGCTGAAGAGAGCTCAACACACAGAGGGGAGAAGAGAGAGAGAGAACTGCGTGCCAGACACATGGGAGGAGATCACAGGAGCCCCTGGATTTAGCCATGCCTGAAGCAAGCTAAAAGCCTCCCCCTTTCCCTTAAACCTATTTCAGTTGAAACAGTGATCTATTTCTCCCTGCTTAAATTCACTTAAAAAAAAAATGGCAGAGGAAACTGCAGACATGCTTGTGCCAAAGATCCCAAGCTTGGGCCAGGCGAGATCAAACTTCTAAACGCCAGATGGCTGAGGCTCCAGCCACCCTTTCGTAGTTTGGAAGTCGGCCGTGTGCCCCTTGTGCAGACATTGGAGTCAGAAGATTGAGATGAGAACCCCAGATCCAGACTCTCTGAGCCTCGGTTTCTTCCCTGTAAACTGTAGGTGACAGTACCTGTCTCCTCAGGCAGTAAGAGGCTTAAATTAAATAAGAGCAGGGCTGTCGTGCGTGTGTCTCGGGGTGGGCATGGAGACGTGCCCCATCCACAGGAGCCGTCTCCCCGCCACCCTTCAGGATCCCAGCCTGCTGCTCCCTCCCCTGCCTGACCCAGTTTCTCATCCAAATTTGGCCACAGGCCCAGGCCCTGGCCTATTTTCAGCACACCTCTTTTTTGTTGCAGGAAAAAAAGAGACCCATGCAAGTTACCTTAAAACAGGGGGTTTATTGTGGGTACAAATGGGGACAGGAACATGGAGGGGGTGGAGGCAGGAAACCCCTTGGGACTGAGACTGTTTTGCTATGGAATCTCTTTTCTTTGTACCTTAAAAAGTCATCAGGCTACCTGTCCTGACAGGAGGGTCCCCTTCCCAAGCCTGGATGTAAACAGACCCGGAGAGGCTGGTGTCTGCAGTTGTGCAGCGCTAAGACTCCTTTGCACTTGTGGGGCAGGAATGGATTTTTCTGGCTGCTAACAATTTGGATTCAGGTTTGGACAGCTCTCCGGACCAGCAGAGTTGTTGTGAGAGAGGACGTGCACAGGGATTTTGGAGTGAAGTACGGAGTGACTAATTGGTCATCCAAACCAGAACACTTGGAGAATGAAAGGGGCACCATGGTAATCACACTGTGATGCAGATGTGAACTGAGACCGCAAGCCAGCCGGGACGTCTGGTCGCCCTGAGAGCGCAGAGGTTTGGGAAGGAGGGGCCTAAAGACAGGCAGGTGCCTAGAATGGAAGGAGGTCTGGGGGTGCAGCTGCTGCTCAAGAAGTGCCAGGTTCATGAGTCTAGGGCTGGATGGTGAGGAAGGGAGCCCTGGGGTCCCCAGGGACCATGTTGTAACACCTGCCCTGTAGGTGATGGATGGTGTTTGCACTCGTGGATCTTTGCTCCATCAGCCCACAGCACCGCCAGAGGGAGACCCAGACCCTCAGATAGTTCAGATCCATAGGAGACCCCTGTATACTGGCAGGTGATGGAGAGAAACTCCCCACTCAGATAAGTGGAGGGGGGTAAGGTGGATGGAGCATGCGTGCCCCCTCCCTGCAACCTGGGCCAGTGTCCGCACTCCCTCTGTGACCCGTGGGGTCCTCGGCATGTCTGTGCACTCAGAGCTTGGTGCTTGCAAGGAGCTCCCTGCTTTCCCCAGCTCTCTGATTTCTGGTGACTGTACCTCTCCCCAACTCTTTCCCTTGTCTTCCTGATAGACTCCTAGCCTGGACCTTTGGCAGTGAAATCACCTTTGTCTCAAATAATTTGAAACAACTTTTCCACTGCTCAGGAAGTTCCAGAAGGTTCTTACCTTGAGAGGATGGTGGGCCCCTTCATATGATATACGTGGTGGTTTTTCTCATTGCTCTTTATTACCTCCCCATTTTATGTGCCCCAGGGGTCTCACCCCTTACCCACACCCATTCTCTGGACTTTGAACAACTCCATCCCATGGATGCCGCAGTGGAGCAGGTGACCTAAGCTCAGTCGATCAGCACAGCCTGTCTCCCTGGCCACTGATTGGTCTAGGCACATGCCCAATTGGAGTTTGTTACTTGACTTGAGGTCTATGAGAAGAGCCTGGAGCATCTTGTCTGATGCTGTTGGAGGGGATGAAGAATGGAATGCAGAGCTAACTTCATTTTTTATGAAGGATCTATACCGTGGAGCCACAAGGAAGGTGCTTCCATTAGGAAGCAGAGCTAAGTGGAGAGAGAGAAACTGGATCCTGGTGACATCACTTGAACCTTTAGATCAAGCCACACCTGAAGGTCTTCCTCTGGGCTGTTCAAACACAGACACCCATAAATTTCCTTTTCTCTGCTCCCAGTTTTCTACTACCTGCAATTGACAGAGCTCTAACTGCAGGTTGAGTCCTAGGGTCCGCAGGATGCTCAGGCCAATGGGAAAGGCATTGCAGTTGCTCATATGAAGTTCCAAGCCCTGCTCACCCATAGTGAGCATTTCCAGGCTCCAGTTAAAGCTATTAGCGCCTGTCTTCTTAGTCACTAACCCATACTGTCTTACATAATAGACTCAGCAATATTGCGAAATAGGTCAAGATTAATTCTGAAGTCCCAGTGTTCCACCTGACCTCCCTCTGTGGGTCTACAGAGCCTGTTTATGAATGTGTGCCCTGCCTCCCGCTGCAGAATTTAACGGCCTCACATCTCCCCTTGAGGACACCAATCCCAATGTTGTCTCGAAGACCTCCCGACCTCCCTGTGTTTCTCCTGCCCTGTACTCCCCTCACCCCGATATCCAGCCCTTCTGGCGGCTTCCCAAGTCCACAACTCTTTCTCAGTCAGGAACTTTGCAGATGCTGGTTCTTCCACCTAGAATCCCCCTTTTCTCTCTCTTCACCAAGTTTTCTTCTTTTCATCCTTGAATCCTCAGCTGAAGTGTCACTTCCCCAGGGAGTCCTCCTTGGCCTTTCATCTAGGTCAAGCTGGCCCCTTTTGCATTCCAAGGGCACCTTGGACTTTTTCTCTTGTAACTGTAGCTCCAAGCTCAGTTACTCCCCAGGGACATGAGACCTGGCACATGGTTGGTTTTCAAAAACATCTGGATGGATGAGTCCACAGGCGCTGAGCCCCTTGGTAGCAGGAAGCAGAAGTCCAGGGAGAGGCTGGACTTGCTCAGGATCCCACTGCCAGCCTGTGGCAGGTGGATACTCAATGCAGGATGGCAGTCAGATTCTCTGAGGAGCCCCAGTAACGGCCACCCCTCCTTTGTTGGAAATTCCAGCTCTGTTTATTTCCCCGAAATCCTTTCTGAGACTGTGGCTGCTGACCATGTGCTGATGGCCATGGAGGGCCTGAGCTGATGGCTGTGACTCCCTGGGTGACGGGGATAGCAAGCCAGCCGGGGGCATGGCTGGGCTGGAGTCTGGTAGAGACAAGCTGGGTTAATGTTTACTCCAGTCCCAGTGTCATGGGTCATCGGACCAAGAGCAGGTTCACTGGGGGACTATGCAGGGAGGCCCCAGGCGCCTTGGCCTTGCTGTGGCTACAAGGCCCGGTACAAGTGGGGCCAGAAAGTCCTGGGTGCAGAGATCTCCCCTCCTGATGCTCTGCTGTGACCAGGGGAAACACTCGGGTTCCAATCCCAGTTCTGCCAAGACCTTGGGCAATACTCTCTGCATCTCTGTTTGCCATTCTGTTAAACTGGAATGTTAAGAGTAACAACCTCATGAAGCAGTAATGAGAATTAAATTAGAAAGTAACCATCCTGTGCTTATAGCAGTGCCTGACCCAACAGAAGGGTTCAAATTGCATCCCCTCCATGCTGGGAAAGATTGAGGGCAGGAGAGGAAGGGGACGACAGAGGATGAGATGGCTGGGTGGCATCACCGACTCGATGGACATGAGTTTGAATGAACTCCGGGAGTTGGCGATGGACAGGGAGGCCTGGCGTGCTGCGATTCATGGGGTCGCAAAGAGTCGGACACAACTGAGCAACTGAACCGAAATGGACTGGGCAGTGGCATAATGTGCCTATCTAAAGAGCAGATCTGTTATGTATTGCTTTGTTTATATTGTTATTGTCTAAATCCCGCTCTGGGATTCAGAGTTCACCAGTGAATTCCTGGCATGGTCCTGGGCCCATAGAAGGCACTCAGTAAGTATTGAATGGATGGATGGATGGGCAGGTGAGTGAGTAGATGGATGGAAGGGTGGGAAGATGGATGGATGGGTGGGTGGGTGGTTAAATGAATGGATGAATGGGTGGATGGATGGGTGGGTGGGTAGATGAAAGGATGGATAGGTAGGTGGGTGGATGGGTAGGTGTGTAGATGGGTGAATGAATAACTAAGTGGATAGACGGATGAAGGGGTAAATGGATGGGTGGAAGGATGGATAGATAGGAGGGTGGATGGATGGGTAGGTGGGTGGATGGAATGGTATCAGCGGATGTATTTCTAGGACGAATATAAGTAAGCTTTGTAAGTTTCTGGAGACCTGTGATTCACCTGCTCGTGTCCCCAGTTCTCCCTGCCTCATCCTTGTGTCCATGGCACACGCTGCCAGGAGTGTAAAGAACAATAAAATAATAAGCTTACAAGACTCTTCTTGTGGGTGTTATTTTTAGTTTCCATGCTGTGGAGGTCAGAGTGTCAAATAACAAAGAGAAGTCTTTTCTCTGTCAAGGAAAGAATTGGTCACACCTGCGTAGGTTGCAGTAGAGGTGGGTATTCGTTTGTTTGGTTTAACAGCTATTTGACTCAGCCCTCCTGCCAGCGGGAGCGGGTGACCTTTCCTCTGCGCCCCGGGCCCCGAGCCAAGCCCAGGAGGGCAGTTCCCTTCGCTCACGAGCTCTGTCAGCGCAGCTACGTCCTGCTGCGATTTGGTTCCTGCTGGCTGCCCTGTTGCCGCTGGGAGTGCATCTGAGAGCTCGGCAGAAATGAGAGTTCCGGGGCCGGGAGGAGCACTGGGGTGGGGAGGGGACCACATCCCAGCCATGCACCTCACATTATGTTGACTCCTTGGGGGTTGACCAGTATACTAATAACCCCCAGGGGTTGCCCTGATGGTCCAGTGGCTGAGACTCTGCGCTTCCAGTGTGTGTGTATTGGGGGAGGGGGGCGTCTGGGTTCAGTCCCTAGTCAGGGAAGTAGATCCCGCATGCTGCAACTAAGATTGCATGCCATAATGAATATGGACGATCTCACGTGCAGCCAAATAAATAGTTTTTACAATATTATTATAACCCCCAAAGGGGCCCACCTCCCCGGGTCCACACTACCTTGCCATGTGCTGCTGTTGTTGTTCTCAGGACGTGGAGTCTTATTTTCTGCACCATCTTGAGTCTGTGACTTGCTCTGACCACCAGGATGTGGCACCAGTGATGCTGTGCCTGAGATTAGGTCTTCCTCTCGCTCTCTGGGGTCACTCGGCTGTGCAGACTCGCCTACCAATGGATGAGATGCCAATGGAGGAAATCAGAGGTGACCCATTAGACAGCGTCAACCGCCAGACATTGAGTGGGGCCATCTCGAACCCTCCCGCCTGGCTTAATAGCAGACGTGTGAATGAGACCAGGATCCTTTGTGTATATGTTAGCCTTTGGAGGAATTCAAAAGGCATCTTACGTGAACTGCATGAGTCTTTCTACATACCCTATCTTCTTTCACTGCCAAGTGGGCAGATTTATCCTCCTGTGGTAAAGAACGCGCCTGCCAATGCAGGAGACAGAAGAGACATGGGTTCAGTCCCTGTGTCAGGAAGATCCCCTAGAGTGGGGCAACACTGGCAACCCACTCCAGTGTTCTTGCCTGGGAAGTCCCCTGGACAGAGGAGCCGGGTGGGGTATAGTCCATGGGGCCCACAAAGAGTCGGACACACGTGAGTGACTTAACACGCATGCGCCTTGGCACCTCCTGTAAGACCAACCGCCACCCCACCCCACCCCCGCCCATACTGCCTTCCCTGGACCCTCTCATGGGACATCTAAGCCCATGTGAGCTGAGCCCCTTGCAACTAGTGCTGGGTTGATCGAGGTGAAGCCGGATTGAAAACAAAGGCATGGTGATTTTAGTCAATAGGACTGTTATATACTTGAAAGTGTTAGGTACCTGAAAGTTGCTAAGAGAGTAGATCCTGAATTTTCTCACCACAAAAAAAAGAAATGGCAATTAGGTGACCTGATGGAGGTGTTTGCTAACACCATGGTGGTCATCATTTTGTGATATATAAATGTGTCAAATCAATATGTCATGCATCTTAAGGTTATACAACATCACATGGCTCAGTAATACTGCGGAGGGGAAAACCAACGCAACGACCCATTAGGGGAAGAGATCTCACTGGTGGCCGGGGAGGTCCAGGAGCCGAGAGGTCTGCTGCCAGGCAGCCGGGCTGGGTTGTGTGTGGTGGGGGGGGGAGTTGTGTGCAGGCGTGACAGTGCCCAGGGTCTGTCACTCCAGTCCCTTGAGCGCCATAGTGTGCTGCCACTCTCAGTCCCAGGCAACTGCCTCCGCCCACATCCCTACACGCCCCCCAAATTATGGAGCCTTGGGAATCTGCCCAATTTACCCAGTCCAAGGAATTCTCCTCTGAGCCAACCGTGACCCTCAGACTGAGTAACCACAGCTTACACAGCTCACAAAGAGGTCAGACACAGGTATGCAGAAAGTGGGATTCGTGTAGTTCATGTAAGATGCTTTTTGAAGTCCTCCAAAGTCTGGAATATACACAGAGGATCCAGGAGCCCATCCATTTCTGGACCTTTGCCTGTGTTGTCCCTTCAGCCAAGAACAGTCTTCTCTTAGCTTTGGGCATGACTGGCTCTTTCTGCCCCATTCATATCTCAGGTTCAGCATCACCTCTTTAACAAATAAAAACGTGCCCACACAGAAACTTATAGGGGAATGTTCTTAGCAGCATTATTCACAATGGCTAAAAAGTGGAAAAAACCCAACTATGCATCAGCGGATGAAGGGATAAGCGAAACCTGTTGTACCCATACAATGGAATATTACTTGGCAAGAAAAAGGAGTGACATGCTGATACATGCTACACTGTGGATACAACTTGAAAACACTGTGCCTAGTGAAAGAAATCATTCACAGAAGACCACAGATGGCACAGTTCCACTCAGAGTAATGTCTAAGCAAATCCATAGAGACCGAAAGTGGCTTAGTGGTTGCTGGTGGGAAGGGGGAAGGGGAGAAAGGGAAGTAAATGCTAAGTATAAGATTTCTTTGGGGAGTGCAGAAATGTTCCAAAATTCGATGGTGCTGATGATTGCACAACCTTGCAAGTATATATGTAAAAAAGACCAACCCTTGAATTGTACACTTTGCAAGAGTAAAAGTTGTAGTATATGAATTTTATCTAAGTACAGGCTGTCTTCAGGGCTGGCCGCTTCTGATGAGTCTGCTGGGCAGGTCTAGCCCTTGGGGCTGGCCGCATGGACAACTGGGCCTCTGCAGGGTGGGGCAGAGACCCTCTGCCCCGTCCCCAATGTTAGCAGTTAAGTCGTGTCCGACTCTTTGCCACCCCATGGACTGTAGCCCACCAGGCTTCTCTGTCCATGGGATTCTCCAGGCAAGAATACTGGAGTGGGTTGCCATTTCCTCCTCCAGGGAACCTTCCCAACCCAGGGTTTAAACCTGGGTCTCCCGTGCTGCAGGCACACTGTTTGCCATCTGGGCCACTGGGGAAGCCCGCCCCCGCCCCTGAGTGGTTTTAACAAAGTCAAGGGGCGTTCGAGGCCTGCCATCCCCACCTGTTCAGTTCTGCATGTGGCCCGCGGTAAGAATATACCGAGGCCTTGAAATACTGAATGAGTCAGTCCTTCTGCTCGAATTTGGTCTCTGCACGCGTGTGCTCCCATGCACACCAGTGTTGACACAGCCCACATTCACACTCACATATGCATTTACACACACGTGTGCCCAGAACACTGCTCTGGCTCCCAACATGTCCCACTCTCATAGCCTCCCTGACCGAGAACCAAGAGCCACAAGCCCCCTCACCTCTAGGCTGCCCATGGAAGCCACTGGCCAGGCCACAGGCTTCTACCTCCATTCCAGGCCACTCCAGGGGCCTTCAGCTCCAAGGACAGAGGCTGCCTCAGCCCATGGCTCCCATCCTCCCCTCCCAAGAAAACAGGCTTCCCCGGAGAGTGTGGGTTTCAAAGCTGAAGGCCATAGCCCACCCCACAGGTATCTCCCATTTTCACTTGCAAATACATTTTTTTTTAAAACCCTTGAATTGTACAAAAAGTTGTGGTGTGTGAATTATATCTCAACACAGCTGTTTAACAACAAAAAGATCACCTCCTCAAAGAAGCCCTCCCTGATTCCTTGCTCTGAAGATGATGGCCCCGATGTTTTCTAACTCTGCCCCTTGATTCAGTCCCTCACCTCATTGGCTGCCCCCTGAGGTGATGTGGTCTGTTTACATGTATATTGCGTGTGTGTGCTCCTCCCCCTGTAGGAGCAAGCTCTGCGAGAACGGGGCCATGTCTGCCTCATCACAGCTGTGTCCTCAGCACTTACACAGGGCTGGTTGTTGATTGAATATTAACTGGTTGAACGAAGGACTCTTAGCATGCTAGAGCCGCAAAGGAACAGAGTGCTCTTCCAGTCCTCCTGGTTTACAGGTACGGAGGCTAAATGCTGGGGCGGGGCTCACTCAGTGTCCTGGCTTCCCATGGCTGTGTTTAATATCCCCCGCCCCCCCCCCCCACATCAGCTATCTTGCAAAGATTTGGAAGTACCAAAAACTACCCACCCATGTGGAACAGACAGACTATTCTCCACCTCGCCATTAAATGACAGAGATAAATGATGTTGAGGGTCCCGGGTGATTTAATAGGCATGCACGGCCATCTATGGCAGTAGATAGCATGTGGCCTTATTCTCTGTAAATGCCACCGTGTCACAGCTAGAGCCCTGCCACCGCCAAGCTGCTGTCAGATGCTGCCACAGAGAGCAGGGTTTCGGCCAACTTGGGTCCTGCTGTGGGAGTTGGGCGACAGGGTACAGTAGCCAGACCCTGCCCCATCACTGCAAATCGCTCCTCGCTGAGCCAGCTGGCCCCCCGCCCAAGGAGCAGGGGGGGTCCTTGGTGCCTTGAAGTAATTAATTACACCATATGGCAAGGAAACACAACAAGATTTATAGCAGAGTCAGCGACAGATGGCCCTGAGAGCAAAACATGGATCAGTGCAGAGATGTCGAAACGTTGGCCCCGGACCGTGGGAGAGGGTGTGTGCACTTGTGCACTTGTGTGTGTGTGTGTGTGTGTGGATGTGCGGTTGGGGTCTGAGGCTCTGCCACTCTTCTAGAGACTGTCAGAAAGCAGATACTCACCCCCCCCCACCATGGAGTATTTTTTAATTGACTCCCCTCCCAGTGCAGCAAAGACTGGGACTTTGGTTGCCAGGGCGTCTGTGTGGGAAGAGAAAAATGCAAATGGGGAGATTGGGAAAAGTGAGAAAATCCTGGAGAGGATGGGGTGCTTTTTCCACGGGCCCCCTTCTGGCTTCAGCACTCCGAGTCTCTTCTGCATTTGGATCTGAGAAGTGATCCGTCCCCACCCACTGCCCTGTCAGCATCTTAAACTCAAGAGGTCCCAAACAGAACCCATCCTCTCCATCACCCGGCTCCTACTCCACCCTCTTCTCCACCCAGCTTCCCAAGTCCTCCTCCTGGAGCTCCAGTCTCCCCAGGTCACCCTCCTGCTTCAGACCCTCCCCCAGCCTCTTCCCAGGGCCCTGAGGATAAAGTTGACCTTCTCTGTGGGGCCCCCAAGTCCCTCTACAATGGCTAGTCCCTGGATTCATCTCCCGCCTTTCCTCTGCACTAGGCATCCTATTTCAAGCCTCCGTTCCTTTGTCAATGCTGTTCCCTCTCTCCAGAATGCCTTTCCTTGCCAGGCCTGCCCAGATAAATAAATCTTCATTCATCCCAGCTCAGACGTCTCTTCTTCTGTTTGACCTGAACAGAGTTCATCACACTCTCCTTTGCGCTGCCACTCCGTTTTGAACACTGCTCATTTGTGGTGGTTATCACATTTATTCGTGGTGGTTATAACTCTCTTGCTAGATGCCAGGGCAGGATTCCTGCTTATTATTTCCTTATCTCTGACAATAATATAACACCTAGTGCCTGGGAGGTACCCTTAGCCTTCTCCCCACTTGTGGGTCCTGCATAATAAATATTTGCACACTAGAAAGATAAAAGAGTAGATAAAGTTTTAACTGTGGGGCCAGGAATTGGATGGCAGTCAAAGGAAAAACCTAATGGAACTTCTCCTTCAGGGTTGGCTATGGAACGATTGCATTAATGTCCCAATTATGGCCTCCCTGTACCCACATCCTTTGTCATTGGACTTGGAAATCTCCCCACCCCAACAAGAGGTGGAGTCTGTTTTCCCATTCCCGTTGAATCTGGGCTGCCTCTGTGACTTGCTTTGACCAGCAGAATGTGGCAGAAGTGATGGTGCACATGTTCTGACCCCAGGCCTCAAGACACCATGCAGGCTTCCTCCCATGCTTCTGGAACCCTGCCTGGCTGCCATGTGGATAAGCCCAAGCTAGCCTGCTGGAGGATAGTGGAGCAGAGAGACAGTATCCCAGTGGAGGCCAGTTCACACCAGCCAATCTAGCTGATCAGCTCCACTTGTTCTGAGGCATTGATTTGGGGGCGGGGGTGGGGGGGAAGGTTTGTTACACAGTAATCAGTAACAGAGACACATTATGTTGTTACTTATTAGTAAACTGTGAACCTTGTTTGAGAAGTTTTTAGAATGTGGCAGCGGGGCAGCGCTTTTAATTTTGTTGCTGGCGGGACACAGAAACAGACAGACACAGACAGACAGAGAGGGAGTAGGGGCAGGGAGGGAAGCGGAGGGAGCGAGAAAGAGAGTGCACAGCCCTTCCTCGTCTTGCCCGTCTCACCAAGCGATGGGGCTCTGGGTTAGCTAGAGCTCTAAACCCCAGGTTGCCCAGCGTTCCTCAAACTGAGTGTCACAGGGCATTCATCGTAAGGGATGATAGCAGATGTTGCTAAGGGGAAAAGGAAGATTTTTGTTCAAATACACTTGGAAAACACTGGCTTAATGAAAGCGACACGGCACGGGGCTCCTCGACTGAATGCCCAGTTACTATCTTTAGTAATCTCATTGTATGCTGTAAGGCCGAGGAGGAGTTGAGTGCCAGTGCCTTCTGGGCAGATTTGCCTTCTTTTCCACTAGAGTTCTACAGGATACGTTTTGGGAAAAACTCAACTGGTACAAGCACTCCTCTGGTGTGAAGGACCAAGCTATGGTGTTCTTGAAATATGATCAGTCACTCTTGACCCAGAGCTAGGAAGTATCTAGTTAGACAACTAGTAGTACCTTCATCCAGAGAAGACGATGGTACCCCACTCTAGTACTCTTGCCTCGAAAATCCCATGGATGGAGGAGCCTGGTGGGCTGCAGTCCATGGGGTCGCTAAGAGTCGGACACGACTGAGCAACTTCACTTTGACTTTTCACTCTCATGCATTGGAGAAGGAAATGGCAACCCACTCCAGTGTTCTTGCCTGGAGAATCCCAGGGACGGAGAAGCCTGGTGGGCTACCGTCTGTGGGGTCGCACAGAGTCGGACACGACTGAAGCGACTCAGCAGCAGCAGCAGCAGTACCTTCATCCTCGTAGGACTGGCTAGATTCCCTCAGCTTACATCCTTTGGCCCTTCAGAACATATTTGATCTTTTCTCACAAGTGTCAGCTCTAAAGATGGTGATCATGTCTCCCTGCCCTCCAGGTCCCAGTTTCCATCCTTTCAGCAAAAGTGTGCACTTGATTCAACCACATCTCACAAAACTGGCTTTAAGTTCCCTTCATCTACCTGCACACTCTCTTTCACTGTCTGTCACAGTTTTTAAGGAGAACCAGAACAAAATTCATTATGCTTTATCACCTCCCTCATTTAGACCTTATACTTCTGTTAATGTGGCCTTGAAAGGCTTTAGTTTTTACGTCTGCAGCAGTGCACCCTTGACTTTCATTGAGTTTGGTCTGAACAAAACCCCATATATTTAAGTCACTGGAGTGCTTGCAAAATCCATCTTGTACTTGTGCAATTTTTAGGACCTAAGAATAAAGCTTTATATTTAGCCCTTATAAATGTCATCTTCTAAGATTTGCTTCCTAACTTCTGTTTGGATCCTGATTCTGAAGTCTTTCATATTTTCAGTCTCTTAGAGAACTCTGCCTACATCCCACAGTTTTGCATATAACCTTTGTAGTGGGCATGTGATATTTTTGCTACCCAGTATGTCTTCTCATGCCAGCACCATGTTTTTCCTCTTGGAAATTGCCTTCCTCACTCCTCCTCCAAGAGCCTCAGGTGGAGCTGACCCCAGCTGCCATCCCAGGATGAGCATGTGACTGCGGTCTGGCCAGTCAGAGTATGGTACCTCTCCCCATCACCGATGGGTTAATGAATGGCTTCTGTGAGGAACAGCAGCAGGAACTAATTCCTCAATTCAGTCTGGAGGGATTGGGGAAGGGGAGGCAAATGCCTCATTTTCTGCCAGCTGCTGCCAGCTATCTGACCACTACATAGGGGACCTATCTGAAGGTGAAGCCAACACCGAGGGAGCTTGGAAGAGAGAGGAAAAGGAGTGAGCCAGGACCTCGTGACATCCTTTGCCAGAGAATGCTCAGTGCAGGCAGTATGACCCCCCCGCCCCCCATCCGCGAGGAGGAGTTTAGAAAGTCGTCCAATGTCATTAGTTGTTGTAAAGATCTGGACCGACCGGAAGCCTTTGGAAAACAGCCTGGCACTTTTTATTAAGGCTGAACACCTGCACCTACCCTATGATCTAGCAGTTACATTTGAACATATATACCCGACAGAAATGCCTACATATGTTCATCAAAGATCTGTTTAAGGATGTGTGCAGCAGCTTTATTCTCAGTAGTAGAATGGGTCATAAAATTGTGTTTTCATGCGACAGAATACAAACAAGGATGAGTAAAAACAACTGCTTCACACGCCACATGCATGAATCCCACAAACGTTTTCTCTGGCTGCTCTTAAAATTCAAGTATGATGTGTCTTTGGTTCACTCAGCTTCTTGAATCTGGATGTGTATGTATTTCGACAAGTATGGGAAGTTTCAGTTGGTATTTGAGTATGTTTTCAAACTCGCCTCTCTCTCCGCTCCTCCTGGACTCTGATGACACAGATATTAGATGTCTTACTATAGCTCCATAGGTCAAGAATCTGTGTTTTTGCAGTCTGTTGTGTCTTTGTTGTTCAGACCATTTCTATCACGCTATATTTCAGTTCACTGATTTTTTTCCCCTCTGTCCCTCCATTCAGCTGTTAACCAATCCACTGAGGTTTTCATATCAGTTATTCTACTTTTAAGTTCTAAAATGCCCATCTGTTTTCTGTTAGTATGTCCTGTTTCTTTGCTGAGATGTCCCATTTCTTTGCCGAGGAGGTTCTATTTTTTCACTTGTTCCAAGCGTGTTCCTAATTGCTCATTGAAGCCTTTTCATCATGGTTTCTTTAAAATCTTTGTGAGAGAATTCTAACGTTCTCTCTCATCTTGGTGTTGACATCTATGGATTGTTTTTATTTTACTTAATTTTTTCATTCAGTTTGAAAACTTTCTGGCTCTTGCAATGACAATGATTTCTGCCTGGAAAACCTGGACAGAATTATGAGACAGAATCTTATTTAAACTTTTGGTTTTAGTTGGCTCTTTTTTTTTTTCCTGACCACGTTGTGTGGCATAGGGGATCTTGGTTCCCTAACCAGAGATGGAACTTGTACCCCGTGCACTGGGAACGCAGGGTCCTAACCACTGGGTTGCCAGGGAAACCCCTTAGTTGGCTTGCTCTGACCTTGTTCTGCCAAAGGAGGGAGAAGCCCAGGGCTCCCGCTGTTGACACCGAGGAGAGGAGGGTGCTTGTAGCTCCTAGGAGGGGAGTTATGGCTCCCGTAGCTCGCCTCGTTAGGGGATGGCCTCATTATCTCTGCATGACGAGATTCCCGACTCTTCATTCAGCTTCCTCTGACGTCACTGCCACAGGGAGTGGGCGGGACTCTTCAGTACGGCCAACCGGAAGTGGATGTCCAGGGAGGGGCTGATTGGTGGTGGTGGGATGAAAGTCCTGGCTTCTTGGGCCCGCTGATCCCATCCCAGTGGGAGTGTTGGGGCCCCTCAGGAAGCTTCAGGAAGTGGAAATCTAACGCTCCCCACGCCCTTGGTCTTTGCTAGCGTGTTGGGGCTACGGATGTTCCTGTGTTTGGATATATTAGAGCAATTGTTACCTGAAAGTCTTCTGTCCTGCGAGGCTATCTCTTTCCGGACCGTTTGTCTACAAAGAGCAGGATTTTTTAGGGTTTTTGTTTTTTTTTTCCTTCTGTCTGCACTTGGTATTTTGGGGTTGCCAGCTTCCTCAGCTCCAACTCTGGGGTATATGAGGCCGAGAGAAATCTCAGGCTGTTAGCAACCTAGGTTCTTGGACTCTTTAATCAATAGAGCTTGATGAGAAGCCAGATGAGACATTCAGGCAAAGCTTTATTGCGGCTCCTGCTACAGCAGGAGGGAGCCGAGAACAAGAAATAGGTGCCCCTGGTTGCTCTCCGAGGAGGGCGGGCTGGTTTCTTAAACGAGGTGAGAGAGGGGGTGGTTGGGTGGTTGGCTTAGGTGGTCTTCCCACCCCCTCGGTGGTGCTGTGTGCAGGGGGCAGGGATCATGGGCAGTACCTGATTTTTGCCCCTGGCACCTCAGAAACGGTGTTTGGTTTGTGGCCTTTTTTGTGTCTTATTGTTCCTAGTTACACCAGCTGGGAATGGGTGCAGTTATTTTTAGTCCTTTGGAGTTTCTTTGTATTCTGTTGTTCAAGGAGAAGTTTGTCTAGGAGCAGGCACTGCAGTAAAGGGTTCCAGGTCTCAGCTACCTCAAGGCCACTCCCTAATGTCCTTCCCTGAGTGCTGAGGGCCCTAGCCGCTCTTCCTTCTTCTCTTTACCTTTCAAAGTCTTCTGTTTGTTTCACATGTAACATCCAGGGTTTCTGGTTGTACTTGGTGGAAGGTATGGGGAAAAGTACATCTCTTTCATCTTCCCAGAAGCGGAAGTCTTAGTTTCCATTATTTTAAATTAGGAATATTATAGTCCGTTACAAAAGAAAAAAGTGAAAATGTTCGTCGTTCAGTCGTGTCCAACTCTTTGTGACCCCATGGACTTTAGCCCACCGGGCTCCTCTGTCCATGGAATTCTCCAGGCAAGAATACTGGGGAGGGTAGCCATTGCCTTCTCCAGGGGATCTTCCATGCTGCCGCTGCTGCTGCTAAGTCACTTCAGTCGTGTCCGACTCTGTGTGACCCCATCTTCACTTCAAGTTCAGTCGCTCAGTCATGTCCAACTCTTTGGGACCCCATGAATCACAGCACGCTAGGCCTCCCTGTCCATCACCAACTCCCGGAGTTCACTCAAACTCATGTCCATCGAGTCGGTGATGCCATCCAGCCATCTCATTCTCTGTCGTCCCCTTCTCCTCCTGCCCCCAATCCCTCCTAGCATCCATACCAGGGATCAAACTTGGGTCTCCTGCATTACAAACTGATTCTTTACCATCTGAGCTACCAGGGAATGCATTATGTGTCAACCCCAAATCCCCAACCAGTTTCCCAAAATGTAACAGAAACACAGTAAAATGACAGAATGTTGGTTTTCTATTAAACTGTGTGATAGGTGGATTATGTTATCTGTGAATTTTATGTCAGAATTATAAAGGCAACCAACATGACAAATCATTTGTTATCAAAAGATGCTGGCTTAATAACGTTGATAACCCCTGATCAAACCAGACTTGAAGATGTTCCATCTCACATTCTTAACCACTACGCTGACAGTTTAAAAAAAATGGATTCTTGCATTTTATGGACCAAGGTATGCATTTAAATTTTTTTTTATTTTATATCAGAGTATAACTGATGAACAGTGTTGTGATAGTTTCAAGTGAACACCAAAGGTACTCAGACATACATGTGCATGTGCCCATTTTCCCCTAAACTCCTCTCCCTTCCGGGCTGCCACATAGCATTGAGCAGAGTTCCGTGTGCTGTACAGTCGGTTCTTGTTGGTTATCCATTTTGAGTATAGCAGAGTGTCCATGTCCACCCCAAACTCCCTAACCATCCCCTTCCCCCAGCCTTCCCCACAACAACGTTAAGTTCCTTCTCTAAGTCTGTGAGTCTCTTTCTGTTTCGTAAGTTCATTTGTATCATTTTCTGGATTCCACAGATAAGGGGTGTCTGCTGCAAATGGCATTATTTTATGCTTTTTAATGGCCGAGTAATATTTCACTCTATGTGTGTACCGCATCCTCTTTACCCATTCCTCTGTCAGGGGGCATTTAGGTTGCTTCCATGTCTTGGCCATTGTAAATGGCACTGCAGTGAACATTGGAGTGCATATACCCTTTTGGATGTGTTTCCCTGGATATATACCCAGGAGTGGGATTGCAGGGTCATTCAGTAGCTCTATTTTTAACTTTTAAAGGAACCTCCATTCTGTTCTCCATTGTGAAGGAATGCATTTTAAAAAGCTGATTTAGTTTGTATGTCTTTCTCCACGGGGAGCACCCTGACTCATGCAATTATAGGTAGTTTCTTTTTATTGCTTTTTGTTCCCATGGTCTTTCTTTGCTCACAGTCAAGGCTGTGAGCTTTTTGAAAAGAAAAATTGCATCTTTTCCTGCTTATGTCTTCCCCCGTCTTATAGCCAGAAGAGTAGATGTGGTGAGAATTAAAGTTTGTTGACCTCTTATGTGTTCAAGGTCTGGACACAGCCACATCCATAACACCTGTTGTGAGCCTGCCTGTGCCAGGGATTGTGCTGGGCGCTTCATAGATGTAATCTTGTGGAACACTGTTTTGTCTTTCTGAATTGAAGTACGGTTGATTTACAACATTGTGTTAATTTCAGGTGTGCAACAAAGTGAATCAGTTACACACACATGTGTCTACTCTTGTTTAGATTCTTTCTATTACAGAGTATTGTGTAGACTTCCCTGAGCTATACAATGTGTCCTTATTAGTTATCTATTTTATATATAGTAGTGTGTATATGTCTACCAAAAAAGAACACATATTTCATATGTATATACACTATATAATTAGAACAATTAAGTGTATTAAACAGAACACGTGTATATATAACATAGAAATCACACACATATATTTGTACGTTGTAAAATAAAGAATGTGGCTGTTTCTCATCCCTGGTTCCAAGGTAGAGCCTCTAAACTCTTGGAATGTCCCAAGTGATGAGATTCTTTGTTAACCCTGGTAAGGCCCCCAGGAGCAGCCTGAGTGCTCATGCTAATGAGGTGGTTGAGGATGGGCCCCTAGATAGTCTCAGCAGGGGGTGGGTCTGGCCAGGCTGGAAAGGCCGACCTCGGGGTTAGAGCACTGAGGCTCTGAGCCAGGTGAGATCAGCCTGATGATTTAGTCAACCATGCCTGCATAACAGAGCCCCGGTGAAAGCTTGGCTTGGAGGCTGGGGTAATCTTCCTGGTTGGCAAGCACATCAACGTGCCTTCAGGCCTCATTCTCCCTTAACCACCTCTTCAAAGGTCCTGTCTCCAAACACGGTCCCACTCTGAGGTTCTGGGGGTGGGGTTAGAGCTTCAGTGTAGGAATTTGATCGGTACACAGTTTGGCCCCTCACATCACATGTGTGTCTTCATTTGACTGGTCCAAATTTGTATCCTTAATGATGAGACTGTAGTCATAAGCACAGCACTTTCCTGAGTTCCAGTGAATTACCACATTTGAGGGAGGTAGTAGGGTCCCCTGGCTTCCCTGGTGTCTCAGTGGTCAAGAATCTGCATTCAATGCAGGAGCCACAGGAGACATGGATTCAATCCCTGGGTTGGGAAGATCCCCTAGAAGAGGGCAGGGCAAGCCACTCCAGTATTCTTGCCTGGAGAATCCCATGGACAGAGGAGCCTGGTAGGCTGCAGTCGTTGGGGCTGCAAAGAGTCAGACACGACTGAAGTGACTTAGCACGCACACACAGTGGGGATCCTACCTTTGTAGTCAGTTGGTCAGAAATGGGGTGGTCTGGGGATCCCTAACTTTGCAGCTGGCATCTGAAGTTAGGATAGTATTGTTAGGGCATAGTTTTAGCCTGTGGAGTCTGCACTAACTATGGATACTATTAATACAGTATATATCATTCATTCAGCCAGCCAGCCATGCAGCCATCCATGCATCTGTCATCCATCCATCCACCCATCCATTCATCCACCCCTTCCATCATCCTACACTTATTGAATGCTTACTGTATGCTGTATCTTAAGCCAGAATAAAAAAATAGTATCTTGCGGTGCTCTCCTCCGAGCGAGGAAAGCTGGTCTCCTTACTGTCTTCCGTCCAGACTGCTCTTTACTTCACTCAGTAAGTGGACCATCTTCCCCATCCTCTCGCATCCCTCCTGGCTCCGTCCTCTAGAGCGGTCCAGCTTCATCTGTTGAGGGGAGCTGCCTGGAGAGTCTCACTGGCTGAGGGCAGGGGGCGAACAGACCTAGTCTCTGTGAATCACAGGAGTTAGCCGAGGGGGTGGGTGTAACAGAGCCAGACGGCTAAGGACGAGCGGAGCATGAGGGGCTAGCCTCCGAGGCTTCCTCCCAGGCCTCCAAGGTACGAACTGTTACCACAGAAGAGGAAACTGAAGCACAGAGAGGTTGCATAAGTTGCCCTCGGCTGCGCAGCGAGTGAGTGGTAGAGCTGGGATTCAAACCCAACCAGAAGCTCAGAGCCCACATTCTTAACCACCGCGCTGTGCTGCGCACCTCCCCAGCTCATTTGATTGTCAAGGCTTATTGTCCTCACTCTGCAACAAAGGTCCAGAAGCACAGAGAGGTCAAGTAATGCCCTGTATGGTCCACAGCAAAGTGGTGTATCTGGGATCCAAACCCAGGCTATTTGGTGATAATGACCAAAAAAACCCTGTACTAAAAGCCAAAAGGACAGAGAGTATTCTGCCCTGGGGGGCTGAGCAGGAGGAGGAGCCCTTCGAATTCCTTCTGCACTACCCCCGAAGAGCCTCCTCCAATCCTGGTGTAGCCCTGGGTTACAGATGCAAATACATCTGCCCTTCCCCCTCCCCTCCTATCCCTTCAGGAGTCACCATTTGAATTCTGCTATCCTTGAAAGCATCAGGCAGTCAGAAATCCTGCCAGCTGGACCCCATTAAAGTCCAGTTGCGTCTGCCTGACCGGGCAGAACCCGACCATCCGTGTGGAAATACTCAGCCGATAACAGCCAAGGGGATGCGGCCAACACGGGGAAAGTGGATGGTTCCCAGATTGGCTTGTTTGGCCTCCAACTCAGGATAATATATGAGCAGTGACGTCAAACAAACGAAATCTTAGCTGGCTCATTTCACATCCTCCTAGGGGACCTTGCTGCTGCCTACCAAGGGTCCTTGGAGCTGTTACTTCACAACCTATGGGCCAAAAGCAACGTCAGTTGTATCTTTACAAATTCCTAAAAATATTGCCTAATGGTTTTTTTAAAAAATTAATGTCCTGTGACATGTGAGCATCATTTTCCCGATCGAGGTGTTGAATATAGATTCTGTATATTTATTTATATAGAAGCCAACACAGCCTGAGGCCTGCTGCTTTTCATTTTTCACTTCTGGCCAAACATTGTGTTGTTTATGTTTATTTATTTCATGACAGTGGAGATAAATTTCTTTCCACTGGGGTGATCTATGAGTAAGTTGTAAAGTACAAGAGGAGGAAAACCTTATAAAATGATTCCATGTCCTTTTCTCCTACTTCTTTTCTTCTTCTGCTTATTTATTTCATATCTTGTAATACTTAAGAGTTCCAGGATTTGAAAATGAGTCTTAAGACCGTCACCCAGACCCTCTTCTTGGAACTCCCATAGCATATTCAATCTGGACCGCTTAAAGTTTAAGGCTTAAATAAATATTTGCATTCTAAGAGGCAGGGAGGGACAGGGGAGATTCATTCAGCTGCAGTCCCAGAGCCTCAGGTTCCATTGAGAATGCAGAGAATTTTCAAGTACATCTGTGGCTCAGTATTTTGGGGGTCCCTGGTCTCTCTGAGAATTTGCCGGAAGGTACACGTACCCTCTCTCCACAAAGTGGAGGTGTTCGTCTCTCAGCTGTGTCCAGCGCTTTGTGCCCCACACACTACAGCCTGCCAGACTCCACTCCGTGGCGTTCTCCAGGCAAGAATACTGGCGTGCATAGCCATTCCCTTCTCCAGAGGATCTACCTGACCCAGGGCTCAAACCCAGTCTCCTGCTTTGCAGGCAGATTCTTTACCATCTGAGCCACCATGAAATCCACAGAAATCTCCCCACAAAAGTGGACATACATCAAAGATGAGCATACAATTTAGGGTACTTAATTTTAGGTGTCTTAGTCAGCTGATGCTGCGTAACAAATCATACTCACACTCAGTGGCTGACAACAAGGACTTATTTTTCTCGCTCATGTGGTTGGCATGTATACAGACTGGCTTGAGTGTTTTACTTTCAGAGTATGGGTTGGCTGTGTTTGACTCTAGGCTTTGGAATAGTTCTGTGCTCCATGCGTCTGATTCTGGAGCTCTGGGGCCACTGCTTTGGGAAGCACTTTTTTTTTTTTAATTGAAGGTGATTTACAGTGTTGTGTGAGTTTCAGGTGTACAGCAAAGTGATTCAGTTATGTGTATAGGTATAGTTTTTCCTATTCTTTTCCATTATGGTTTATTATAGAATAGTGAATGCAGTTCCCTGTGCTAGGAAATAGGACCTTGTTTATCCATCCTTTACATAACAGTAGTTTGCCTCTGCTTATCCCAAACTCCCAATCCTTTCCTCCCTCACCCTCCCCTTGGCAACCATAAGGCTGTTCTCTGTGCCTGTGAAGTACGTTCTTTTCGTGGTGATGGCAGGAGCTCAAGAGACAAGCCACACTACACAAACGTGGTTCATGGTTTTATCACCCTGTCTGCTCCCATTCCATTGGCCAAAATCAAACAGTCTCATAGACAGAAAGAAAACTCTACACTACCCGAAAGGGGAGAGGAAAAGGAGTGAACACATATTGACCCATACTTCCGTTTATTACGGGCAGGTCGTAGACACTTTTGGAGGGCTGCCTGTGGAGCACAGTTTAAGAACTGGATTGGAACCTGAGTCTCCTATGGTGATTCGCAAGCTGCAGCAAATGGAGCAACGACGTGGTTCACGATGCAGATCTGAGGCGATCCTGCCCTAGAGATTTCCATCCAGTGAATCTGGAAGGGGCCCAGGAATCTTCATGTTAGATAGTCACTCCTGTGGTGGTGCTGATGGTCCAGGGTCCATACCTAGAGAATCATGGGCTTAGTGGGCTCAGGGCTCAGAGAGGTGGGTGCCAGTCCCAGCTCCACCCTAGCTTTGAACTTGGGCAAGTGGCTTTGGTTTTGGGGTCTCCATTTTCTCTTCTGAGAAATGGAGACCACCTCTCAAGACTGTTGGGAGGATTCACAGGTGAGACTGGTAACAGAGCTAGACCAGGGCCTGGAACGTGTGAAACCAAGAAATGTTAGTTTGCTGCCATCATCACCATCATCATCTGGTTTCTCCCGGCTCTGACAGTCTGTGATTTGACACCACTTCACACTGTTCTCTGGCTGTAAATCTTATCTCCTCTGACTACTAAGCTCCTTTAATTCTTTGCCTGAATGCCCACCATTCCATTCCATTCAGTCGCTCAGTCGTGTCCGACTCTTTGCGACCCCATGGACTGTAGCCTACCAGGCTTCTCCGTCCACGGGATTCTCCAGGCAAGAATACTGGAGTGGGTTACCATTTCCTTCTCCAGGGGATCTTCCCGACCCAGGGATCGAACCCGGGTCTCCCGCGTTGGAGGCAGACGCTTTAACCTCTGAGCCACCAGGGAAGCCCCAATGGGACGCTTTTTTGCTTCTGGGCCAGTTACTTTTCCAGGTTTAATTTTACCCATCCCATCAGGCGAGGTGTTGTGGACTCCCAGTGGCAAGTCAGAGATGCACTGCCACTCTGAGATGCACTGTCATCCTCCATGTAGAACCAAGTAGACCATAGTGTCTGAATGCTTAAGGATTTAGAGTGGCTTAAGATCTGTGAACAGCGGCTGGCCAACAGGGCAAAGAGGAACTGTAAAAGGTCATTTTCTACCCCGAAGCGCACGGCTGAAACCTCTTGGTGCCTCCTTTTCATTTTCTGACTTGACCTCTTCCTTCTAGATGTCTGTGTGTCTCCCTCGCCGCTCGTTTTCCCTCTGCCTCTGTTTGTATTTCTCTCTCTTTCTCTCTTCTCCCTTCTGTATGCCCTGTTGTCCTTACCTTCCTCTGCCCCGACTCTTTCCCCCATCAGTGGTATGTCTGATGCCAGATCCGCAGTGTGTGTTTGATAGACGTCTGAGGGAAGGGAAGGGTGATTGAAAGAAAAGCATTCCTGCATCTGAAATCCAGTTTCCCTCCCTTGAACGGCAGTCTGTTCCACTGCTGGGCAACTTCTCCAAGTGAATGAAGCATTGATTAGCTGAGTAAACCGCAACAGCACCCCTTCAAAATCAGCCCAGGATCTGATCCAATCTCTCGCCTTTTAGAAATGCCATCTAGTGCCCAGAATAACTGTTCCCCGGCTTGCTTTTCCTCCACAGCTGAAGTTTTCTTCCCTGAGCTGAGTTTTTGCTCACATTTTGAACCCCTTTTCCTTTTACCTATCCACTTAGCAAAAATGCCACTTGACTTCCCCGGTAGTCCAGTGGTTAGGACTCTCAGCTTCCGCTGCAGGGGGTGTAGGATTGATCCCTGGTTGGGGAACTAAGATCCCACACACAGCGCAACAAAAGCAAACAAAACAGAAAAACACAAAAATGCCACTTGCCAACTACTGCTGCCCTTCAACCCTGCTCAAGCCTCCACATGCCCCGTTGTGTCCATTACTGTTCACTGGCTCTTCCTGCTTCCCTGTCCCTTTGTATTTCCTGTTCTGGGGTGAGCAAACCTTTTCCATAGAGAGCCAGATAGTAAATCGTTCAAGCCTTGCAGGCCAGGGGTCTCTTAACTACTCAGTTCTACTCCTATGGCAGGAAAACAGCCAAAAACATAAACGATGCCCAGGGCTCTGTTCCCATAGAAACAGGAGGTGGGGGTCGTAGCTTGCCAAGGTGTTTAACATGGAGTCTAGCAAATAACTCAGTAAATGCTACTTGTTACCAAGAGTTTCACTCCTAGATATTGAACTGACCAATCTTATTTTTTTGGCTGTGCCATGCAGTTTATGGGATCTCAGGTCTCCAACCAGGGATCTAACCGAGGCTCTAGGCCAGGACAGCTCAGAGTCCTAACCACAGGACCTCCAGGAAATTCCCTGATCTATCCAGTCTTTACTGGGCCGCTACTGTATGCAGACCCTGCTTTCCATCGAGACATCGATGGTTAGGACTGGAAGGATGGTAGAGATCACCTAGTCCAGAGGTTGAAAACTGACTGTGAGGATTTTCTTTCACCTGTTAGCTGTGTGACTCTAGGCAAGTTGCTGGACAGCTCTGTGGCTGTTTCCTCATTTGTAGAATGGGAACTTATCTCATAGGAGTGTGATGAGAAATGCATGAATTAATACATGTAAAGTGTTTAGGATAGTGCCTGGAATAAGTTTTCAATCGTGATAGTAATAATTATTACTATTTGCATTATTGATGATGTTGTTTCCAGTCTTCTTTTAGGTGGAGCGTATACTCTCTGGTTTCTGTGAGGTCTTATTTTCTTAGTTCAGCTCTCTGAACTCACTCACTTTACCTGCCTTGCCTCTGGAATCACTCGATTTTTCTGCCCCTATTTATACCAGTCCCCCATATTTCATGGGTAGAAAATATGAGGTCTGGGTCAGGATGGAAGTGACTTGGTTATATCGCCACAGCAAATTCAGGACAAAAGTCATGTAGACCCCTGGGTTTAATCTCTCACTGTAGGCTGCACACGGATCTTCTCAATCGCTGGCCACACACCCTTCAAGCTGAAATCTTCCTCTGAATATTTCCATGCTGGTTACAAGGAGCTGGATTTTACTTCTCCCTAAGATGCTCTGACCCAAAGGCTGAAAGCTGCCAGTGAGGCCTCCAACCACATTAGCTGGGAGAGAATCTAGATGGTGTGGACTTCCTCCCACAGGTACTTAATTGGGGCTCACCGAGCCTAACAGCATATAATTTAAAGGGCAGGGAATCCAGCTAAAGGTTCAGAGAGACCCTTCTAGACAGAGCCTGACTTGTTACTGGACTCTTACCACCCTAAAGTCACTGAATGTCGGTTGTAGATGAAAAAGTCAGTCATGTGTGGCGTGAGAAGGGCATCCTTGTGGTCACAGGAAAACCAATAAGGTCAGCTTGATTCAATCTTGAGTAAGTGGCAGAGGCATGAGTTACCTTAACATTACAGGAACCATTTATTTAAAATCACTGTCCTGGGCACTCAGTTTATCTCCATCAGGAGGTGTTGCTTTTACTCAAAGCATCTTGGATAATGAACCTCGTGATCTATTTTCTGCTGGGTTGCTGTCTCAGGCCCAGTTGAGAGCTATTCCCTCTTGAAGAAGGAGAAAGGGGACCTCCCGAGCGGTCCCGTGGTTAAGACTTCACCTTCTGGTGCAGGAGGTGTGGGGTCAATCCCTGGTTGGGGAGCTAAGATCCCACATGCCTTGCAGCCAAAAAACCAAAACATAAAACAGAAGCAATATTGTAACAAACTCAATAAAGGCTTTAAAACTGGTCAACAAAATCAAAACAGATCTTAAAAAGGAGAAAGAAGGAAAGTCTTTGGAGAGATTAACTGTTAATGAACAGAGGGGGCGTGTGCTTACAGGAAATTGCCTATATGCCCGCTGAATTAGCTTATGTAGAACCTTCCATCAATAGGAATGCCCATGATGGAAAGACAGGGTTACCTTTGGTCAAGTAGAATGGAAATGTACTCCAGTTGGCTCAAGATGTATCTATCCAACAGCTGAGCACAGTGGTGAATTTATAATGTTATTGACTTTCCACACCCAAAGCAAGGCCCTTAAATTGACATTTGGCAAAGGTTCCAAATAATTTGGCTCTCAGTTCATGTAATGCAAAGCCACCAGGAGATAGGAATGGAAAAAGTGGGGGTCAATAGAGGTCAATTCTGTATTGATGATATAAGCTGAAAAATCTTAACGGGGAATTGAGACTATCACAAGATTTTTGTTGGGCAGAGAAAGAGCTGGCATTTCTACTAGCCAACATTCTTCTACCCCCAAAGTACCTTTCAGAGATATGGCCAGCTATATTTATGCCTTCTTATCAGGTTTGACTTTTCCAAACTCAGAGAGGCAAGTGTGGTGATAGGAGTTTGGATTGAGTCGGTCTTGAGTTGGAAAATCAACTTCTTCTCCTAAGTGCAGGGTGACATTGAGCAAGTTACTGAATCTTTTTGAGCTTCACAGAGTTTGTCATGTGGTTGTGAGAGTAGGTAAGATAGGCAGATAGTCTCCACAAAGTGCCTGGCATAGATGAGGTGCTCAATTAATGTTGGCCCCCTTCCAGTGGTGGGCTGCTAAATGTTGAGAAAAAAAAAAGTTCTGATTTAGCATTTGCCAATTTCCATGGTGTAAATACGCCCATCGTGGCCCATTCCGGGCTGTTGATATGATGTCATATCAGTATGGATTGGGAGGAGGTGAGCATAAATGGTGCTTATAAATTGGTGCAAGCCCGCTCCACATCACTGCCTGCTTTCTTCTCTGCTGTCCCTCTTTCCCCCTCCGTACTCTTAAATGGGATCCTAGTTTCACAGTCAGCGAGGAGATCATTTGTGTTAAATGCTTTTATTAAATAGATGGGAAAGTGTATATGCTACTACTTAATACTTAATAAGTGGGTGCAATCCCAGAGAAAAGAGGAGGAAAGGAGAGGCAGTACAGGGTGGATACTTACCTTGGCACCTCTGTGAATAAAGCTCTGTTGGCTGCTCCATCACATGGGGCCATCTTGGTGGATTTAGAATCATCCAGCTGAAAGGAGGAATGGGGGAGAAACGGGTACATCCACTCCCCACCCAGAGTGCTCGAAGATTCCCTGCAAAGGGCGATAATTAAACATCCGAATTGTTCATAAATGGCTGTTGGGTGAGTCTACGGCTCTCAGGACTCAGGTCCAGCAAGGAGTTGAATCAGGGATATAGGGCTATCACTGTGGCAGGTGGGCAGAGCCTGTCACCCCTGTCGAGGGGGCTGGAGTGGAGCCCGCAGTCAAGGGTCCCCAGGACGGCAGAGGCTGCAGATCTGTGGTGGTGTCCAAGAGGTGTCAGGTACATATTATGGAACGCAGCCACCTCGATCTGTGACCGTCTAGCTCCACCTTTTCACTGGCGAGGGTCTGGTTTCAGTCCCTGGTTGGAAAACTAAGATCCCACAAGACACAGGGTACAGCCAAAAAAGGAAAGAAAAAAAGAAAAGAAAACAGATGTCTCCAACATCTTTCGGGCAAACAGACTTCTGTTGATTTTTCTACCTAGAAGGATTTTCATATGAAAAGTTAAGACCTTTATTATCAGCGTCAGAGCCTGAATTTATTGAACGAAGGAAGCTTTCCTCTAGAAAATGCAAAGTATCTCAGCAATTCCAGCACTGTAACCTATTCATGAGTTTTGAAATACGTACGTGGTAGAAACTACGTGTTAGAGAGGAGAACATTTTACTTAACATCAGCAAATGATGATCTCTGACAGAATCAGGGGTCTTCAACCTTGATCTTTGTGGGATGGATGAACTGAGTCTGTGGCAGGTTTTGTGTGGCTTTGGTTCTTCTTGGACCACACACTCAGACACTGGCTTGGTCTGTTCAGTTCAGTTCAGTTCAGTCGCTCAGTCGTGTCCGACTCTCTGCGACCCTGTGAATCACAGCACGCCAGGCCTCCCTGTCCATCACCAACTCCCGGAGTTCACTCAAACTCATGTCCATCGAGTTGGTGATGCCATCCAGCCATCTCATTCTCTGTCGTCCCCGTCTCCTCCCACCCCCAATCCTTCCTAGCATCAGACTCTTTTCCAGTGAGTCAACTCGATGCATGAGGTGGCCAAAATATTGGAGTTTCAGCTTTAGCATCAGTCCTTCCAATGAACACCCTGGATTGATCTCCTTTAGAATGGACTGGTTGGATCTCCTTGCAGTCCAAGGGACTCTCAACAGTCTTCTCCAGCACCACAGTTCAAAAGCATCAATTCTTTGGCGATCAGCTTTCTTCACAGTCCAACTCTCACATCCATACATGACCACGGGAAAAACCATAGCCTTGACTAGACGGACCTTGGTTGGCAAAGTAATGTCTCTGCTTTTTAATATGCTGTCTAGTTTGGTCATAACTTTCCTTCCAAGGAGTAAGCGTCTTTTAATTTCATGGCTGCAATCAGCATCCGCAGTGATTTTGGAGCCCAAAAAAATAAAGTCTGACACGGTTTCCACTGTTTCCCCATCTATTTCCCACGACTGCCATAAAAAAAAAAAATACCAAAGGCTGAGCTTAAGCAACAGGAACTTATTTCTCACAGTACTGGGGTTGGGGAGTTCAAGATCAAAGTGCTGGCCAAGTCAGTTCCCTGAGAAGGGCTCTCTTCCGGGCTGGCAGGTGACCACCGTCTCTCTGTGTCCTCACGTGGTGGAGACAGAGAGTGCTCTGGTCTCTCCTCCCCCTCCATTAAGGCCACTGATCCCATCACAGGGGTCCCACCCTTATGACCTCATCTAAACCCAATAATTACTACCTCCAGAGACCATCACGTTGGGGGTTGGGGTTTCAGCAAATGAATTTTGAGATGATAACAAACTTCCAGCCCGTAACACACACTCGGTAGTATACGCCCGCAAAATAGATAATACTAGGTGTCTGTTGTGTGTGTCTTCACGTACAAAGGGCCCAGCCCTCTGAGCATCCAGACCAGGTCCCTAAATGATCCATGCCATCCCTGACTCAAGAAGGAATTGTTCAAGAAGGCAGTGCAACATGCAGACTCCCAGGCCACACTCCAGGGTTGGGGGATCTTCGGCATTGGGCTGGGAATCTGCATTTTAACCAGTTCTTCCCTCCTCCACACGCCTGCCTGGAAGATTCTAGGAGCTTTTAAATCTCAGAAATTGCTGCTGTAAGCTTCTGCATCCTCTGGAGATTCTTGGAACCTGGTTTGTCTTGTTAAAGCTGATGTGTAGGCACTGATCGTAAAAACTAAAGCTGTGTGATAGGACAAAGGCCAAGCGCACTGTGGGAGGGGCTTTCGTTCTCTCCCTTCAGCTGTGTGTGCGGCACAGTGGACGAATGCAGCTGGGAGACATTCCCAGTGTGCTCGGTGCTCGGTGCTCAGTGCTTGGTGCTCAGTGCTCAGGCGTGCCTGACTCTCTGCGACTCCGTGGACTGCACATGGTGACAGTTTGGTAGATGTCTGTATACACTGTGGAAGATTCCTCCCATCTAGTTAATTAATACTCCCGTCACCTTCCATCCTTTATTTTATTTTAGTTAGCAAGTTTCAATTATACAGGATAGTGTTACCAACTATAGTCACCATGTGTTATATTGGCTATTCAGACTCTAGTCATGTTACAGCTGAAAATTTGTATTCTTTTACCAACCTCTTCCTGTTCCCCTGCAGCCCAGGTCCTGACAACCACTTTTCTACTCTTTGTTTCTATGAATCTGACAATTTTTTAAAGATAAGTGATACCACGCATTATTTGTCTTTCTCTGACTTACTTCACTTAGTGTAATGCCCTCCAGTTCCATGCATGTTGGCACAAATGGCAGGATTTCCTTATTTCTCACGGCTGGACGGTACTCCGTTGTGTATCTGTTCAGTGTGGGTCACATTTCTTTATCCATTCATCCACTGAGGCACACTAGGTTGGTTCCGTAGCTTGGTTATTGTGGATAGTGCCACAACAATCATGGAAGAACAGATACCTCTTCAACATGCTGTTTTCATTTCTGGAATGTGCCCTGTGACTGCAGTGGTAGTTGGAGCACAGATTTGACGAGCTTCCATCTCAGTGAGTGGAGGAAAAGCAAGAACCGGGGAATATGATCCAGGTGAACCAGGATTTTTTTTTTTAATTGAATTTCATGAACTTCCCTGGTGGTGCAGTGGATGGGAATCCACCTGCCAATGCAGGAGACATGGGTTCAATCCCTGGTCTGGGACTATCCCACATGCCACAAGGCAGCTAAGCCCATGTGCCATAGCTAC
This sequence comes from Moschus berezovskii, assembly GCF_049115385.1. Taxonomy (NCBI): domain Eukaryota; kingdom Metazoa; phylum Chordata; class Mammalia; order Artiodactyla; family Moschidae; genus Moschus; species Moschus berezovskii. The sequence goes on from NC_142478.1 coordinate 68,653,527, forward strand.
GGAGCCCTTGCTTCACAACAAGAGAAGCTTCTCACTGCAATGAGAAGCCCACAAACCACAAGCAAGAGTAGCCCCCCACTCACTGAACCTAGAGAAAGCCCGAGCAAAGCAATGATGACCCAGCACAACCAAACACAAATAAATATTTTAAAAATTGGATTTCTGTTTGGAAAGGGGAGGGAGAGGGACATCGCTCCATTGGAAACTTCAGTCCATTTTAAGTCAGTTACATGACTGCCGGTGTCTTCCTGTCTGGCAGCTGCTGTCTGTCCCTTCTTGTCGGTGCTGCCGCTGCCTGTTTGTCATGTAGGGTTGACCTAACTCTTGTGGGAGGAGCTGCTGAATAGTTTAATACCAATGCCATTCATTATTGTTATTAATAATTTGATATGAGTATTTTAATACCTCAACGGCCACAATTACTTGTTCAACTCTCTCCAGTTTCCCTTTTGAACACTTATTTTTATAAAGTGCTAGGCAAATGCCAGCTTCAGATTTGAGTGTCTCTTGGACTTAAACGTCTGTGGTTCTATAAATTCTTGCCAAAGAGCTGATGTGTAGGACATGTGACTGTTAGATTTTCTTAGGTGAACTATGAAAAATGGCACGTTTTGTGGTGTGGGACTCCATATAACTTAGAAGGACAGAGCAGGAGTCAAGGCCAATTACTTACCATCATCCTCATCACTATTACACTTGTGGAGCGTTTACGATGTGCCAGGCCCTGAACCCAGCTTTGTCCTTCAGCAGAGCATGTGGTCGTCACAGCCACTCCGTGGCATGTATGATCATATTGCCCCATCTTACCTATAGGGGAGCGGAGGCCCAGGAAGGTCAAGTCAACTACGCCAGGTCCACCAGTGGTGTGTGTCAGAGCCAGTGTACAGATCAGGCAGTCCACCTCCAGAGCCCCAATCCCTAACCTCTGGGCATCCTGTCTGAAAAAAGATGCAGAAGTTACAAGGTGGCTAGATATATTAATGTATTGTTAAGTGTGTGCCCAGCACCAAAGCTGTTTTTAAATCACATCCAAATCCTCAAATAGCTTTTTGACAGTGCTTGGAGTCCTTGATAAAAAAATATTGAGCAGAGAAACGTGAGCACAGCTCTGCTCACTGGAGATGTAGCAGAGCAGTTCACTACTGCATTGGAGGATGAAGGCCAGAGCAAAAGGCTGCTGCTGCTGCTAAGTCACTTCAGTCGTGTCCGACTCTGTGTGACCCCATAGACGGAAGCCCACCAGGCTCCCCCGTCCCTGGGATTCTCCAGGCAAGAACACTGGAGTGGGTTGCCATTTCCTTCTCCAATGTGTGAAAGTGAAAAGTGAAAGTGAAGTCGCTCAGTCGTGTCCGACCCTTAGCGACCCCACGGACTGCAGCCTACCAGGCTCCTCCATCCATGGGATTTTTTAGGCAAGAGTACTGGAGTGGCTTGCCATTGCCTTCTCCGAGAGCAAAAGGCACTTTTTATTTTTTAATCATTATTATTGCAGAGGTGCATGGTGGGCCTTGAGTACTGCCAGGTGCAACTCCAATCACACCTAGAAAGGCACTTTTTAAAACCCAAAGGAAGAGACTTCCCCAGTGGTCCAGGGGTTAGGACTTCACCTTCCAATGTGGCGGGTGTGGGTTCAGTCCCTTGTTGGGGAGCTAAGAGTCCCACGTGCCTCGCAGCCAAAAAACCAAAGCAATAATGTAACAAATTCAATTAAGACTTTAAAAATGATCCACATCAAAAAATCTTCGAAAAATAAAATAAAAATATAAAACCTAGTGGAGAATCTCTGCCCAGGGAGACGTCTCTTAGCAGCATCTGGGCATCTGCTTCCTGAAGGCATGGGGCGATGTGATTTCAGGGCTTGTTCATTCAGCTGCTCAGTCATGTCTGACCCTTTGCAACCCCATGGGCTGCAGCATGCCAGGCTTCTCTGTCCTTCACCATCTCCCGGAGTTTGCTCAGACTCATGTTCATTGAGTCTGGGATGCCATCCAACCATCTCATCCTCTGCTGTCCCCTTCTGCTGCCTTCAGTCTTTCTCAGCATCAGGGTCTTGCTAATGAGTCAGGTGTTCGCATCAGATGGCCCATGTTTTAGAGCTTCAGCTTCAACATCAGAGCTTCCAGTGAATATTCAGGGTTGATTTCTTTTAGGATTGACTGATTTGATCTCCTTGCAGTCCAAGGGACTCTCAAGAGTCTTCTCCAGCACCGCAGTTTGAAAGCATCAGTTCTTCGGTGCTCAACCTTATTTATGGTCCAACTCTCACATCCTTGCATGACTACTGGAAAAACCATAACTTTGACTAGACGGACCTTTGTCAGCAAGTGCTGCATGGCAGGCATGTCATTTAGGATTTAGTGACTCCATTCCCAGTTCCGGAGGTAAGCCCCCCACCCCTCCCCAACTGGCCTAATACAATCAGATAATCCCACTGTCTAGAATGGTGGTTGCGGGGGCTAGGGGTGGGGGAAATGGGGAGATGTTGGTCCTAGGTTACAGACACTCAGGTATAAGGTGACTGAGTTTGAGGGGTCTAGGGTCCGGCATGGTGACTGTAACTAACAGTACTCCCCCTTATACTTGAAAGATGCCTGAGAGTCCAGGTTAATGTTCTCACCACAACAAAAACAAAATAATTATATGAGGTGAAAGGTGCGTTAACTAACGTTATTGTGGTAAACATTTCGCACTATCTATGTGTTTCAGACATCTCATTGTACACCTTAAACATACATAACATTACACATCACTTATATCTCCATAAACCTGGGGGAAATTTTTAAATTTTTTAAAAGAAATTCTACTCTTGCACATGTTTGTTTCAGAGATGGTCACACAACCCCAGTCTAAGCATTGAGAACATGGTATTATATTTCCGTTGCCCTTGTGATTGGTTCAGAGGTGGGCATGCGACCCAAGTGGGTTCAGTTAGAGTCAATCCCAGAATTTTATTTGGTGGTTGTGAAATAAAAACCCTCTCTTCTTCAGGAAGTAATATGTGGAACTTTCTCATTTTTTGTCATTGTAATGAAAGTGAGTCTGAAAACTAAGCCACCATGTGAGAGAAGGCAGAATCAAGACAGTTGCAGAGAAGTGAAGTCAGCACCTTGATCAAGCTGTTCCTACACCCAGTTGACCATTTTCATTTGTATGAATCAACAGATTTCTTTTATTTTCCATGTCCTTTTAAGCTGAGGTTTTGTTTCTTACAGCTAAAAGCAATCAAGCTGTTACCTCAAGCATCACTCCTGCATTTTAAATATGAGCAGTTCCTAATGGGGAGCCCTGCTTTCTTGGTTAGCCCGTCTTTAAGCCAACTCACCACTTAGGTTCAGTCTTGAAAAAAAACCAACCAAGGTCTAACTGCATACTATGTTAATGAGCAATGAATATTTTCCTCAAGTTGTTAGGAGAATGCTGGGGAAGGAATTTACGTGGCATGTGAAAACGCAAAACCTTGAGATTCTTCATCATTCATCCCCATAGGACCTCCGCGCCAGAGATACTTGTCCCATCTTTCCTCTGCCCCCTCTCCTTTCAGCTCCTCCCACCTCTGTAGGAATTCCGCTGTCATCCCACATTGATGTTCTGCACTCTGTACAAAACAAACAGCAGTAATAAAAAACAGCCATCGTCTGCCCCTCCAACCTGCTCCGAGCCCTAGCCCAAGGAATTCAGTGAAGTATCTGGCTGACAAAACCAAGACTTCCCGGAGGGTAGTTCAGCTGTTGAGAAAAGCGCACGTCCTCTGCGTTGTTACCTACACACAGAAACACACAAGAAATGCTCTTCGGCCGCCCTCTCATCTTTATAGCCTTTCTGACAAGAAAGAGGACACATTATTACCTCCTTAAGTAAAACCTGAACCTTGCCAACTCCAGTTCCCTCCCTTGGATAGGGAGGAAGGAGAGGGAGGCTAGATCCCTGAGACCCTGAACTGTAGAATCAATGAGCAGACAGGAAACTAGTGATGAGGGAAGAGGGAGGGATGATGCGGGCAAGTCTCCTAGCCGGGATGTACCAGTCCTACAGGACAACCAGCGTCACTCTTGGATGCCTGGTACATTCTGTTTGTGTGTCTGTGAAAGGAAGTTACAGCCATGCCTGGGTTTGTGTTGTCACATTAATTATAAAAGCTTTAAGGGGAAAAAAATTCCAAAGGGAATAAAGATTTTCTGAAAAGCATTCTTGTCTAAAGGAAGCTGCATGCAAATGGAAAAACCTTGACATTTAATTGATTTCAGTAATCGTGATGACACTGTGTTTTCATTCAGGCTGTGCAATGGGGCTTTAAACTGTGGGAAAATGACAGACAGGCCCTTGTTAGGGGAAACAAAAATGCTTCCAAGTTGCGGGGTTGGATGTTTTTCTTTTCGTAGGAAAAAAATTATACCCCATCATTTCCAACAGTCTGAATGACACTTAGCATTATTGCTTTCTTTTAGTAGATATAATGTAAGATTTTCCAGAAAGTGGAATGCATCAGAGAAGAGCTGCTGACACATTTAAAAAATAGTTTCATCTGAAAATACCTTGTTTTGTAGATGTGACTTGGGAACAATGTAAATTTCTTCTATAATTTTAAAAAGTTGAAGTGGAAATGAAGAGTAAAATTTTAAAATCAAGAACCTAGTGAAACAAATAAACCTAACTGTGTGTTGGTTTGGTGACTTAACCATACACAAGCAACTTTAGAACTTAGCAGTTTAGAGGGAAATACCCCAAAGATAAGAAAATACCTAAAAACAACCAAAAAACTTAAACCATTCTCATTAATCATACCATTAGTAATAACTTGTTATTTCAAAGCTATTTTAGGTACACTGTTATATGAATACATTCTTATGTTGATGTATAAAGTAAATACACTCTTATATTAATGTTGTTAGGAACCAAGATTTTCGGCTTAACAGAAAAGGTATAAACCTGAAGTCAACCAAATGAATACAGTCTTGTAATCCTAAACTTGAACTGGAAATAGTATAAACTCGATACATTTTCTGTCCAAACATTTTGGTACTTCCCAGTTTTTGGTCACTGTTAATACCTGGAGTCAATGACCAGCCCACAAGTAGTGACCCAGATGGTGGTCTCTAAGAGCAAATTCTCAGGACCATAAAAAGGAACCGGAGCTCCTTGGAGAAATGGCTGATTCTAGAACTGGTGCAGGAAATGTACAAGATGATGGTGGAATGTTGTATTAAGTCAGAAAACAAGGAAGGCATCAAAGATGGCTGTGGTTGTGTTTGTGGAAATCAGACGGACCCAGGAACCAACCCACTGGCTCCCCTGGCAAGAGACTCCTTCTGAAATAATAATACTGCAGTGCACTGAAATTCATCAAATATAGTGAGTTTGTGATGATAGCAAAAGCAATACAAAGCAAACCAACAAAACCCCCAAAACCCGTTGGATCTTTTTAGGAGATGTTAAAGAACCAAATCATTATTCTTGAAATTGGCAAATAATAAAATCAAGCATTTAGCTTATCTTTCCTGTGGGAACCATCTCTGTGTTCAAACGGTTGATGAAGAAAAGCTTTCTCTGTGGAATTAAAATAGCCGCATTTTGCCAGGTCCAAGGAAATAATGGATCTAGGCAGTGGTCATCACTGGCTGCTAACATCCCCCCAAAGGGACTGCCAGAGGTCCGCGTGTCTTCTGGTGGAGTAATTCATTACCACTAGGCTATTCTTGCCCCATGATATTCGGTCGCTGTGTGTCCAACTCTTTGCGACCCCACGGACCGAAGCATTCCAGGCTTCCCTGTCCTTCACTGTCTCACAGAGTTTGCTCACACTCATGACCATTGAGTTGGTGATGCCATCCAACCGTGTCATCCTGTCGTCCCCTTCTCCTCCTGCCTTCGGTCTTTCCCAGCATCAGGGAATTCTTTCCCAGCATCTTTTCCAATGACTCTGCTCTTCGTATCAGGTAGCCAAAGGATTGGAGCTTCAGCCTGAGCATCAGTCTTCCCAATGAATATTCTGGGTTGACCTGAATTGACTTTAGGATTGATGGGTTTGATCTCCTTGCTGTCCAAGGGACTGTCAAGAGTCTTCTCCAGCACCACAGTTTGAAAGCATCAGTTCTTTGGCATTCAGCCTTCTTTATGGTCCAACTCTCACATCCGTACATGAGTCCTGGAAAAACCATAGTTTTGACTATATGGACCTTTGTCAGTAAAGTGATGTCTCTGCTTTTTAACATGCTCTCTAGGTTTGTCATAGCTTTTCTTCCAAGCAGCAAGCGTCTTTTAATTTTGTGGCTGCAGTCACCATTTGCAGTGATTTTGGAGCCCAAGAAAATAAAGTCTGTCCCTGTTTCCATTGTTTCCCCATCTATTTGCCATGGAGTGATGGGACTGGATGCCATGATCTTCATTTTTTGAATGTTAAGTTATAAGTCAGCTTTTTAACTCTCCTCCTCTAGCCCCATACTCAAACCTGACTCAGATCAAAGCTCTAAGCCTATTGAAAGCTCTATAGTACAAAGTAGAGCTCTCTAGCTCTATATAGAGCTCTCTAGCTCTAAAGTACAAAGCTCTAAGCCTTTGTACAGGAAATACAAAGTGTAGAGAAACATACTCAAAGATACCACGTAGATGCAAATCAACAAAATCCAGGTTGTGACAAACTCCACAGAGCAAATGATCCAGTTTTTCCATAACAGTTTGCAAGGGAAATAAAAAAGAACCTATAGATAAAGGAAAATAAAGTGACACATCAGCCAGATGCAATCCTCACTCAATCAAATCAGGTGGGAAAAAATGGAGGTTGGAGAGAAAGAAAGAAAATTTGATCTTCTGATTGAATTAATGAATTGTTAAGTTTTTATGGGTATTAACAATATTGTGGTGATATTTTTAAGAGAGAGAACAAATCCCTGTCTTCTAGAGGTGCCTTCTAAAATGTACCTGGATGAAATAATGTAATGTCTGGAATTTGCTTTAAATAATCTACTCTGGGGGAAAGAAGTGGGTAGTGATAGATGAAATGAGAATGACCATGAATGAGTTTTTGAATCTGCTTTTGCATATAATTGAAATTTTCCATAATAAAACATTTAGAAAAAAAGAAAAACCAACATTCACATTTAGTGATATATCCTAGGACAGGTGTCTCAGGATTCTTTTTTATACTCAGACACCAGAGCGTCATGGCTATTTCAGACTCATCTGTGGGGAACTTCCCCTAAGAAATTTGGACTTGGACCCTTACCTAATTGGAATGGGATGATCTTATATGAACAGTAGACAGTGACTTGCACTTTAGGCATGTACGTCCAATTGCCTTTAGATGTCCCATCTTAAATTTCTGTCTACAGGCATCTACCTATAACTTAACCTACCTAAAACTGAATTTATCCTCTTCCTTTCAAGTAAACAGAGATCAGTTCCTGTCTGTGTAAGGAAGTGTCACCACTGGTCATCCAGCTGTCCAAATTAGAAATCTAAGAGTCATCATTTCCTTTTTCTTATCCACCCCCCATAACCCAACCATGTTAATTTCACCTCCAACATGCCTCTGAAATTAAGCTTTACCTAAAAGGTCATCATCATATTTTTCTCAGTTTCTTGCAATAGTCTTCCTCCTGGTCTGTCATAGCTTAAAACTTGTCTCTGAATCTCTATTACTTCAGAATAAAACTCAAACTCTTTGTGTCTTCAGCACACAACACACCTGTGACAGCAGTCACTGATGCGTTAGGCGGCGACTTGACCTCTGAGAAGTCTTCTCCGAGAGTATCCCCCTCACCAAGCTGCTGATGTCTCTAAATTATTGCTTTATGTCTGACGCCAGCCCTTACTTCCACATGTCCACTTTTCAAAGGCATATCCATTAAACAAAGGTAGTTGCAATACTCCCCCCTCCTTCCCGCAAAGACAGTGGAAACCCATGACATATACTTGAATCTGAGGGCTGCTCCTTACAAGCTGTGTGACCCAAGTTCTTTGGGCCTTCTTTTCCTCCTCTGTAAGTTGGGGAGAGTGCCTGGAAAATTCCATGGACAGAGGAATCTGGCAAGCTACAGTCCTTGGGGTCGCAAAGAGTCGAACATGGCTGAGTGACTGAGCACACAGCTCAAAGCTAATTTTCCAGGAGTATTGCACAATCTAGGTGTTTCATGAAGTGTCTGCTTTGTTTAACATTTAATAGCTACTCTACACATGACTCCTCGGAGAAGGCAATGGCAAGCCACTCCAGTACTCTTGCCTAGAAAATCCCATGGACAGAGGAGCCTGGTGGGCTGCAGTCCATGGGGTCACTACTAGTCGGACACGACTGAGAGACTTCACTTTCACTTTTCACTTTCACACATTGGAGAAGGAAATGGCAACCCACTCCATTGTTCTTGCCTGGAGAATCCCAGGGACGGCGGAGCCTGGTCGGCTGCCGTCTGTGGGGTCGCACAGAGTTGGACACGACTGAAGCGATTTAGCAGCAGCAGCAGCATACATGACTCCAGTTTAAATGATTAATAAGTATAAAAAAATAAGTGAAATAGATGAGAAACAGCAGGATTCAAGGAAAAGACTGACAAATTTTTGAGCAGCCTGAGATTTTTGTGTAAGAGCAACTCTTCCTCCTCTTTGGTGAGCTGTGCTTTGAGGGGGCATTGCCTACTTTTCCTAGAAAGATAATTTCATCTCTGCAGAGTCAACATAAAACCTAAAAGTAGACATAATGGACATTGCCCAAATATTTCTGTCATAATGCACTCGTCGTCAACTATGTCTGTGATAATGCTGCATAGCAACCCCAAACCTCCGTGGTTAATAGCAGACAAAATTTATTTCTTTCTGTTACATGAGTCTGGGTACCAGCCAGTGTTCACCGGACTTAGATTCATGGCAGTTCCATGTGACTCTTGGGCTGGGACCAGGCCGTGGAAGCAGTGGCTAGCTGGAGTGGGGCTAAGTTACAGCTTACACGTATACACAAGGCCTCTGTTTGTGTCGCCATTGAAGGAAACAAATCACAGCGCCCTGCCTCAGGTCAGTGGGATAGGTATCCATTAAGTCTATACCAAAGCAAGAGACCGGGGATGGAAGAGTCATGAACAAACAATACCGTCTGCCTTTCCACCATAACTCACATATCCACACGTTGATCACAACAAGCGTTAAAACTTTTTTATATGTTCAGCATATATAACCCTCCTGGGGGCAATTATTCCCTTGTTTATTATTAATTAAGAAAGTAGGATTTTCCTGGATTTCCCTGGTGGTCCAGTGGTTAAGACTCTGTGCTTCCAGTATTGGGTACATGAATTCGATTCCTGGTCAAGCAAGTTCCACATGCCGTATATCCAGATAAATAAATAAATGAAGACTTAATTTAAAAAAATAGAACTGAAATTTAAAAAGAGAGAGAGAGTAGGATTCTCCTGATTTAATTTTCTCACTGAAAAAGAAATAATGCTGACCGTAGTCATAATGGAATGTTTGCTACATCCCCCACAGCTGAAGCATGTGACCATTACTTCTTTCCCCCTCCATGAGGAAGAAACTATGGTGATCACATTCGATGAGGAAATTGAAATGCTTGGAAGTTAAATGACTTCCCCAGGGTCACCCAGCTAGTAACTGTGAGGCAGTGAAACTAAAATCTAAGCTTGCACTTCCTCCTCTATCGTCCAGGGAGGCCCATAGTTTATTATTTTTAAAATACATTTTTTGTCATGTTCAAATGTTATTGTTATCTTTTAATATTTTACTTTTTTTTTTTTTACATACAATGGAATTTTATTCAACCTTAAAAAGGATTATTTTAATTGGGAGATAAGTGCTTTGCCATGTTGTGTTGGTGTCTGCTGTCCAACAACTTGAATCAGACGTGGTTATATGTGTGAGTCCCCTCCCTTTGGAACCTCCCTCCCGCCTCCCATCCACCTCTCTAGGCCATCACAGAGTGCCAGGCTGGGCTCCTTGTGTTACACAGCAGCTTTCCACCAGCTATCTGCTTTACACACGACAGTGCATACCTGTCAATGCTACTCTCTGTTTGTCCCACCTGCTCCTTCCCCTGCTGTGTCCACCAGCCCCTTCTCTGCTTCTGCATCTAAATACATTTTTAAAATTTGAGGATAGAATTACATTTACAAACTCTGAAGCTAGTACAGAGAGTTCTCTCTCATATACCACTCAGTTTCCCCTACGATTAACACTAATCATATCTTCCATAATTATGGTAAATTTGCCCTAAGTAATGTACCAATACTGATACGTTATTAACTGAAGTCCACACATTATTCAGAGCCTCTTAATCATTTTCGAACATCCTTCTTCTGTTCCAGGCTCCCATCCAGGATGAATCCTACATTCTGTTTACTTGTGTCTCTTCAGATTCTTCTTGGCTGTACCAACTCTTCAGATTCTCTTTTTTGTTTCTTTTTTAAGTTATACACAAAAATTTATTTTTTCCTTTTTTGTATGTGTGTCCTTCATTGGCAGTTTTTTTTTGTTTGTCTTTTAAATTTATTTTTTTATTGAAGGATACTTGTTTTACAGAATTGTGTTGTTTTCTGTCAAACCTCAACATGAATCAGCCATAGGTATACATATATCCCCTCCCTCCCCATCCCACCCCTCTAGGTTGATACAGAGCCCCTGTTTGAGTTTCCTGAGCCATACAGCAAATTCCAGACTTTGTTTTCGATGACCTTAGTTTGAGGAGTCCTGGTCAGGCATTTCATAGAATGTACCTCAGTGGGGGTTTGTCTGGTATCTTTCTCATGATGAGCTGGGGTAATGGTTTTTTAGGACAGAGACCATGGAGATAAAGTGTCGTTCTTGTTACATCCTACCAAGGATACGTGTGCATGCATGTCTGACTCTTTGCAGCCCTGTGGACCATAGCCTGCCAAGCTCCTCTGTCCATGGGATTCTTCAGGCATTAATACTGGAGTGGGAGGGTTACATACAAACATGCCTTAACTTTGGTCACCTGGCTGAAGTGGTGTTGGTCAGATCTCACCACAACCAAGTTTTTCTTTCCCATACCTCGCCCCTCTCCTTGGAAGGAAGGTGCTGTGCCCAGCCCTCACTTAGGGAAAGGGGTTGTATCTTCCATCTTTTTGAGGGTAGAGTAGCTAACTACATTTTTGGGTGTTCTGTATGGGAAATTTGTCTGTGTCCCTCCTTAATTAGGAGTACGTCAAGGCTGTATATTGTCCCCTGCTTATTTAACTTATATGCAGAGTACATCATGAGAAACGCTGGGCTGGAGGAAGCACAAGCTGGAATCAAGATTGCCAGGAGAAATATCAATAACCTCAGATATGCAGATGACACCACCCTTATGGCAGAAAGTGAAGAGGAACTAAAGAGCCTCTTGATGAAACTGAAAGAGGAGAGTGAAAAAGTTGGCTTAAAGGTCAACATTTAGAAAACTAAGATCATGGCATCTGGTCCCATCACTTCATGGCAGATAGTGGGGGAAACAGTGGAAACAGTGGCTGACTTTATTTTTCTGGGCTCCAAAGTCACTGCAGATGGTGATTGCAGCCAGAAATTAAAAGACGCTTACTCCTTGGAAGGAAAGTTATGACCAAACTAGATAACATATTAAAAAGCAAAGACATTACTTTGCCAACAAAGGTCTGTCTAGTCAAGGCTATGGTTTTTCCCGTGGTCATGTATGGATGTGAGAGTTGGACTATGAAGAAAGCTGATCGCCGAAGAATTGATGCTTTTGAACTGTGGTGCTGGAGAAGACTCTTGAGAGTCCCTTGGACTGTAAGGAGATCCAACCAGTCCATTCTAAAGGAGATCAGTCCTGAGTGTTCATTGGAAGGACTGATGTTGAAGCTGAAACTCCAATACTTTGGCCACCTGATGCGAAGAGCCAACTCATTGGAAAAGACCCTGATGCTGGGAAAGATTGGGGGCAGGAGGAGAAGGGGACAACAGAGAATGAGATGGCTGGATGGCATCACGGACTCGATGGACATGAGTTTGAGTGAACTCCGGGAGTTGGTGATGGACAGGGAGGCCTGGCGTGCTGTGGTTCATGGGGTCGCGGAGAGTCGGACATGACTGAGCGACTGAACTGAACCGAACCCCTTAATTAATGTAATCACTTATGATATTTATGTCACTGTGGACGCATTTGTATTCACTTTATACTCTGGGTTACAATCCAGTATCCCTTTATTCATTTTGTAGCTCAGGTCATTCCAGTCTTGGCTCCTGGGAGCTCTTTCAGTCGATTATCGCGGGTCCTTTGATACGCCCCCATCATCTTGTGTGTGTTGTTTTTGCTCGAGCACTTTCTTACTTTCTGTGACTGTCAGATCCTTGACTCACCTTGTGTCTCCTAAGCCAGTCCTAGAAAAGCCGTTTCTCCATAGATCCCTGGGTCCTTTCTCTTTTTTTGAGAATGGCATTAGAAATCAAGAGCTAAAGCGGACTTCCCATGTGGTCCAGTGGTTGACTACCTGTTTCTAATGCAGGGACCATGGGTTCACTCCTTGGTCAGGGAACTAATTCCACATGCTGCATGGTGTGGCCAAAAATAAAGGTTTAAAAAACGAGCTGAGGGTAGATGCTGGTTCTGGTATTTTGGTGGTGGGTGTCTCCTTTTCACCTAAAAGTCAGATCCTTTCTCCAATGATATTCCAAAGAATATCATTATTCTTTTGTACAGAATGGAAGACTTTCCTCTGTAGCTCCTCTCAGCCCTTGGTGTCTAAAGCTCTTCCAGCTCCATCTCTACCTTTCTTGGTTCCTCTATAAGCAGAGAGGCTCAGCAGCTTCTAGATGCAAAGGCTTCATGGTTTCTGGGCGGTGGGAACGCTGCTTTCTGTCTCAATGCCAGCCCCTCTGGCCAAGCATGGCTCTGGATTCAGGTCACGAGCAATGGAGTTAACCATGGCTCTGTTAATTCCATCCCCCTGTTGCATGTGATCACTCAGAATGTGTTATCTTAAGCAAAAGAGTCTGGAGCGTCTCTCCCAACATGTGCCTGGCACCTCCATGCCTCCTCACAGCTTTCTGTGAACTTCTTCCTACCTCACATTGTCTCCAGCAGACCATAACCTGGGGAAATGTGTCCTCTGCAAGCTTGAGGAGTCCTGCCCTATTGGATTATTGCTGCCTGACAAACAAGCACAACAGCTCAGTCGCATACAGAAAGAAGCACATCTTTTTATTTACTGAAGATAATTTTCAATGTTATGCTACTTTCAAGTGTATAGCAAAGATATATACATATAGTCTTTTTCAGATTCTTTCCCATTATAGTAATAGGTTATTACAAGATATTGAATATGGTTCCCTGTGCCATATAGTAGGTCCTTGTTTATCTATTTTACATATAGTAGTGTGTATATGTTACAGGCTTCGCTGGAGGCTCAGCAGTAGAGAATCTGCCTGCCGGTGCAGAAGACTCAAGTTCGATCTTTCTTCTTTGGATCTATTTGGCCTCTCAAATGACCTGAGATTTCTGTTTAAAAAAAAGTTGATATTACTGTCTCCTGTAGAAGAAACTAATAAAGTTATCTCTTTGAAAAAAAAATTAAAAAAAGAATATCAAAGATATTTTTCCCTGGAGAAGGAAATGGCTACCCTCTCCAGTATTCTTGCCTGGAGAATCCCATGGATAAAGGAGGCTAGTGGGCTGCAGTCCATGGGGCCGCAAAAGAGTTGGACACAACTTGGTGACTAACGAACAATAAAGTGTGTATACGTTAATCCCAAGCTCCTAATTTAACAGGTTCTGTAAAACTCTGTATAACCTGGCCTGCACCTACCTCTCTGATCTTATCAGCTGTCTTCCCTCCCATTCCCCTCAGCTCACTGAGCTTTAAATTCTCAGAGCTCATTCCTGCCCCAGGACCTTTGCACCTGTTGTTTCCTTTGCAGAGAGTGCTCTTTTGGCTTCTCCTTTTCCTGGCATCTCTGCAAATCTCAATTCCTCTTCAGAAAGAGCTTTCCATGACCACCTCGCTAAACAGAGACACCCCCCCACCCCCGCCACCGCCACGGAACTCTTTACACATCACTGTTCACAGCGCTTCCTGCAGTCTAACGGGATCCGGTTCATCTATCCACCTGCTGTCTCTGTCTCCTGATAGAGTAAGAATCCTCCCTTGCTTGTTCTGGTGCCCCGGTGTCTCCAGCACCTGGCACCGTACCCGGCACTGAGTAAAAAGGAGTCAGAACCTTAGGAGCCCAGTGGAGGCAGCAGTGTCCTTTGGTGCAGGATAGGGAATGGAAGGGACCTGTGATATTGTCATGGCTGGGGAACTGGGGCTTCTCTAGAGAGAGGGCAAGTGTGAAAGGGAGTGGGGGAGGGCTGCTGCTTGGTGACGGTTATTCAAGTTTATTCATAGAGTATTTCCAAAAGGAATGGTGTGTGGGACTTCCATGGCGGTCCAGGGGCTAAGACTCCATGCTCCCAGTGCTGGGGGCCTGAGTTCTATCCCTGGTCAGGAAACTAGATCCCACATGCCATAACTAAAAGATCCCACCTACTGCAATCAAGATTGAAGATCCCTGGTGCCACAACTGAGACCCAGTGCAGCCAAGTATTTTTTTTTAAAGGAAAATGAAGAAAAAGGAATGGTGTGAGTGTGAATGTGTGTGTGTGAGAGAGAAGAGAAGCATCCTTGTCCAGAATATAGTAGAACTGACATTAGCAGTGTCACAGCATGTATCACTTAATTGTTGGTGTCGTTGTTTAGTCAGTAAGTCGTGTCCGACTCTTTGCGACCCCATGGACTGTAGCCCACCAGGCTCTTCTGTCCTTGGGATTTCCCAGGCAAGAATACTGGAGCGGGTTTCCATTTCCTTCTCCAGAGGATCTTCCCGACCCAGGGATCAAACCCGCATCTCCCATTGGCAGGCGGGTTCTTTACTGATGAGCAACCAGGGAAGCCCATCATATAATTTCCGCCTAGTATTTCGGGGTCCGTGCTCTCTCCAAGGCTTTATCACCCACAAAAGCCTCTCCTCCAAGCTGAAATCTTGAGAGGATCCACTTGGGGAAACAAAAGGACACCCCGGGCCATTGCAGTTCAGCATTATCATTTCTTTCCACTTCCTTATTATGAGGTGGGAATAAAGATAGTTCCCTTAATTTCAGAAGAAATGAAAATGATTTCTCTCTGGGCTGTGGGGTAACTTCCCCCAGCTCCTCTGTCTGCTGCCAGCTCAGATTCACATGTCCTTATAGGTTTTCGGGGGGCCCTTCTCCACCAAATGTTGTTATTGAATATAAACCTCAAAGCAGGAGTTCAAAAGAATGACACTCAAGGCAGCTATATCTTTTTAAAAACCTGAGAACTGAATATACAGTCAGAACCCACCTTTCTCTTCTTCATGTTTCATTTATTTTTTCTCTTTTCCTAGTGGATGAGGAAAAAATGCAGGTGCTTGTTTTAAGGCTGAATTCTTAGAAGCGTAATGCCGTATTGAGTTGTAGCCTCAGAAAACTGCTCAGAACACTGATGTGCACACAGTCTGTTCTCAGTGAACTGAATAGAAATACGAATGTTGGAACAGAGCTGAAACGGCAGTGGTGGGATGGCAAGGGAGATTGGGATTTTCTTTTTTTTCCATCTCCTCCCCGTGTTCATTTTTGGAGCATTTTCTTACTGTTGCCAACGAACCAGCCTCTGCAAACATGGTCCCTGGTGCTGCCACATGGCTATTGTTTAAACTGTCCCCTCTCGCCTGTCACCTCAGTGTAACTCATCCATCTTCTCTGGTTCATTTGTTGATCTGATGCATGCTGTTGCTATTTCAGAGAGTTCTTATGTTCTAGACCTTGGATGAAAAAAGAGGTGACCATCCACCTATCACTGAGGAGCCGTAGCCCCAGAATCGTAAATATTTGCTTGACGAGTGATTTATCACCTTTCAGGCCACGATTAAAGTTTAACTTTCATTGAACAACCACTCCATCTATATCGAGACAAATGAATATTTGCGAACATGTGTGGTGGCCCTTTCACTGTCTCCTGAAAGTCCCTCTGGCTCCCCACTAATCTATTCTCTTCATAGCACTTTGTTTCGAAAACAAAAATATAGTCATGCCACAGCCTGTGTGTCATATTCTATGGCTCCCTAGTGCCCTCTGGATTCAGTCCACACACCTTATTCAGAATTTTTTTTTTTAAGATTTTTTTTTGATGTGGACCATTTTAAAAGTCTTTGTTGGGTTTTTTACACCACTATTTCTGTTGTTTGTTTTTTTTTTTACCTCGAGGATGCAGGATCTTAGTTCCCTGGCCAGGGATCAAACCCATGCCTCCTGCATTAGAAGGTGAAGTGTTAACCACTAGACCACCACAGAAGTCCCTATCCACACTTTTAAGATCCGGCAGGGTTTGGCTTTTCATGGAGATCTCCAGCCCCATTTTATGCTTCCTGTCTGTGAGGCCCGACCCTGGTGTGTCTCGAGGGGCCAGTCAGGAGGCAGAACTGTGTGGTGCTGTGAACTTAGGTCAGCATTACAGGAATCAGAACATACAAGGATGTGGCAGGAGCTGGGAGAAGAAAACCTTCATAAATGGGGGCTGAGGAGGAAGAGAATTCTAGCAGATTGGTGTGTCCGGCTGACACAGGGACCCCGTGAAAGGGACTGATGTAGAAGTCTACGGAAGTCCATAGAGGTCTGTGGCTGCTGCCTGCGTGACTCTGCAGGTGTGTGTCCAGAGACAGGCTGAACATCCGTGCTGATCAGCGGAGTCGAGGAGAGCCGGGACACAGGGCAGGAGAGAGGAAGGACACACTGGATGCTGCCGGCATCGCTGCCTGTCTGCCTCTCACCTCGCCGAACCGAGGACAGCCTTAGAGCACACTGGCTGCTGCGTCACCTGGGTCTCCCTGGTCCTGTACAGCGTCACTTTCAGCACGTCTAACCCAGAAGCACACACAGAAAGGCAGCTTGGCCATCGCGGTTCCCAGCACGACGGAGCTGCTGATGAAATAGTCCATAGGAGTGGGACGGGGTGGAAAATAGAGACACAGTCCCCGTGCTCAGGGAACAGAGACAAAGAGCAGATGCATCCCAAGATGGTATCTGGGCACTTCTGCTGTGTGGTGGATGATATAGTCCTTTCCTCTGCATCTCCACCGAGTCTCCAGGAAAATCCGCACTCCACTGACTTTGCTTTCTTTTCCTTCTCCTTCCTCCCTACACCGACCCCCGCTTCTTCCTTGTAGGTGACCTGAGTCTGGCCTGAAATTGACATGGGAAAGAACAAAGTCTGCAGAGTTGACCCAAGCACATGCACTTTCCATTTTATTAAAGGGGAATGTGAGTTTACAGTGTTGAGAAATCACAGTCTAGGCCAACTCTCTCCTTCTATGTTAATTTTAAATCTTGTGTTTAAATGGTTGCCAGAGGGGGAGGATGGGGAGGAAGGACAGTTAGAGAGTTTGGGATGGACTTGTACGCACTGCTGTATTTAAAATGGATAACCAGCAAGGTCCTACTGTGTAGAACATGGACCTGTGCTCAATGTTATGTGGCAGCCTGAATGAGAGAAGAGTTTGAGGGAGAATGGATACATGTATATGTATGGCTGAGTCCCTTCACTGTCCACCTGAAACTGTCACAACATCTAATTGGCTATACCCCAGTACAAAATTTAAAAGTTTAATAAAAAAAATTCTTGTATTTTAAAGTTACAAAAGTAACACCTTCTTGTAGGAAATACAGCAACACAGAAATAATTAATATTAAAAAAAGTAAGTTCTGTCTCCCTTATTCCCTTCCAGCCCCACTTATTCCTTGTTTCATCATCAAAAAAGCAAAAGCCCAGGGAGATTAAGTGCCTTCCTCTAAATCACATAACACTCATTTTGGCCTGTAATGGGAGCCTCTTAGGAGTGACCCATCTCTCAAAAGGCCAGACTCTGAAAGCCTGTTCTCTGAAATGCTGATTGTCCACCCAAAAGGTCTGGGAGTGTCTTCACCTAAAACAATTTGCATTGATCATTGTGGTTACAATTTCCATTTCTCCATTAAAGTGGGCAGAATGAGGGACATTATCAGAACCTCATGTGGGGCAGTTGTATCTCGGTGGGGGCAACCATGAATTGTGTCAGGGACGGGTCCCTGGTTCAGAGACTCAGTATTACAAGTTGAGTGGGGTCAGCTTATTAACTTGTCTTTGCAGTGACCGGGGGGCTGGTCCCTGGTTCAGAGACTCAGTATTACAAGTTGAGTGGGGTCAGCTTATTAACTTGTCTTTGCAGTGACCAGGGGGCTTGTGGATACAGTGTCTGGCTCAGGGATTTTTCAAAGGCTTTGATCGTGGCTCACAGTATGAAGTGTGTTTTATGTAGCAGCCCAGTATGCACGCATCACACATACATACTCGCATGCACCTCTGAAACAAAGAGCATGAGGTCGTGTTGGTGAGGCCTGTGTAGCAAGGATCTTAGTGTGGCTTCTGGGAGCCAAGGGCAGCCTCCAGTCAACAGTCTACAGGAATCCAAGGTCCTAAATCCAGCAGGCCGTTAGGAACTGTTGGAAATGTTCGCAGCACCCATGTGAGTGTGGAGCAGAGCCTTCCCCAGTTGAGCCTCAGATGAGCCCGCAGCCCCAGCTGACACTTGACACGTGATAGCAGCCCTGTGAGATCAGGATCAGAGGACCCCGTGGAGCCATAACCAGAGTCCTGACCTGCAGGGTCTTTGAGGTGCTAAATAAATGTGTATTGTTGCTGCACAGCAATAACTGACACAAAGGCCTTGTCTCTGCATGGAGATACAGAAGACGATACAGAAATCTAACTTCATCTACCAACAGTTTACGTGCTGGTAATAGACACCCCAGATGGGAGAGAAACCTCCCTGTGGAGGTGCTGAAGTCCTGCAACTCATGGCCAGCAGGTGAAGGCTTTGGGAGTCAAACATCCCATGATGTCTAGACTGTGATCCCACACAGTCCTGGGAAATTACTTTCTCTCTGACACCTTTGTTGGGTTCTGATTGTGATCAGAATAGTCACCAAGACTCCCAAGTGGGCTGTTAGTTGCGGCAACACTTCTTGAGCAAGGCCTCCGCTGGAGAAATTTCTTGATCACAGGCTGGGTGTCCACAAAGATGGCAACTGAACTGATGGGGCAACAGCAGTGGGCCAGCCCAAGGGAGAGGTCAGACGCTGTCAGGTAGAGCCCTAGCACCCAGATCTGGCCGTGACTCCACAGAACCTCTGTCTCTAGCTGCTCAGCCCCACAGGTTGCCTCGTGCATGTGGCATTGATTTGCATAGGACACACTGGTGCACTTTGGAGAAGGAGGCAAAACAGATGTGTCTCTTCATGTCCCCAAGCATGGAAACACTGGGGCCTGATGTTGCTCACCTTTCTTATTTGTTTAGAAACATGAAGGCTTGGATGAATGGAACTGTCATCTGTTTGCTCCCTCTCATTCCCTTTTCATTTTCATAAAATGTATCTTTATTTCAGTATCTCAGATAGTGAGGATGAAGAAATACTCAATAATGAAGAGCATGAATATGCATCCAAAGGAAGGACCATTTTAGAAATGACGCAGATGCTCAATATAAGATCATTTTCCTTAATAATCTCGTGATATTTACTTGTTAAATATGTTGATAAATTGAATTGCATCGACAATGCTGCCTTATGACATAAATATTGACAGTTATGTAAGTAGCAGCAGTGTATCCAGTTGCCCACTGACTTAGTGGTCAGATTCTTGCAGCCCAACATTTAGTTGACCAAGTAAGTCATCAGTAAGATTTGCATCGATTAAACAGAACAGAGGAAAACCTGAATGTTGAATTTTGTGCATTTAGTCACTCAGTCCTGTCGAACTCTTTGGGATCCCATGGACTGCAGCCCACCAGGCTCCTCTGTCCATGGGATTTCCCAGGCAAGAATACTGGAGTGGGTTGCTATTCATTCCCCATTTTTTAAAAAAAGATTTTTTTACGTGGACCATTTAAAAAGTCTTTATTGAATTTGTTATAATATTGTTTATGTTTTATGTTTTGTTCTTTTTGCCAAGGGACATGCAGGATCTCAGCTCCTCTGACCAGGGATTGAACCCAAGTCCGTTGCATTGGAAGGCAAAAGTCTTAACCACTGGACCATCAGGGAAGCTTCCTTCCCATTCTTGTTTAAAGCGGTTTATAAGAAAAGTCCTCCAGAAAAACCCAGTCTCTCCCCTCACCCCCACCCCACATGCCTTTTTTGGGGACCATGTTAAAGGAAGGGGAACGTCATTCTCCAGAGAGCTGCCTGAGCTCTCATTCACATGGTCAGCTGGATGATGTCAGTTCAGTTCAGTCACTCAGTCATGTCCGACTCTTTGTGACCCCATGGACTCCAGCACGCCAGGCCTCCCTGTCCATCACCAACTCCTGGAGTTCACTCAAACTCGTGTCCATGGAGTCGGTGATGCCATCCAACCATCTCATCCTCTGTTGTCCCCTTCTCCTGCTACCCTCAATCTTTCCCAGCATCAGGGTCTTTTCCAATGAATCAGTTCTTCGCATCAGGTGACCAAAGTATTGGGAGTTTCAGCTTCAGCATCAGTCCTTCCTATGAATATTCAGGACTGATCTCCTTTAGGATGTCAGATCCCTATCTGACTCTGTGCACGACCCCCCATTACTGTCAGGACAGAGTGAGCGCTCCGTGGCCCCGGAAGGCCTGACTTCTGCCCTGTCTCAGGCCTCACTTCACCGCCCCCTTCTGCTCAGGGCCTCTCTCCAGGCTGCATCCTCCACCTGGGAAGAGCCATTGCTCTTTCCCTTTTTGCTCATCCTTCAGTTCCCAGCTTAAATGTCACCTCCTCAGAGAAGCCCTCCTGGATCCACACCTGACTGTGAGGTCTCACTCTCAGATATCTATATACTTCTGGCACATAGCAGGATTTCAGTGAGCTGCTGACAGAGTCCCCTTGTGCCAATGTTACTCTGTAAAGGTAGACAGTATTACCTGGCTTCCACTATCATCCAGTGACCCCAATAAAGATTTGCCAAATAAATGATTGATAGAGTAAAGAAATCTATGAACAGATGAACAAATGTAGATCAATGTAATGTTTTTAATGTGTGTGTTTTTTTTTTATTCTGAGACTTTACTTTGTTTCCCAGAGACTACGAGAAGAGCTTTCCTCATCTTCCGATAATTACCACTTTAGCTCTGAGGTTTATGGTGGCTGGATCATGGTTTCCTCTAGGGTAGGGGTCCCCAGCCTCTGGGATCTAATGCCTGATGGTCTGAGGTGGAGCTGATGTAATAATAATAGAAATAAAGTGCACAGTAAATGTAATGCCCTTGGATCATCCTGAAACCAGGTTCCCCACCCCATCCGTGGAAAAATTGACCTCCACCAAACCAGTCTCTGGTGCCAGAAAGGTCAGGGACCGCTGCTCTCGGGGACTGTGTCTTCACTCAG
The DNA here is from genome assembly GCF_049115385.1 of Moschus berezovskii. NCBI lineage: Eukaryota > Metazoa > Chordata > Mammalia > Artiodactyla > Moschidae > Moschus > Moschus berezovskii. The sequence continues at coordinate 68,674,916 of NC_142478.1, forward strand.
AGGGGTCAGCTTTGGTGATGCTGACAACGAGGGTTATAAGACTGTCATGGTGGGGGTGAGGGTGGCTGGTCACCGTCACTGGAAGGAGAGCTTTGGGGCTGGAGTGGTTCCAATCCTCAGTTAAGTCTTAGATGCTTAAAACTGGCCCTGAGAATGTGATTCTCTGAAGGAGAGTATTCTAGACCCGAGAGTGATCAGGAGTCCAGGACTTTTTGTGGTCTCCTGTCAAATTCCATGCTCCATTCTCTCCGGAAACAGTGTTGTGTGGTGGGGGCCCCGGGCGGGCGCGTAAGTGTTGGCGCCTCTAGGCACAGGGTCCATCAGACGTGACTGCAGGGGAGGGGACGTTGCTCATTCAGTCCGTGGGGTCCTTTCTGCGTGTCTCCTTATCTTGTTTAGTCCTCGCCATCGTCAGTCTCGCATGCTCAGTCGCTTCAGTCGTGTCCAGCTCTTTGCGACCCTATGGACTGTAGCCCGCCAGGGTCCTCTGTCCATGGGATTCTCCAGGTAAGAATTCTGAGTGGGTTGCGATCCCCTCCTCCAGGGTGTCGTCCCAACCCAGGGACTGAATCTGTGTCTCCTGCATTGGCAGGCGGATTCTTTACCCACTGAGCCACCTAGTTACCCTCAGTTCCAGAAGGGACAATGGAGATTCAGAGAGGGGAAGTTCCCTGGTCTAAGATCATGCAAGTAATGTTAGAAGTGAGATCACATGGAGAATTCCGTCAGTATCCAGCCTCTTTCCTCTCAACTGTACCACCACACTGAAATCACTCTAGTTCAGTGAGGTCAGCTGAGTGATTCCTGGGGTAGAAAACCCTCCTACCCTTGATATATCACAGGTACACACACAAAACAATCCTGGTAGATAAAAAATTTTTAAGAGCAGAGCCTGTTATTTTATAATCAGGTGGCTTAGAAATGCAGACATTTGGGGGACAGTTGACTTCCTGACTGGTTCCAAATAGGAAAAGGAGCACGTCAAGGCTGTATATTGTCACCTTGCTTATTTAACTTATATGCAGAGTACATCATGAGGAACACTGGGCAGGAAGAAGCACAAGCTGGAATCAAGATTGCTGGGAGAAATGTCAATAGCCTCAGATATGCAGATGACAGTACCCTTATGGCAGAAAGTGAAGAGGAACTCAAAAGCCTCTTGATGAAAGTGAAAGAGGAGAGTGAAAAGATTGGCTTGAAGCTCAACATTCAGAAAACAAAGATCATGGCATCTGGTCCCATCACTTCATGGGAAACAGATGGAAAAACAGTGGAAACAGTGTCAGACTTTATATTTTTGGGCTCCAAAATCACTGCGGATGCTGATTGCAGCCATGAAATTAAAAGACGCTTACTCCTTGGAAGGAAAGTTATGACCAACCTGGATAGTATATTAAAAAGCAGAGACATTACTTTGCCAACCAAGGTCCGTCTAGTCAAGGCTATGGTTTTTCCCGTGGTCATGTATGGATGTGAGAGTTGGACTGTGAAGAAAGCTGATCGCCGAAGAATTGATGCTTTTGAACTGTGGTGTTGGAGAAGACTCTTGAGAGTCCCTTGGACTGCAAGGAGATCCAACCAGTCCATTCTACAGGAGATCAATCCTGGGTGTTCATTGGAAGGACTGATGCTAAAGCTGAAACTACAATACTTTGGCCACCTCACGCGACGAGTTGACTCACTGGAAAAGACTCTGATGCTGGGAAAGGTTGAGGGCGGGAGGAGAAGGGGACAACAGAGAATGAGATGGCTGGATGGCATCACCGACTCAATGGACATGAGTTTGAGTGAACTCCGGGAGTTGGTGATGGATAGGGAGGCCTGGCGTGCTGTGATTCATGGGGTTGCGGAGAGTCGGACACGACTGAGCTGAACTAAACTGAACTGACTTCCTGACAAATTCATCCTAGCGTGTAAATGATTGATAGGAAATCTTTCCCTGAGAGCCCCTTTTGGTAAGGGAGGAGAGCATGGAGAAGTGGAAAGGGGACATGTGTGCCTGAAGGGCTCAAGGGGCAGGGGGAGACGGGAGGAAGGGGAGAGGAAGAGCGAAAAGAGAAAAGGGCTTGGGAAATGAAAGGAGATCCAGGAAAGACTTCCTGACAGCTTTGCTCACTGCTCCGAGGTGACTAAGTGGAGTCTCTCTCAAAGAGATGCCAGGGGTGACGTTTGAGCATAGAACTGAGTGGTGGGAGACCAAGAGAAGACCTTGAAGGAGAGTGTTCCAGGCAAAGGGACCAGGAGGAAAAACATCTGAAGCTAGACTTAGTTTGGCCAGAGTGATCTGGGCTCAGTGAGTAACAGGAAGTGATTTGGAAAGAGCATTTTAATGGGATTTTTATAGCTTGCTACACACTGGAACAAGTGCTATGCTGTCTTCTTAAAAAATATTTTTTTTTAGCTGTGCTGGGTCTTCATTGCTGCATGCAGGCTTTCTCTTGCTGCAGCCAGCAGGGGCCACTCTTCGTTGCAATGCAGGGGCTTCTACTGCTGCGGTGAAAGGGAAAGTCACACAGTCGTGTCTGACTCTTTGTGACCCCATGGACTGTCCATGGAATTCTCTAGGCCAGAATACTGGAGTAGGTAGCCTTTCCCTTCTCCAGGGGATCTTCCCAACCAGGGATCGAACCCAGGTCTCCTGCATTGCAGACAGATTCTTTACCAGCGTTTACTGCGATAGCTTCTCTTATTTCAGAGCACAGGCTGTAGGAGGCAGGCTTCAGTAGCTGTGATGCATGGGCTTAGTGCCCTGTAGCATGTAGAATCTTCCTGGACCAGGGATCGAACCCATGTCCTTTGCATTGGCAGACGGATCCTTAACCACTGGACCAACAGGAAAGTCGTGTGTTATGTTATCTTGTTTGACCCAGCAGCCTCATGACTTAGAGTATTGGGACATTTAGAAGACAGGAATCGGGGGCCAAACTCCGGACTCAGACTGCCTGGGTTCAGATCCTATTGATTTAGTTATTGTATCGATACTTGTTTTGCAGGTGACTTGATGGAGACCAACTATCTCTATCTTGAGCATTTGGGGAAGATTTCATGAGATAGTTACACAATGTGTTCAGTGTGATAATTGGCACACATAAGTGCTTAATGATTGTTACCTATTATAATTCCTATTTTATATAGTCAAAGTGGCTTATTTGGAAGAGTGCTTCAGTGTGCCTAGAAATTTCCTGGGAGTGATTCTGTGTCTCAGCCTACCACACTGAAGGTACTCAGTAAACATTTGTTGAATGAGTGAAAGCATGAACTAACGTGGCATGAATCAGGCAGAAATAGAAAGGAGAGCGTGGAAGTGTCGATGGAGGACTCTGAAGATGATTCGGTGGACAGTGGGGAGCTACTGAAGGTTCTTGAGCAGGAGCAGGGAGGCGTCGGATGGATTGAAGGAGGGAGGGTTGGAAGCAGGATGAGTAGTTGGCAGGCTGTGGGCATCTTCTGGATGAGGAATAAAAGACTTGTTCTGCAGGTTCCAGGAGGAATGGAAGGAGGCCTTTCCTTTCACTCTTACTGCTGCAGATCACCGTGGGTGGCTCCCTTCCGTGTTGTAACACACCTGTGCACCTCTGCGTGTGATGTGCTGGTCTGCCAACTGCAGCCACTGGCATCCAGACCTCCTGGATTGCTACCCTAGATGGCTCCAGGGTCCCCTCTTGCTCACCTGTCCTGTATATCCAGCCAGCAGACTCTTATTACAAAGGTGCCTCTGATGTTGTCACTCTTCTCTTTGAAAACTTCTGCTGACTTCCCACTGCCCCTTAGATAGCTTCAGCTCCCCTCTGTGGCTCCCAGGCCATGTCTAATCTTGTCCTGCTGACCCCTCTAGCCTGTTTCTCCTGCTTCTCCTTTCTCTCAGGATTTCCCACTGAGGCTCAGGTGATCTGACCCTTCTCCGTCTCGAGTCTTCCTGGGTGACACCTGCTTGAACAACTTCAGACCCTGAACTGAAGGTTCCAGGGTGACTGGGAGCGGGGCTTTTTATCCTTCAAGGTGCCCTGGAATTGCTTGGGCAGGGCTTGTCCTCTGTCAGGGAGCTCCCTTTTTAGTAGGCAGTTATGGTTTCCTACTCCCCCACCTTTAGATTATCTATGATAGAAAGTTCTTGAGGCAAAGAAACTGTAATCTTTTATTCCATCCATCCATCCATCTATGCATCCATCCATCCTTTCATCTAGCCAGCCAGCCATCCAACACGTTTACTGAGCACGGTCAGTGTGCTGACTGCATGTGCTGGAGGAAAAGTTTCTACTCTGGAAACCTGCTGATGGATCGATCGCTCACCTCACCTGTACATCATGGCACCGGTGATTGCTAACGCTCTAGGTATGTCCTGATACAGTAAAACTGAAGCTCACAAGATGGTTTGTGAGAGGTGCAAGTATTCTTCACCATGCAAAGGGTTTCACTGTAGGATTAAGTAAAGCCAGAGAATTTTACAATTTGACGGGGCCTCAGGGAGCAGCTCATTCAGTCCCTTCATTAGGCAGCAGTGGACGGTGAGAGTTAAAAAACTGAAGAACTCGCTTACAGTAAATCAGCAATGCTAAAGTCAGAGGGTCATGTCCAACACTGCTTTTCCATTCCTGGGACTGGTCACTTTCCACCATGCTGTGCCGTTGTAGAGATACTCTGCTGATGATGGGGATAATAAGGATGATAACTTTTTTTTGAGCACCAGACACTGTTGTGTTTTTCATGTTACAACATGGTTCTCACAGCAGTCTCATTAATACCACTGAGAGTGCCGAGGCTCAAAGAGGTTAAGCAGTTTGTCTAAGATCACACAGCTCAGAAGTACTAGCCTCGGGAGTTCTAACCCGGGCCACCTGGCTCCTGAGCCCAGGTTCTGAACCACATCGCTCCAGAGCTTCTCTACAGAGAGGGATTGACCCACCTCCCCGCCCCTCCGCCCCACCCTGCAGAGAAGTGTGTTTCCACCCATTTATTTAAGGGTCCTTCTGTATTGAATGTAATTTCAGTTTGTGAACCAAATTGTGATTTGGTTTGTGAACCGAAGTTTGGTATTAGACCTTTCTGTAGTTCTTTGAAGGTATAGAGTGCTAGGCGTAGAACCTCTGTTAAAGTTTGTGAAGCTTTGCTGTTGAAACAGCGTGAAAAGCAGTTGCTGTGATGCGTGTGACAATGAGCAGGACCGTGATCTAAGTAACAGGTGAGTTGGGATAGTGGCCCTGGCATGGCTGCAAACACCTGCACACTTTACAGAATGAGATGTTCGGAAATAAACCCACCCGAACCCCAGTGGCGTGCACTGTTTTTAAGAAGCAACTATATTTGGGGACTGTTGTTGTTTAGTTGCTAAATTGTGTTTGACTCTTGTGACTCCATGGATTGTAGCCCGCCAGGCTCCTCCGTCCATGGAATTTCCCAGGCAAGAATTCTGGAGTGGGTCTCCATTTCCTTTTGCAGAGGATCTTCCTGACCCAGGGATTGAACCTACATCTCCTGCATTGCAGGCGGATTCTTTCCTGCTGAACCACTGGGGAAGCTCATATATAAGGGATCACTTACCAAAAAAATCCCTTTCTCTTAGCAGGGATTGGATGAAACACTGTGATATTAATGAATTAAGCACAGGCACATTCTGCCGGTCCCCAACACCTTTTTTTAAAATTTAATTTTTAGGTTACATTGCAGTTGATTTACAATGCTGTGTCAGTTTCAGGTGTACAGGAAAGTGATTCAGTTATGCTTATACATGGATACATTCTTTCTCAGATTCTTTTCCCATACAAGTTTTTACAGGTTATTGAGTAGAGTCCCCTGTGCTATTCAGTAGGTCCTTGTAAGATTATCTGTTTCATATATAGTACTGTGTCTATGTTAAGCCCAAACTCCTAATTTATCCCTTCCCCCTCAAAAATCTTCTAATTGGAATCTTAAAGTTGACTTTTTTTTCCCCTGTGTCCATGATTGGTTTTCCAGAACAACCCTCCCCTCTCAGTTTTTATAATCCGGGAATTCTCACTGTGAGTAGGAAGCCCCAGTAAAGCATAGAATCTAAAACAAATACGAGTTAGTTCTTTAGTAAGCTTTCGTCCCTTGAAGCTGTTATCAAAATTAACCCCCGGGAGCATAAATTTAAAGCATTCATCTCAGCAACACCTCCCCTGATCTTGGGAAGTCATAGAAAAGAGGAAAAGAGAACATTATGAACCTTGCAGGAACTCTGGAGTTTTTTATCAATTATCACAAGCAGCATGAACCCCAGTCATTGAAATCATCTCAGGGAGTGGGAGGGCGGGAAGTGTGCTTATTTGCAAGGGAGCCTTATTGGCTGAGAACAAATGGGTTGCTATTTTTTATTTGTTTTCTCTGTTCGTCCGTAATGATTACAGGCTGGCCTTGGTGTTTAGCGACAGGATCCAGCAGGTCAGTGATGACAGCTCCATCACTGTCATTAGCGCCTGTTGTCTGCAGTGAACATGAACAGCTGTTCCGTATTGAGACCGTCCAGGGGAAGAAGGAAGGGGAGGGGCGAAACGCGGGGAGAAAGTCGGACAGTGAAGGAGGGAGCCAGGAATCCAGCATTCACATTAAAAGAAGTGGGTGCTGCGGCCACTAACTTCATGGGGGAGGGGCCTCAATTTTGATTCGCTCTTCTTTTTATTAGAAGAGTCATTGGTTGTGTCTGTAAAGACTAATCTTTTATTTTTTGGTGCCAAGTTGGCTTCCTAGAAATGCACTGAGGAGATACCCTTTTCGAAAAGGGCCTTTCTGCTTCAAGGGTGGTGTCTGGGAATGACTTTCTTTTCAGTATCTTCTCCAGCAGGCAAAAGTAAAATGAAGCAAAATAGAGGAAATGCAGTGACCTTTGTTGGGGACCTACTGGGTGTCAGGCACAGTGCATTTTTATGAGGATTATCTCCTCCTTTTCTAACAATCCTGGGGTCCGTTTGGTGGTTTTGTTCCCGTACTGATGAGAACAATAAAATATAAAAGTGTTATCTCGAAGATCACGCCAGCTAGACAGGGCAGAGCTTGGGTTAGAACTCAGGTGTGTCTCCTGTTCCAGATTTACTGCTCCACGCTGCAGCCCACCCACTTCCTCCCCAAAGAAAGAAAGAGAAACCACCCACTGCCAAACAAAAAACTGAATTCCAAGAGGCAAGGTTTAAAATCTCAGTATTTGTAAGACCGTGAAAATGTAGGCAGAGTATGTATTTATTTGATGATTGAATCATGCGAAAGCAAGGATGATTTTTTTAAAAAGACATATTGAAAGAAATTGTACAAATTATAAAAATGTGTTTTTTTTTTTGAGGGGGGAAACTTACCCTTCCTCCTGGGGTGATTCTTGACAAGGCCTTCTGTGTTCCTTCCCCCCCCCCAAAAAGAAAGTGGGTGGCAGATGAAAGTTCGATATTTGGCTTATGCAAATCACCGGTGAATTTTGTGCCCCCTTGCCATTTTGGCTTTCTGATGCCTGACCGAGCTCCTTTGAGCTGAGTGCCTGCTTCTCACACACCTCTTATCCTATTCTGGACAAGTTCACTGAATGCCGTGCCTTCGGTCTTGAGAAAACCAGCCAGTTGTGATGACAGGCATACAGGGAAAAAGACAGCGGGGAGGTGTGACTTGGTAGGAGAGAGAAAAAAAAGAGGGCAGGGCCCTTGGGATGCCCAAATGAGGCTGTTTCTGCTGTGACATTGCATTTAACGTCCAGAATTTGACCTTAACCATATCTGGGGCACTCTGTGGACCATGTAAGCTATTGACAGAACGTTTACTCAAATCCTAGTTAAAGTCAAGACTCCTGGTACAATGTGACCGAAGTGAATGCATTTAAAGGATTTTTTTTTTTTTAATGGATTCTCAGTTAAGGTTTTCCTACGATGTCCTGAGTGTCCCTTAACTTCACTCTGGCTGGAGTGATGGGTTCCGAACATGGACTTGTGTGCGCTGCTGTGAAAAATTAAGAAGTAAATGAAAACCCCAGGCCCACGTAGGGAGTGTTGCCACCAGACGCCAAGACTGAGGATCAGAGAAGCTGGAAATTCCCTCCTGCCTGGGTATTTGGCCTCCAGCTTTTCCACTTCCCTATATCATCCTTCTGTTGGGTCTGTGTGCACAGTGTTGTTTAGTTGGTAAAACGTGTCCGACTTGTTGGGACCCCATGGAATGTAGCCCACCAGTCTCCTCTGTCCATGGGATTTCCCAGGCAAGAATACTGGAGTGGGTTGTGATTTCAGTCTCCAGGGGATCTTCCCAACCCAGGGATCAAACCCACAATTCCTGCATTGGCAGGAGGATTCTTTACCACTGAACCACCAGGGGAAGTAGGGCTCCCCTAATTTGATGGTAAAACCACAAGAGCCTGAACGCCAGTTCTAGTTCTCAGCGACCATTATTAACATCTAAAGGCAAACCTCTGCATGCAGGGGCGTGGTGTCCACCTTGGACAGACAGCTCCTGTACCAGTGGGCTCCTAAGGCCAGCTCTGCTCCCACTAGGGAGCTCTCAGTCCAATTTGCCCTGCTTCCTTAGCTTGAGACAAGTAACCTTCCAGCTGTTCAGTTTCTCTTTGCAGAGTTTATAGGGTGGGGGGTGGGGGGTGGGGGATTGGCGTGTTCAGGGTCAGGACTGAGGCTTTAGGGGCCGGCCAGCCCGGGACTGTTCAAAGCCGACCTGGACTGAGGCTTCAGCATCACCTGGCTGGACAGGTGGCGCTCGCGCATTTCTGGAAGGAGAAGGGGACGACAGAAGATGAGATGGTTGGATGGCATCACCGACTCAACGGACATGAGTTTGAGTGGACCCCGGGAGTTGGCGATGGACAGGGGGCCTGGCGTGCTGCAGTCCATGGGGTCACAAAGAGACGCGACAGAACTGAACTGTGGGGGGCGGGGGAGAGGGGTGTTCAGGGTCAGGACTGAGGCTTTAGGGGCTGCCCCGCCGGGGGCTGTTCAAAGCCGACCTGGACCGAGGCTTCAGCATCACGTGCGTGGACAGGTGGGGCTCGCGCATCTCTGGAGCCACCCCAGACGGTCTAGAGGATGCTGATGGGTTCTGTCCAGTTTGAGAACTGCCGTGTCCGGGGAACAGGGACCTCCTCGTTGTCCACTGGGTGCTGGGCATCGGGTCCTGGGCGCCCTCAGTTCGCAGGGGTCCCCAGGGGGGCAGAGAGGGCGGCGTGAGAGCGCCTGGAGCTGCGGGCGGGAAGTCGGGAGCAGGAGGAGGAGCAGGAGGAGGAGTAGAGGAAGTCCCCCGTGGCCACCCCGAGGGGAGGGCGGGACGGTGCCCACAGGGAGCGGGTCGGCGGGCGAGAAGCGGCGCCGCTGGGCTCGGGCGCCGAGGGGAACTGGCCGCCGGGCGCGCGCGCTCCCCGCCGACCCCCGCGGAAGGGGCGGGGCGGGCGCGCGCGGGGCGCTGAGCGGGGGCGCGCGCGGGGCGCTGAGCGGGCGCGCGCGCGGGGCGGGCGGGGGCGCTGCCCCGGGGCGGCCCCGCAACGTCGGGGCGCGGCGGCGGCGGCGGCGGCGGGAGCGCGTCCCGTCCGGGTCCCGAGGAGCCGCCGCCGCCGCCGCCGCGGCCGCCGCTCGCCAACATGGCGGACCTGGAGGCCGTGCTGGCCGATGTCAGCTACCTGATGGCGATGGAGAAGAGCAAGGCGACCCCGGCCGCCCGCGCCAGCAAGAAGATCGTCCTGCCCGAGCCCAGGTACCGGCTCCCCGCGCCCCGGCGCCGCCGCCGCCCCCCGCGCGGCCGCCAGCGACCCCCTGCGTCCGGGAGGGTCGGGCGCTCAGCCCGCCTGTGAGCCCCGGGCCGGCGCTGGGGGGAGCGGGCGCCGAGCGGCCGGCCTCGCCGTGCCCGTCTCTGAAGCGGGGCTTCGGAGGGCTGCTGGCGGGGGACTCCGGGGGAGAGCGCCCCGAAGTGCCCGGCGCGGCGGCCGGCGAGCAGCGAGCGCCGCTGGGAGGGGTGGCTCGGCTGCGGCGTGACTTCGCTGCACCAAGCCCGGTCCCTTTCTCCCGGGCCAGCCCCGCCGCTGTGGTCCTCCCTGCTCTAATTGCTGTGCCTCCCTCCTGCCCCACCGCTGGCCTCCCGGCCGCATCTGTGTCATCCCCGTCCCCCACTCCAGCCCCCACACCGTCGCCCGCCTGCCCCGTCCGACCTTCTGCCCGGTGCTGCCTCCCTTCCCCTGCGCTCCATCCCGGCCGTTCCCTACATAGTTCCTGCGGCTCTGCCCCTTTCCAACTCCGTCCTCTCCTCAGCTCCCTCTGGGCGCCTCAGTTGGGGAGTGCAGGCGAGTTGCCTTTCTTTTTTTTTTTTTGACCCGGCCACTTAAATGACCGTTTTCCATGCTCGCTCCCTCTTTTAAGGTCCATCAGGCAGCAAGTAGTGAATTCTGACCCACTTGATTTTCTGTTTGGTACGTGGTGACAGGTCCCATTGGCGGCACTTTATTAAAAGGTTGAAATGGGAATCACTTCAAAATGCATGTTGAATGGGTGATTTCAGGCAGAAATTTTGTTTAAATTACCAGCCAAGGACCCGATTGAATTGGCAAGGGTCTTGGTGAGGTCCATACCAAGCTGTGTTTTTTTTTTTTTTGCCTCAGAAATGATTTATTATTGGTGAAGTAATAAAATACTTGATTAGTTCATATCATTGGCACTACCTATCATTGGCATTACCCCAGAAAAGGTCATTTATCAGATTAATAGTGAGTTTCAGATAGTGTATCAGAGGATTGGAGTTGGTTTCTCCCCCCCCCACCCCCCAGCTTCCTTCCTAAATAACACCATCAGAGTGGTACAGCAAACGTGGCTCCTTGACGCTTATAGCTCTTGGTGGAATTGATGGTACAATGAGGCATCTTCTTAATGGTGAATTTAAAACTATGTATTTTTGTATATTTCTGAAAACTAAAACTAAAAGCCATTCTCCATTTGAAAGCATCAGCCCTTCATGCATTCTAAGATTGCTTAAATATTACCTTGGCATAAGGGAAAACAAATCTTTCTTGTGATGCTGAGTGATCATCAGATTGTTTTTTTACAATTCCAGGAGCCTGAGCCCCACGATATAGAAAATATCAGTCCCTTTGTGCTGTTTGTTGTGAAAAGTCAAATTGTGTACATGAAGGTACGCTTCCTGAATGTTTTTGGCTCGTTTGTCCTTCTTAGCCCCTGCATCTTGGTGTTTCAGGGGAAAACCTACTTTGATGAGCAGGAACAGGCAGGAAATGTCGGGAAGAGTGGAAACCCTTTGGAGCATCGTGAATATAGCATTCCTGTTCCAGACTTTAATGTGTCCGGAGCTCACTGACAAGCAGTGCTGTTTAAAATTTTTGGCAAATGGAAAACTAAGTAAAACAGGAACCCTGAATGAAACCCGGGTTTTATTTTAAAAAACCCCAAAACCCCCTGCATTTCTATAAATGTCATATATAAGGCTTAGTTTCTTTTCCTCTTTTTCTTCCTTAAGGACAGGGAATTCTACATATATAAAGTATCTGTATGTAAAATCAGCAAATCTTAACTCGTGGACAGTTTTTTTGTGGGGGGGGAGGGGTGATATATACTATTATTAAAATTAGGAACTTCTGTTCATTTTGTTTTTCTTGGTGTTTTGAACTTAATGTGACTTCTGCTTTTTTAATGTCCCTCCTAAGAACATCCTTAGTGCTTAGGGTATTCACTTCCTTGTGTGAAGGGCTTTGTTTTCAGTGACATTCTTTGGTAATGCTCTCTTTAAGGCAGAATTAGTGACTGGCCAGCAGATTTCTCATGACATTTTAGAATTGAGACATAGAAACAGGAGAGTAATTTTAGGAAGAAGCTCTTTAGTAATTGTTATTCTGTTGCTGTTTCTCTCTCTCTCTCTCTTTTTTCCCAAATAGACTTGAATTAGGCCATTGGAACATTCTCCAGAGATTCTAACTTGTTTTGAATTTATCTCAGCTGGCTTTACTTTTCTCCTGTGACCATTCTTATAGTCACTGCCACTCCTTGTGCTGAGCTAGGGTTCTGTACGTTGAGATCATCAGGTAGAATATCTTCACACCTTTCTCCAACTGGATGGCAGTTGGTGGCTTACCTGCCTGATCTGGGGATGGGGTGGGAGGTTGGGGGATTTCTAGATCTGGTAAAAAAGTAAATTTCACATGAAAATGCCTCCGCATCATGACTCAAAAGACTAGTGTGATTTCAGTCTTTGGTGAAGGATACAGGTCAGATGTTCTCTGATGCAAGTTTCTGTTTCAGCTTCATTTTGAGGAAAGCTGCGTGGTCACCAGCCTCTGGCATTCCTGAGCAAGAGCTTTAGCATTATATGCTCAGTTTCTAAATGGGAAGCATAGAACTTGCCATTGGTTTATGCCTGGTGACTCGTCTTTCCAGCTAACCAACTATTTGAAGCCACTGTAGCATTTTGTGTGCTTCCTCATTTCACTTACTTCACCTTTTCCTCCAGTTTTGCACAGAGAGACAACAGAACAAAGCAATATCCAGCTAATTTCAATGAAATGAGGGGTATGCAGTCCCCTGCCTATTACGGGAGAGTCTCAGAAAATGGAACATTCCGCCCAGGGGAGATTTTGCTTCTCAGAGATGGCAAAGAGGCAACCATTTTGTTAGGCTGACACATTATTCAGTTAATGAACCAATGAGTGCAAATCCTGTAAAAGCTGCCTATTTGTTCAAATTATACAACTGCTTTAGTTTACTGAAACATTTGTTGCACTAACGTAGGTGATAACGGGGTCTGTTGGTGACAGGCAGCTGTGACCTATGGACCCTCTGCGCGTGCCCAGTTGAAAACACGCACCTTCAGATGTGTGTGCCAGTCGTTTTATGCCATGTTAGGGAAGGAACATTTAACAGGGACTAATTCAGAAACCAAGGCCTGCAAAGTGTCAGCACCTTAAGCCCTGTAGAGTCGCGGCAGCATTTCCTCTGGTCTCATTACTCTCATAATCTTTTTTGAACAGCGGGATTCAGTTGACTTGAGTTGACACATTTTTGCAAGAGGTTCTGTCACAAAATCGATCTCTCCTCCAGAGTTTCATTTCTGTTCAGTGGACATTGAAAATTCAGGCTCATCCATCACAAAACTTGTCCTTTCCAAGTCATGGGAAAGCCTGAAAGCATTTTAAAGAGCCTTTATAATTTTCTGGAAACATTTTCAACTGTCCTGAAGAAGGTTTGTGGTACTGTTTATTCCATGAATTCAGTGCATGGTTGTAGAGCTGTTTTCCTGAGCCAAGCAAGGCCTGGCCTGACACCTCTTCCTTCAAGGGGCTTACAAGAGCCAACTGACTAGGAAAAGACCCTGATGCTGGGAAAGATTGAGAGCAAGAGGAGAAGGGAGTGACAGAGGATGATTTGGTTGGATGACATCACCTACTCAATGGACATGAGTTTGAGCAAACTCTGGGAGATAGTGAAGGACAGGGAAGCCTGGCGTGCTGCACTTCATGGGGTTGCAAAGAGTCAGACATGACTTAGCCACTGAACAATAAAACAACAACACAGTCTAGTAGGAAATACACAGGGAGTTGAGAAAGATGTTGACTTTCATGTGCAGTTGCCAGAAGGTTCTCTTTAACTGTGGACAGGTAGCACAGAGTGGCCTTTACTGTTCTGTTTTCACGGAATACATTATGCCTGCTCAGTGTTTTACAGCAATTTTTTAATTATCCCCCTTAAAAAGCTGCCTAGCCATAATATACATAGTAATATGGTACTGTGCACCCATCTGCTTTTAAAGCTATCATAGGTGATTGGTCTTGAAAAATAGCTTCATTTTCTTCTGATGTGGAAATGGGATTTATTCTGTAATTTCCCAACTCCAATCAGCGAGTGACTGGAGGATGATTTGAAAGATTCCTCTCCATTTGAGTTGGAGGGTATTCTATGCCTGCACGGCCAACTCTGAACTACAGAGTCAGGGTTGAACGAACGAACAGCCTTCAGGAAAAAAGCACTCTTTATTGTCGATAGGAACATTTCTATGTATGAAACAGTGTGTGCTTCTTCTTCTCTAAACTACACTTTCCAAATGTAATTTATTCTGACCTTTCAGCTATTACTTCATTCTTGGTCAAAGTTAATTTGCACCAGCGACTTGAAGAGGTAAGGGCTGCATGCAGTCGGAAGTTCTTTGAAATAGATGTTCGCTTGCATTCAGTCTGGGACCCAGAAGTTGCCCAAGTCAAGCTTTGTAAAAGGCTTGTGTCGAGAGCCCAGTTGATGTCTTCGAGTTCAGACAGTCCCGGCTCTTAGAAGCAATGTGTTTTGAGCCGGCCTCTTAAAGGAACCTCCTTGGTACCCTGAATTGGGCTGCGGCAAACATCTGTTTGGATCCAGTGTCTTCAAGGCTCAAAGAAGGGATGCTTCAGTCTTCAGCAGGTGGATGGCAAGCAGAGGAAGAGAAGGCCCAGAGCAGAGAGGATACCCCGGATCCCTGCAGCCCCATCAAGCAAGAGGGTAGCTTAAATTCCCCAAGGCAGTGATGTGCCACCATTCACTGAGAGCACTGCCTCTGCCTGGCAGTTTGCACCTTGAGGGCATGTGTTCCCACCAAGAGTCCTGTCAGGTGATTAGCATCAGCCCCATTTTCCGAAGAAGCAGGTGCCCGGGGAGGTTGAGGAACCCAGCCCACGTGACCGCTCACCGTGGCTGAGGCAAGAGCCGGATTCAGGCCCAGGTTTCCCAGAGCCCGGGTGCCTTCCATCATGCTCTGCCATCTCACACTTCTGGGTGTGGATTCAGCCAGCTGCCAGGACAGCATTGGAAAGTCAGGACCATCCTCAGAGACTGATAGAGAACAGCTATTCCTCTGGGACCTGACAAAACGGTAATTATGACTAAGTGAATAAGCAGTTTCTGCCTTATTTCCCAAGAGGAGCTCAGGGGGTTAAATGCCTGTTCTGTTTAACACGAGAAGTGCGATCTCACTGCTGTTAATGAGAAATTGTATAATAATAGACCGCCTCACCCTCTGGCCGCCCAACAGGATTTCTGTCTCTGTTATCATTTAGAGAAAAGGGCAGCCCAGGCTGCCCACTCTCCTCCTCCTGCTCCTCTCCCCCACCCCCAATTTTTTTTCCATTTCTGGGAAAAGGATAAAAGGAACTAACCTGTATTTTTCGCTTTATTTGCAGTAAAAATCATTTTCTCATTCAAATAATCTTTCTCTGTTAGAAAACTGTCTTTGAAGACAGCTGTAGGTGAAAATGCATTTTCTGTGCCTGATGGTCTGTCCTTGTTTTCTGGACATGGGTGGTGGGGAAATGGAGATGATGAACTTGGCAACTCTGGCTTTCTCATTGTCAAGTCATTTGCCTGCAAAGTCATTTGCATGCAGAAGAGGCTGTGTGATCCGGAGCCACCTCTGCCTCTTCTCTTTTTCACTTCTTTATCCTTCTCTGTTTTTATTGAAAGAAAAGAAAGTGAAAGTGCAGGTCACTCAGTGGCATCCAACTCTTTGGGACCCCATGGACTATATATTCCATGGAGTTCTCCAGGCCAGAACACTGGAGTGGGTAGCCTTTCCCTTCTCCAGGGGATCTTCCCAACCCAGGGATCGAACCCAGGTCTCCTGCATTGCAAGTGGATTCTTTAAGAGCTGAGCTACCAGTGTAGCTCAAGAATACTGGAGTGGGTAGCCTATCCCTTCTCTAGGTTATCTTCCTGACCCAGGAATGGAACCGGGGTCTCCTGCATCACAGGTGGATTCTTTACCAACTGAGCTATGAGGGAAGCCCCCTGGTTTTATTACCGGTTAGAATTTAGAACCCTGGGGCCTTTTTGGATTGCTGTATGGGTCTGAAGGAGAAGAAGGTGTCAGAAGACAGAGGGCTGGATGGCATCACCGATGCGACAGACATGAACTTGGGCAAACTTCGGGAGATGGTGAGGGGCAGGCCTGGTGTGCCGCAGTCCAGAATGGGGCTGAGAAGAGTCGGACACGACTGGGCGGCTGAACAGCAATGGGTCTGAAATGCAGCAAGTTCCTTATCTCCTCTAAATATTTCTCCTAAATTTGTAAATCTTTTGGGTCACCTGTGCTTCGGCTTCAGTGTGAAGCCAAAGCACATTTGCAGTACTTTATAAGATAGTAAAGAAAAAGCCTGTTAGAGAACACAGTGAAGATATTTTTGCAGCTCATCTGTTTTGTGACTGGTGGTTTGTAAAAGTCAGCCTTGGCCCAGCCTTGGACTTGTACTCTTGTTCGCTCCCATTTCCTTCTTCCAGGGTTTCGAGAGCAGGGAAAACTGATTATGTGAAAGTCGCCTGGCCAGACCTTCGTCCTCAGTGAACTCGAAGGCCAGCTGTCCTTATCGCTGGACCCTCATTTTCCTGTGCCCTCCCTCCTACCTGCCATATTGTCCTAGGAGAGAAAGTTCTAGACTAGGAAGTACAGCCCTGATTCCACTGGCAGTTTGCCACAGGCCCTCTGTACATCACTTAACATCAGTGTATGCAGTTTCCCCATCTGTGCAATATGATACCATTCTTTTCTGATCACAAACTGTCCCCCACATCTCTGTCTTTTTAGAGCATTTTCTATCCATACATCTGTGAGCAGGAGAGAACATTCATTTCAAACACAGAAAACGCTAGCGAAAAAGAGTGGAAGCAATGTGAAAAGATAGTTTTTGTTTATTTACACCCTGTGGTTGTGGTTGGGATGATGCACAATACAAGACATAACACCGTTAAAAAAGTACAGGACAGTAGCAGGTAAAGGCCGTGTTGCATGGAGACGGTGGACAGCCGGTGGGCTCGCAGGCGGGACTTCTGAAAAGTTAGGTTGTGGACCCCGAGTAGGTGAACTTCTCAGGTTTCTACTTGGTGCTCTTCCTCCAGCTGTTTGTGGCAGTGCTGTTTGTCTAGAACCTTCTGCTCACGGAGCCTCGCTTGGTGCTTTTCCTTTCTTTCCTTCTCCCTTTTTTCCTCTCCCCCTCTCTTCCCTCCCTTTTCCTCCATCCATCCATCCATCCATCCAGTCGGCTCTGGGCTATGTTGGCTTCAGTACCTAAGAGTTCATAAGCGAGCCACTCTTAAAAATAGATAATTTAGCAATTGAGAGAGTTGACATCCTCAGAAGGTCTTTGTGTCAGTAAAATGAACCAAAAATCACAATCTGAAAGCAGCTGGCGTCAGTGCGTTGAGCATAATAAGGTGGTGCATTCTCGTCTTCCTCTGACATCCACAGATATATCTTAATAACCTCACGTTGTCGTAGCTCATGTTTGAAAAGTCTTGTAGGGCATCCAGTCTAGTCCTGCATTGGGTGGGCGACCTCCCTCTCCAGCATCCAGCCAGGGTCATCTTCCGGGAGTATCTCTGGAAGAGATGTGGTATCAGAAAGTGCTTTCTCTCTCCCCCCGCCCGCCCCAGGATATAAATTTTTTAATTGGAGGATCATTGCTTTACAATGTTGTGTTAGTTTACACAACAGCGTGAATCAGCTCTATGTATACATGCATCCTCTCCCTCTGGGGAGCCTCCCTCCCACCACTCCCCCCACCTTTTTATTTTCAGAGGATTTTTTTTTTTAATTGAAGTATAATGGAAAGCTCTCTTGTAATTCTTCCTGTGCACGGATCACTCTCGCTCCTTTTGTGATCCTGCAAAACAAGTTTAATTCATCCACAAAGTAATAGATCTTCAGTCTCTTGAAGGCAGCTACCTCAGCCCCCGTGGCTGCTGTGGGGAACTGACTTACGTGCCTTTAGTTGTTTCTCGTGTCACACCGAAGCCTGCCCGCTGCCCTGTAATCTACGTTCATCAGTCTGAATATTACCTAGCAGAGTAGGAATATTAAAATTTATGAAGACGAAAAAGGTATCTGCAAAATTGCTGTAATAAATACGGTGATGGCAGAGCTGTTAAATCCAAAATCAAGTGTATGGTTGAGTCCCTCTCAAAGTTCCATTACAGGGAGAACATTTTTGGTCCTGTGAATGATTCTTAAATTTCATTTTACTGGTTTGTTTAGGGGATCGGTTGTTTCCATAAACGGTCAGAGTTTGGAAGCTAAGCATGGGCTACCCTAGTATTGTTGACAGTGACTGCCTTTGACTAGTGCTGAGTGCCTGGTATTGTCTATTTTTCAGATAATCATAGGCTAAACTATTTTAGGAAGAAAGTGAGCTTCCATTAAGCTGAAAAGGTCCATCTTCTGAGGGTTAGAGAATGTTTGTTTCATGTGTTCAGAAAGTGACAACTCTGTTAGCTGGGGAAAGCAGCAAGTTTCTTTATTTTCAGCCAGAAAACTTTCTTGTATGACATGTTCGTAGTGTTTGTATTTTATGTCATTAAGTCAGTCCATTGCTCTTTATTTAGAAAGGTTACTGGTGATATTTTCAGGTCATTTCTTCTGCATCTTCTGTATCTGTATTGCTTTTGATAAGGATTTAAGTTAAAAATGAACTGAGATATGAAGGCATTTGCACAGCTGTTAAATACTGTAGGCTTTCATTTTGCATCATGAAAATGTCTTAAGGCATCTATGACATTTTCAATGGATCTTCTTTTGAAAATACAGGGCTTTTTTTCTCCTACTTCTGTTTTTTGGCCTCTCCATGCAGCATGCAGGATCTTAGTTCCCCGACCAGGGATCGAACCTGTGCCCTCTGCAGTGGAAGCAAGATGTCTTAACTTCTGGACCATCAGGAAGGTCTCCCAAATATGAGGCTTTTGGTGGTGGGGTGGGGGATCTGTACCACATTTAGAAAGGAACTCGTCCTAATAGAAAAGGTCAGGGGACTTTCATCTTTAAAAGACCCTGCTTTTTTCAGCTACACATACTGATTCTTTTCTCCTATTATAATGACACCCTAAGTGGGAAAGGGATTACACAGTGCGTCTTGTCATTGCAACCCTGAGTACAGAATAGAATGGAAAGTTTTCCCTGCTCCCTTGTGTTCCATTTTGGAAGCACTGCCTTCTCTTTTGTTGCCAGTGGCCGTGGAGGAAAGCTCATTATTTTATCAAAACATCCCTCTAGAATTGAACTAGCAGAGAAAGGTGTTCTCTGCACAATAGCCGTTTCTAAGCAAAGGATGAGAGGATGCTCATGCTAATGAAAAAAGTGAAGTAAAGTGTTAGTAGTAGCTCAATCATGTCTGACCCTTTGCAACCCGATACACTATAGCCTGCCAGGCTCCTCTGTCCCTGGAATTCTCCAGGCAAGAATACTGGAGTGGTTGCCATTTCCTTCTTCAGGGGATTGTCCTCACTCAGGGATCAAACCTGAATCTTTTGCATTTCAGGAAGATTCTTTACCATCTGAGTCATCAGGGAAGTGCCCCCACCCCCAAAAAAAAAAAAAAAACCCATCACAAAACTGTTGAGACTTTTGTGTTCAGGGATTTCTTAAGGTTTAATCATTTGGTTGATTGTTCTTTTTAATTCCATGTGGAAAACCAGGTAGCATCTTTATGTTTCCGTCCTTTAAATAAAGTGTCTTTCTTGACAGGGGATTGAGGTTTCAAATTATTTTTTAAAAAAAAATCCAAGTTACTCTGTAAGAGAAGCTTATTTTCTCTGGCCGTGTCCTACCAGAAAGATCTGATGAAGTAGCTGATGCGCACTCCTTTCTGTAAGATCAGAGTCTTAAGGTAAACATTCTGGCTCTATGGGTATCTCACGACTCTCTGGCATGGGGTAGGTGGTAAGAAAACAGTAGAAAAAGCCAGACTCTAGTTTCGAGGGGCCTCAGTGGTCCTAACCTGATAAAATTCTTTCTTCAGAACTAGGGTGTGAACCAGATCAGAATTAATTACAGTGATCCTGATGGGAGATCTGCTTGTTGGGCTTATCAGTTAGGTTTGAACACGTTATCTTATTAAACCCAGTGACATCTGTTGTTCTTCTGTTTCACATTTATGCAAGAGATTTGAATTTAGATTAAAAATAAAAACCTCCATTAATGCTTGTGTATAGTGTTTTGCAGTTTTACATGTATTGGATCTTTCTTGTTAGTTTTTCAAGTTGTCCTCTGTAGTCGGTAGACAATTGAGAAAGGAAAAAGACGACTACTTGAACATGTCACGTGGAGACATTGAGAAGGGTACCTTGTCTGTCTGGAGGGACAGCTGGTGCTCTCCTTGGACACCAGGGTCTTTCCTGTGGTCCCAGGGGTGGTCTTCCCCTGCAGACTCAGAAACTGGATTCTGTCATCACAGAGTCTCTCTCTGCCTCCTAACGTGAAGTTCACATCCATAAGCCGAGTCGGACCCAACTAACACCTTCTCTTCTTCGAGGCCGGTGGTTCTTATTTAAAGACCCCTTGGAGAATCCAATGAGCTAGAGGCTCCCCCTCCCCTGCCCCAAAATCCACTCACCTGGTGATTCATCTCAAAAGCCCGACTGTAGCTAGAGTGTCAGATTGATATTCAGCGCTGGCTCTCAAGGAGCCTGGCTGCCTGAAGGCCCTGTGACCCAAGCGTCCCCCTTGGGAGCCCGCCCCTGTGGACGTGCTGCAGACGCAGGTGGCACAGGCCGGTGGCCGGAGGGCCCAGAAGGTCTGGTCCCTGGCTCAGCAGCCACAGGAGCTGGGACCAGGTCGTTTCTCCAGAGTGGCTTTACCCTGGGTGTGAAATCCATGAGTCCCCTGATGGTGAGATGCCCCGTCCACACGTCCATGTTTCCTGTTCTGACTGGTGCCAGGCCTCCTCCACTGGAGTCATAGCACAGTTGCTGAAGCTGCAGCTAAGGCTTGCTAGCCGAGGAGCCTCGGGCATTTCTCTGCCCTTTGTGTTATGCCTTGATTTAAAATTTTCATTCTCTGAGGGCAAGCTTTTTCCCTTATTTCCACATTCTGGGAACTGGCTTCATGATAGTCAGCATCCCCATTTGAGGAGAAAGTCCAGGTTCAGAGGGAGGGTAACGGCTCAAGATCACCTTGGTAGCAAATGGTGCAGTTGAGCCTCAGTTCAAATTCTGTGCATTTAAATGGACACCTACAGACTACCTTCTGCTGCATGAATCTTCTAAACAAAGAAGGTTCTCGGGTTTGGGTAGAGGAACATTGTCAATTTCAGACTTCAGTAACACAGTCTGGAAATCCACTGTCTTCATTCAATCTGGAGGTCAACTGCTGGGATCTGATGAGGTGCTGCTCTAGTAGTTACACATACTTTGACCAGAGATGTTGAGTTAATCATAAGTATATGCATATTTCATGAAAAAGTGAGATGTCATAAATTTCATGTTAAATAATAGGATACTTATTACTAGTGATGACACTTTTAAATTCAGAATAGCTACATGTCAGGGGTTCATGATACTTTCTTAACCCCAAACACATTTTCTTAATTTCCAATGCATCCTTATTTCAAAAAGCAAAATTAAAATTCACATCTCTGCCTGTCAGTGGGTAAATGGGGATCCTCAGCTTGAAGACACTTGTCGGGTACTTGAGATGCATTAAGGATTTTTTTTAATGTTACATTGATTAATCTTGTTAGTGGTAGCTTCTAAATTATGACAGAAGATTAATGGAACAGGTTGCCTATGTAACCTTCACAGAAAGGTCGTTAAGCTCACGTGGGGATGGAACTCTGCTTGTCAAGGACACTTCAGCGAGTCCATCTAGAGCTCGCCTTCTTCGCCTGGTGGTGTGTTCAGCTCTTCCTTATCAGTAATAGAGAAGGGGCTTCCCTGGGGGCTCAGTGGTAAAGAACCTGCCTGCCGATGTAGGAGACGTGGGTTTGGTCCCCGGTTTGGGAAGATCCCCTGGAGAAGGAAATGGCAACCCACTCCAGTATTCTTGCCTGAGAAATCCCATGGACGGAGGAGTCTGGTGGGCTATAGTCCATGGGGTTGCAAAGAGTCAGACATAACTGAGCAACAACAAAAATTCCTAGTTGATCATGAGAGATTCATCTTTACAGAGGACTTGCAGCAAATCAAGAGGAAATTGCAGAAAATCAGAAGGAATGATAGAATTAGGAACAAAAAACCCCATCATTTTGCAACTTTTGCTGAAAGTAGATTTAAGTAAAGATCATCAGTGTATGAAACCATTAAATGAAAGGTTGATGGGGGAATTTTAAATGGAGAGGCCAGACTTTCACCAATTAGTGAATTTTCACCTCACTAATGTTGAGGCTCAGGACAGGCCAACCCCCAAATGGGCCAAAGTGATACAGCGATTAAGGCTATGGTTTTTCCAGTGGTCATGTATGGATGTGAGAGTTGGACTGTGAAGAAAGCTGAGCACCAAAGAATTGATGCTTTTGAACTGTGGTGCTGGAGAAGACTTTTGAGAGTCCCTTGGACTGCAAGGAGATCCAGCCAGTCCATTCGAAAGGAGATCAATCCTGGGTGTTCATTGGAAGGACTGATGCTAAAGCTGAAACTCCAATACTTTGGCCACCTCATGCGATGAGTTGACTCACTGAAAAAGACTCTGATGCTGGGAGGGATTGGGGGTGGGAGGAGATGGGGACAACAGAGAATGAGATGGTGGATGGCATCACTGACTCGATGGACATGAGTTTGAGTGAACTCCGGGAATTGGTGATGGACAGGGAGGCCTGGCGTGCTGTGATTCATGGGGTTGCAAAGAGTTGGACATGACTGAGCTACTGAACTGAACTGAACTGAACTGAAGAAACAACCACTGTAAGAAAGACACTCTGACCCTCCTTTGTGCCCCTGAGAAGTGAAGTGAAGTCGCTCAGTCGTGTCCGACTCTTTGCAACCCCATGGACTGTAGCCCACCAGGCTCCTCCATTCATGGGATTTTCCAGGCAAGAGTACTGGAGTGGGTTGCCCTTTCCTTGTGCCCCTGAGAGCAGGAAATAAATCTCTCAGGTGAAAGGTATCCTCCCGCCACTGAGAGAGACAGACAGCCCTTATCACCAGAGACAGCCCAGGCTGAGAAGGCCATGTAAACAAGCCTTGTTTCTTCCGCGCG
This sequence comes from Moschus berezovskii, assembly GCF_049115385.1. Taxonomy (NCBI): domain Eukaryota; kingdom Metazoa; phylum Chordata; class Mammalia; order Artiodactyla; family Moschidae; genus Moschus; species Moschus berezovskii. Next base: position 68,697,818 of record NC_142478.1, read on the forward strand.
AATTCACTACCCTAAGCCCAAATCTCTTTCAGGTCTTCACAAATGTATTGTTTCTTTGTGTAAAAGGTATAAAAGCTGACAGCTTTGATCATTTCTTTAGGTCCTATTGCTTGAGACCTCTTTACGTGTGAATTAAATTTTTTTTTTTCTCCTGTTGCTCTGTCTTGGATCCATTTAATTATCAGACCAGCCAAAAGAACTCAAGAAAGGAGGGGAGGAAAGGTCCTCCTTCCAGCCCTGTGTCTCCTGATATGAGGCAGCCTGAAGACTGTGTAGTGAACAGTCCTTCCCTCAAAGATGGACTGAATGTACCCAAGTCTTCAGAGCTGACTTGCAGCACACAGGAAATGAGACAGAGGAACACGTTGAGTGATTTTATGACGACGCGAACAAGCATATCCAGGATGGGGCCATCCTTCAGGACTGCTGTCCTGGTTTCCTCAGGAAGTCACTGGTATGAAGATGAGAAGTGACTGGTGGGGATGGAGGGGTGATCGAGAGCAAAACAGAATTAAGAGATAATAATCAAATGAATGTGCGGAGCTTGATCTGATCTTGATTCAAACCCGACCCGGCTTGCCACAGGAAAGGTTGTGGGAAGGTTTTCATGTGGCTTCCCACATGAAGATCTCCCTGCCAATGCAGGAGACACAAGAGATGTGGGTCATCTCTTTGGGTCAGGAAGATCCCGTGGAGTAGGAAGTGGCAACCCACTCCCGTGTTCTGGCCTGGAAAATTCCATGGACAGAGGAACCTGGTGGCTACAGTCCATGAGGTCAGACACGACTGGGCACTGCACTGCACCTCAAACTCGGCTTTGCAGAAGACACCTCTGAGAGAACCCTGGAAATTTGATATAGGAAATGGGTATTAGATCTTCAGGAATTATTGTGATTTCCAGGGTGGGGTTGGGAAGAGACAGCAGACCATGTTTATGGAAGGAAAGTTTCTGTAATTTTCAGAAATGCAGGTGGAAATAGTAAAGGTAAAATGATATGCAATCTGATATTTGCTTTAAAATGCTTAAAAAACCATGAAAAGTGAGGGGGACAATGGAAGCCAGCTAAAATCTTAACAGCTGTCCACAAGGTGTTGATTGATGGGTCATGGGCATCCACACTACCAGTCTGTACTTTTGCATGCCTGAAAAATTTTACAGAAGTCTTTAAAAACAAGGGTAGGTGACTCAGTGTGAGGATCACGACTATCTTCGGATAGGGCTGGTGATAGCCTCGTGTTATCCCAGTGCCACTTGTGACCAGCGCTGGTGACTTAGGATGTAACTTCCTACGACGCACGCTACGGAGATTCTAAACATCCTGCATCTCAAAGAACAGACTGATGAGCTCTTTGAACACTGCGTTAGATGACTCAAGAAGAGGCTCCGTGGCACTGATTTCAAAGATACGGGTAGAGTTGTAGTGAATTCATTTGCAACCAGAGTTCTGACTAATCCAAGTCCTTGTGGATGAATTTACAACCTTTGGATCAGAAGACTTCTCATTGGAGGATGAGGGGGGAAAAAAAGATGCAAAAATATCCAAGAGGGAAAGTATATTAAGACATGAAACTTAAGAAAATGATTTACTCACTGAAGACAATTTCATGGAACCTCATTCAGTCATGCTACCCTGCTAAGTCACTTCAGTCGTGTCCGACTCTGCGTGACCCCATAGACGGAAGCCCACCAGGCTCCCCCGTCCCTGGGATTCTCCAGGCAAGAACACTGGAGTGGGTTGCCATTTCCTTCTCCAATGTGTGAAAGTGAAAAGTGAAAGTGAAGTCGCTCAGTCGTATCCGACCCTTAGCGACCCCATGGACTGCATGCAGCCTACCAGGCTCCTCCATCCATGGGATTTTCTAGGCAAGAGTACTGGAGTGACTTGCCATTGCCTTCTCCGAGTATCTATTAAATCATAGTTCTGATGTTTACATTTAGCAGGGAAAAAATGACAACCCGTGCTGTTTAAGATGGTCTACCCTTGAAGCATATGCTCCATGCCTAATGAGACTCTGTAATGTAATTCTCTCTCACTGAGATTCAGTTCAGTTCAGTTCAGTTTAGTCGCTCAGTCGTGTCTGACTCTCTGCGACCCCATGAATCATAGCACGCCAGGCCTCCCTGTCCATCACCAACTCCTAGAGTTCACTCAAACTCATGTCCATTGAGTCGGTGATGCCATCCAGCCATCTCATTCTCTGTCGTCCCCTTCTCCTCCCGCCCCCAATCCCTCCCAGCATCAGAGTCTTTCCCAGAGAGTCAACTCGTCGCATGAGGTGGCCAAAGTATTGGAGTTTCAGCTTTAGCATCAGTCCTTCCAATGAATACCCAGGATCGATCTCCTTTAGAATGGACTGGTTGGATCTCCTTGCAGTCCAAGGGACTCTCAAGAGTCTTCTCCAGCACCACACTTGAACAAATTTCTGTATTTAAATTACATGAATATTAATTTGTCAAAATAATTTTTTAAAATAAATGTTTTGTAATGTGTTGCTCTAAACCAGACCTCACCAACTAATTACCAGTAAGACTAGTATGAGGAAAACTAAAACTTAAGTCAGAGCAAATCTGGATAAATGGTGTGGCGGGGGGAGGGGGTTACAAGGCATTTCTAGATTGGAAGACTCAGTATTGAAAAGATGTCAGTTCTCTTCAAATTAACCTTATCACAATCCAGATCCGCATGAGAATTTTAAAGAATGTGCTAAGCTTATCTTCATTCATCTAAGTGGGAAAAAATGACCAATAGAAGAGTGGGGATCTGCTTTAGCAATCATGAGACATTGCTATAGGAATTAAAACCATGTGATCTTGTTTCAGGCACAGACACATACAGGGCAGAGCATGCAGAATCATGTGTATATGCGTATTTATATTCATCTCTATAGCAGAACTTGAATTTGGCTTATGAGCAAAGGTGGCATTTTAGGACTCTGTGTGATAGCTGATCATCAGATCAAGTCCACATTGTACACACACACAAAAGTTCCCCAGTGTTTAATGAGATAAACATAAAAATTATTAAAAATAGAAAAATGTGACAGAAGATATTTTTATTATTCTGGAGTATAAAGGGCTGTCCGAGGCAAACCCCCAAACCTGGAAAGCATCAAGGAGAAAATGAGTACAAGACTCAGACGAAGTTCTCATGTGACGAGTGGTATCATGTGCCAAATTAGAAGATGAGCAGTCGATGAATCCCCTTCGTTGGTCTTGTACGGAGCATATTTTAGTTTGAAGAGCAGTTTGCTTGGAGAGTGCTCGGTCACTGATGTTCCTGCCTGGTTCACATTCTCTTAGGGAAGTGGGGGCAGGGAAGCACAGCAATTCGTGTCCAAGTCAGCATTTTTGCCAGTTATAGAAGCAACATGTCATCTGTCAGTCCTTCGAAAGGAAGTATTTGCTTAAAAAAAAAAAGAAACTTTGAAGAGCTGGACATTAATCTCAAGGGTGGTAAATTAGGTATTCTTGCTTGGTTAGAAAAATAAGTGAATCTGAAAGTGGAGGCTCTGTGTTGTCTGGCATTTTTCTCTCCGTGTGTGTTTCTTACCCGCCGCTGTCCTTTGTCCGTTTCCTTCGGGTATTTGGTGCAGGCAGGCATGGTTTATCAGATGCTGCACAGGTAGCCCCATTGCTTTCTCTGTCACTTCATCTTGGCCAGGGGCCCCCACGGTCTGGAGTCCAGCCGTTCTGCCCTGGACTGTGTCGCCCCCTGTGATTGTCCCTGTTGACGCCACAGGGACCCTGCATTGTCACACTGCATTGGAACTCCCTGCTCACCCCGCTGTCACCCTTCTAGACACAGGCAGAGACACCCTTCAGGGCAGAGACCCGGTGGGATTCACTCTGTATTCTGAGTGTCACTGCCTGTTTTGAATGAATGAGTGATTAAATGAGCAGGGGATGGATATGGAGGTATGTATATTTACAAGCATGTTGTGGGAAATGAAACAGCCTTGCCTCCTGACACACAGTGGAGACTGGAGTTGAGAGGGCGTGCCTCTGCAGGGCTTGGGGAAGGCCAGTGACCCTGACCTGAGTCCTGGAGGGTGGGCAGAAGGCTTTCATGCGAGGAGAGTGGGAATGGCATTTACAGAATTACTCAGCAGTGAAGAAATCCTGCGTGGCTGCTCTGTGAGGTCAGAGGGAAGGTGTGGTGGATGAGGTTACCTGGGGCCTCTTCGGACATGCTCCCCATGAGGTGTTGAGGAGTGTGGACCCTGGGCAGGATGTGAGCCGTAGGGTCTTTTCATTTATTTATTTTATTGAAATATAGTTGATTTACAATTTTAGCTGTATGGCGATGTGAATCAGTTATACATATATACACATTCTTTTTATATGCTTTTCCATTACGGTTTATCACAGCATACTGAATATAGTTCCCTGTGCTATACAATAGGACCTTGTTTATCCATCCTGTATATAATAGTTGGCATCTGCTAATCCCAAGCTCCCAGTTCTTCCCACCCCCTACACCCTCCCCCTTGGCAACCACAGGTCGGCTCTCTTGTGTCTGTGAGTCTGTTTCTGTTTGGTAGGTAAGTTCATTTGTGTCATATTTTAGATTCCACATGTAAGTGGTGTCATATGGTATTTTCTTTGTCTGGCCTACTTCACTTAGTATGATAGTCTCTAGGTCCATCCATGTTTCTGCACATGGTGTCATTTCCTTTTCTATAGCTGAGTAACGTTCCGTCATATATATGTATCATATCTTCTTTATCCATTCATCTCTTGATGGATGTTTAGGTTGTTTCCATGTCTTGGCTACTGTGAGTAGTGCTGCTATGCATTGGGATCCTTTAACTGAGATAATTCCATAAAAAATTGTTCTTGGAAACCAGGAGGATGCTCTCAACCCTCCTACAGACTCTCCTTGGCTCCTGTCTTCCTATTCTCTGATGCTTATTTCACATAGATTACACTGTAACCATTAGGATGAAGCTGCTTCTATATCATTGCTGATGCAAAAGTATTTCGAGAAACAGATAAATGGATTCTAAAATGATTATTGTAGCTAATTTGAAGAAACAGTTTGGATCACAAGGTTTTGGTAGCTTTAATTAGGTACTTGATTGACCCCATAAGTTTGTCCATCCTTCAAATTATATCTGTTCAGGTTGGACTTTGTATATGATTTTTTTTTTTTTGTCAGTGAAATTCAGTTATGTTTATTGTCACTTAAGATCAGGTAATATATTGCAGAAGAAAGGCATCTAAAAACAGGATGTGGACTGTCAAAATATGGTAGGAAAAAGCAGAAAGGAATTCATATTGAGCTTAATTGGCTTGTGATCTCCTGGATATAGATCATCTCATGTGCATTAGTGCTATGCAGTTTATATGCAAGACTTTCTGCCCAAGATCTGGTGAACTGAGGAACCTTGGGAAGAGCTGGCAGTCAGCTATCCCAGATGCTTTTAAAGACCCCTTCAGAGTTTATGGGGCTTCCCCAGTGGCTCAGTGGTGAAGACTCCACCTGCAGTGCAGGAGACCCGGGTTTGATCCCTGGGTTGGGAAGATCCCCTGGAGAAGGAAATGGCAACTCACTCCAGTATTCTTGCCTGGAGAATCCCATGGACAGAGAAGTCTGCTGGGCTCTAGTCCATGGGGGTCTCAAAGAATTGGACACAACTGAAGCAACTGAGCACACATATCAGAGCCTATATCTGGCAGAGGTTCGTGGTTTTAAATCTCACAGTAAAGTCTTTCTTGTGTTTTGGATAATGTTGCTCCATTTCCACTATTTAATGAACAGTTGGTAGAAAATGTTTAGCAACTACATGTGAAAGAAAGCAATTTTCTTTCAGGGGAATTGAATCTTAGTGTAACTGCTTAGTCATCCTATCTTAAAAAAAAAATTCTGCCTTTTAAGTTTCTTGATGGTCATAATTTTAACAACTCTTATTTGGGTGGTGCTTGATCTTCACAACTACCTTATGTATAACTAGTTTTTTTAGGTGGTGTGTTACATAGTATTTGAAATACTTGTTTAGATGCATTTTGCTTTGAACATCAGAACAGAACAGAAGTAAACTTCACATAGAATATAGAGATTTTTAATAATGGGAGATATCTATAGCTGTCCTTTGGCCAGGAGAGAGCAGATATCTGGTCCTTAAACTACTTTAGTAGTAGAAAAATTCTTTAAAATATGATAGAATATTTATTGCTGTAGTGGGTTGCCATTTCCTTCTCCAGGGGATCTTCCTGACCCAGGGATTGAACCCAGGTCTCCTGCATTGCAGGCAGACTCCTGCATTGCAGGCAGATTCTTTACCATCTGGGCCACTAGGGAATCCTTTGTATTTCTATAGCAGGACCCCAATAGGTTATGATAGATAAGGCTGGTGTATTACCAACATATTGATATTAAAATTTAAAAAAAATTATGCTTCCAGTTGGTATAGTATTATACATAGTAAGTATCTATGCCTTATTTTGATGAGGAGGTTCAACCCTTGGTCCAGGGAGCTCAGTTCCCATATGCTGTGCAGGGTGAAGCAAAAATAAGTAATAAACTTTCTGTAATGAAAATTCCAAACATGCACAAGAAAGAATCATACCAGAGAATCCTCTTAGTCACCTCATCAGCATAAACTCAAGTATGGATGAAAAGGACTCCTAATGAATAAGACATTCCTATCACTCAGGGAATTCCACAGGCTTTAGGAGCTCTGTGCCAAGAACCAGGAGAGAGACCAGATATATGTGTGTGTGTGTGTGTGTAATTTTATTTATTTTTGGCTTCTCTCTAGTTGTAGAGAGTGGAGGCTGCTCTCTAGCTGCAGTGCGCGGGTTTCTCACTGTGGTGGCCTCTCTTGTTGCAGAGCACAGGCTCTAGGGCGTGTGAACCCAGTAGTTGCAGCTCCCTGGCCCTAGAGCACAGGCTCAATAGTTGTGGCACACGGGCTTTTGCTCAGCAGCATGTGGAATCTTCCTGGATCAGGGATCAAACCCATATCTTCTGCATTAACCGGCGGATTCTTAACCACTGAGCTGCCAGGGAAGCCCCAGATACATTATTTTTGCGGGGGGAGGTCGGCTACGTATATCATCTCTAGAAGTTTGCTCCTGCCACTTTGTGATCAAACAATATGTACTCTTTTTATTTTTTTAGGTCGTGCTCCTGGCTCCTTATACTCAGAGTAATTATTTTGAGAACCATGTATGTTGTATCAATAATTTATTCCTGTCCATTGTTGAATATTCTTTCATAATATGGATATCCACTCATACTTATTCATCTTTTGGTGGCATTTGGGTTTCCAGTGTTTGATCATCACAAGTAATGCTGCTAAGAACATTCATGTACAAGTCTGTTTATGGATGTATGCTTTAAATACCTAGGAGTGGAATTGATGGGTTGGTTATATAGTGATTTGTGTTTTAACTTCTTAAGAAACTGCCCAGTTATATTCTTTTTACCTTCCCACTAGTTGTGTATGAGAATTCTAATTATTCCACATCTTTGCCAACATGTGGTATGGTCAATCTTTTCTAATTTTAGGTAGTCTGATGGGTGTGTAGTAACATCTCACTGTGATTTTAGTTTGCCTTTTCCTAATGACTACCGCTGTTGAGAATCTCTTCATATGCTTATTTGCGATCCACTTATCTTCTTTGATGAAGTGTCCGTATACATCATTTACCCATTTTTTAAAATTAGGTTGTTTGTTTTGTTATTTTTGAGCTGTGAAAAGCCTTTATATATGCTGAATACAATTCCTCAATCAGAATATGATTTGCCAGCATTGTCTCTATGTTTTGTCTTTTAATTTTCTCCAGTGTCTTTTGAAGAGCAGAATTAAAATTTCTGTTTTTGAAGCAAAATTCAGTAACAGAAAGATATCCGGAAATCTCCAAATATCTGGAAATGAGTCAACTCAGTTATAAATAACTCATAGTTCAAGGAAGAAATACCAAGAGAAGTTAGACAATAATTTGAATTGAATGAAAATGAAAACAGACTGTATTAGTATCTGTGAGATACAGTTAAGTCAGTGCATAGAGAAAATTTTATAATTTAAATGGTTATATTAGAAATGTTTAAATTAATTGATCTGACTTTTAAGAAATTGGAAAAATATCAATTGAATCCCATAGTAAATTAGAAGCATTTAAATGACACAGTGGAAATCAATAAATATAAAAAGTGTAAATAATAGAAGAAAATGAGTGAAACAAAAACTAAAGATCAGTATGAATGATGCACGTCTAGTGAGCATGATCAAAGGACAACAGAAAGAACATACAGTTTAACAGTATAAAGAGTGACTGAAGAGCCTTTACAGACATTAAAAGGACAGTTAAAAAAAGGTGCTTTCCTGGTGGTTCAGTGGCTAAGACTCTGAGCTCCCGGTGCTGAGGGGCCAGGTTCAACCCCTGGTCGGAGAACTAGATCCCACGTACTGCAACTGGGAGTTCACATGCCTCTTCTAAAGATCCCGCCTGCAGCAGCTGAAACAAAACCAAAGAAAGAACAACAAAGAAATAAGATCAACTCTTAGTAATTGGACAATTTGGGTGAATGGGACAACTTCTTTAAAAGATAAAAGTTACCAACACAAGAATAAATAGAAAATATGTATGGCCCTATATCTGTGAAAGAAATGAAATTTTTAATTTAAAACCTTCCAAAAAGAAAATTCCAAGCTCAGATGGCTTCACTGATGAGTTTTGTCAAACATTTGAAGAATTAATACTGTGTTATACCAGCTTTCTCAGAAAAATTAAATAAAAAGGAATAATTCCCATCTCATTTTATGAATCATACTATCTTGATACCAAAACCAAAGAAAGTATTATAAGAAAAAGAATAAGACTGTTACACTGAAAGGTATGAAATAGTGCTAAGAGAAATTAAAGAAGCTTACATAAATGGAAAAATATGTTTATGCATAGTACACTTAATGTTCTTGAGGTTAATTTCTCTAAAATTGATCTATAAATTCAACAAATCCCCATCAGAGTCTCAGTAGGCTTTTTCTGGGAAGAAATTTCCATGTTGACTTATAAAACTTAAATGCGGTGAACCCAGGATAGCCAAAAAACAAACAAAACCAAAGGCAGTAAAACAAAGTTAGAACACTTAGATAACTAAACCTCCTAATATTGACTTATGTTTTAAACCTAAAGCAATCAAGATAAGGTGGTATTTTTGTGAAGAATAGACATATAGATCAACGTAACACAATAATCCAAAGATAGACCAACACATATTTAGTGTTGAATCAACACAGATGCCAAGAAAATTCAGTAGAGAAAGGATAGGTTTTTCAACAAATGATATCAGAACAATTATGTATTAGAAGGAGATAAAGAACCTTGGTTCTTACCTTGCATTGCACACAGAAATAACATGAAGTGGATCTTACACCTAAACGTAAAATCTAAACTTTAAAATTTCTAAGGGGGAGTAGATTAAATACTTCCTGACCTTGGGATGTGAGAGATTTCTTAGCACAGACCATCTACCAAAGAATTAATCCTACACCTAGTTCGGAATATGGTTCCATAATGTCTCATAATGTTCAATATAATTCACCATATGACCAACAGTTTCACTTCTAGATATTTACCCATGAAAAATGAAAACACATGCCCATGAGAAAACTTGTACACAAATGTTTAAAGCAATTTTATTTATAATAGCCCCAAACTGGAAACAGCCCAAACGTCTATCAACAGATGGACAGATAAACAATGGTAGTATATTCGTCCAATAACATTCTTCTTGGCAATAAGAAGGAACTAAAATATTATGCACATAGCAATACAGATGAAGCTTGTTTATGCTGAGGGAAAGAAACCAAAAACAAAAGACTACATAGTGCATTATTTCATCTTTATAGAATTCTAGAACTGTAGCAAGTGGTCTTTATTAAACAGGAAGGAGGAGATCAAGAGGTGCTCAGATCCTAGAATTTGGGGAGACAGATTGCAAAAGAGCACTTTTTGGAAAATATAAATATTTGATATCTTGATTAGGAGTGTATTATATGTGAGAAACTCACTTAACAGTACACTTAAACATGCATTTAATTACCTCAGTTTGTTTCAAAAAGCAAAAGGAAGGGTCGGGGGGCGGAATTGATGCCAAACTATTGCCCATCGGTAGATGATAGAGATTTAATTTCTGCTTATTCTATTTGGATAATAGCTTTGGAAGTTCACTTATTGAATAATTGCTCCTTTCTCCATTTTTTGCCTTGCTGCTTTAGTTACATATCAGAGTTCCATGCATGTGAGGGTCAGTTAGTGTGATTTCTGTTCCATTTCATTGGTCAGTTTGTTTATCCTGTCTTGACTATTATAGCTTCATAATGGGCCTTTTTATCATCATTCTCATTCTTCAGAAATGTCCTGGCTATCTTTGAGCCTGTGTTTTTTTGCATGCATTTTATAAAAAGCTTATCTGTTTCCGTGTTCTATGGAAAATCCTGTTGGAATATTGACGGGAGTTATATTGATTTTGTAGATGAATCTGATTAGAGTTTTTGCAATATTAAATCTTTCTATTCCTTACCATGCTGTGTCTTTCTATTTATTAAAAACTTCTTTACTGTCTCTCAGTACAATTTTGTAATTTTGCCTGTAATATTCCTGCACATATTTTGAAAGATTTATTTCAAGACATTTGATGTTTCTTACTCTGGTGTAAGTGAAATCTTCTTTCTAATTATATTTTCTTGTGGTTTATACTTGCTGTGTAGTAGCGTGATTTTTTAAATATTAATATATCCAGGGAACATTGGCTTTTTCCTTAGAAAGAATCTCATCAATAGGTTAGAAGAATTTGTCATGTGTGTGTGCACGCACACCTTTATTCTTTTTGGAAAGAGGTGGTGTTGAGAGAGAACTTCCCCGAATTCCTTATATTATTTTTTTAATTAAGTAGGGAAGATCTCCTGGAGAAAGAAATGGCAACCCACTCCAGTCATCTTCCCTGGAAATCCCGTGGACAGAGGAGCCTGATGGGCTATAGTCCATGTGGTGACAAAGGAGTTGGACACGATTTAATGACTAGACAACAACTAACTTTACATGTAAGGTTGGCCCTGGTTTGCAGGAGAGGGTACTAGCCAGAGGTGTGAGCTTTAAACTTAGTCAGCTGTTCATGCAGTTGTGGGTGTCAGTAACAGGCGCCAATATCCTTTTGAGGGGAGCATATTTTTTTATTGAGGTATAACTGACAAAATTATATATGTTTAAAGTGAACAATGAATACCAGAATAGAGTTAATCAAGCCCGTACCCTCGAATGAAAGCATCATATATTTTCCATTCTAGGGATGGAGGCTGGCATTGTTAAAAACATGTGACTCTTCTCTTCTAGTATCCGGAGCGTGATGCAGAAGTATCTTGAGGAAAGACAGGAAATCACCTTTGACAAGATTTTTAATCAGAGAATTGGTAAGTCTGGCTCTTCATTTGGCAGACCGTTAATTCTCGTCGTGGTACTGCAGTAAAGTGTAAATACAGCCCCCAGTGCGGCCATGTGTGTTATAGCTCAAGCTGGGGGTGAAGGAAATGGCATGTAATTAATAAGATACTAAGTGATTACTTGTGTCCCTAGTAGTGTCTCTTGTAAATAAGCTACTGGGAAACAGACCAGTTTGGGTGTAGGTTTTAAGGCAGTGTGGAAGACTCCCCAGGTCCGAGGATGGGGTTCTTGATACCCGGAGAGAAATCTTCTGTTCAGATCTGTGCTTGAGGCCTCGCTTCTCTCGCCGACCTTGTGCCCTCCATGATCACGGGTGTTGGCCTGTGTCTCCATCCCCCTCACCCGCTGTGCCATTGGCCGTCTGCCCCCACAGCGTGGGGCTGGCTCACTGCAGCGGTTCTCCAGGGCTCACGGGTTTTGCTTGCCGCTTGCTCCTGTCAGTCCCACCTCAGTGTCCCTCACTCCTATGGCTCTCTTTGGAGCCTCTGCTTAGCAGGCCACCAGGACTGCTCCTGTTGTATATGCAGAGCTCATGGACCCATCGCCCCCTGGCTGATGCCCCCAGCCCATGCAGACGCGTGGTTCTGTAGGGGTGCTCTGCGGTCCCCAGCAGATAGTGCCCTAGAGAAGTTGGGACCAGACAGGAATTGCTTTAGTGGGAATTTCAAGGCCCATGAAGAAATGAGATCCTATATTCCCACCTGCCTTCTGAAAGACTGGCAGCTTATTTAAAGGTGCCTGTCAGCTGAGTTAGAGGAGCAATATCATCTGTGTACTTTTGTTTTCAGTTCAGTTCAGTTCAGTCGCTCAGTCATGTCCGACTCTCCACGACCCCATGAATCACAGCACGCCAGGCCTCCCTGTCCATCACCAACTCCCGGAGTTCACTCAAGCTCATGTCCATCGAGTCTGTGATGCCATCCAGCCATCTCATTCTCGGTCGTCCCCTTCTCCTCCCACCCCCAATCCCTCTCAGCATCAGAGTCTTTTCCAGTGAGTCAACTCGTCGCATGAGGTGGCCAAAGTATTAGAGTTTCAGCTTTAGCATCAGTCCTTCCAATGAACACCCAGGATTGATCTCCTTTAGAATGGACTGGTTGGATCTCCTTGCAGTCCAAGGGACTCTCAAGAGTCTTCTTCTCCAGCACCACAGTTCAAAAGCATCAATTCTTCGGTGATCAGCTTTCTTCACAGTCCAACTCTCTTTTGTTTTACATTCCCCCAAGTCAGTTCCCCCCTGTCCAGAAATTTCCTGAGCAATCTTTTGTTCTCAATGATAGAATTCATCCTTGGCCTGTCAGCTGGCTCTGTTGTTAACTTGCTCTATTGTTGACTTACAGTGATGTAATAAACAGATTATGCTCGAGTTTTTACAAAAAAATCAGCGTAGCTGAATGTAAGAGGCCAGGGATCTGTCCTCCTCCCTTTGCATCTTGTTTGCCTCCCACAGCTGTTCAGAGGAGCTTTGCAGGGAAACTGTGTCTTAGCTTTTAAATTAACGTAATACTAGAGGAAATTATTAAAATTCCAAGAAATCATAGTCTTTCTGAGGTTTCCTGGAACTCTACTTCTGCAAGTGTTTCTGCTCCCATGATGTGCAGACACAGGCTGACTGGTTCCTTTGAGACTGAATATTCTGATAAGCCTGGGTCATCCTTCTCTGTATAGGTCAGGAGGCGAGACTCAGGTTGATGAAGTGACTTGTTCTGATCTTACATTCTGATAATTCTTTGAACTCCGTTTCTGTAAAATGTACTGTAGAAGGTCACCCGGTAAGAATTTTATAGATTTGTTTGTGTTTTTTTTAGAAAGAGTTACAGTGATCTCCTTTATTCAAGTAAAGCAGAAACTGGTTTGGAAAGTCTTTGGATTTTTGTGAACCCCTGTCTGTCACAAAGTGACCACCTATGAAGAGGAACTAAAGAGCCTCTTGATGAGGGTGAAAGAGGAGAGTGAAAAAGCTGGCTTAAAACTCAACGTTCAAAAAACTAAGATCATGGCATCCCATCCTATCACTTCATGGCAAATAGACAGGGAAAACATGGAAAGAGTGTCAGATTTCTTTTTCTTGGGCTCCAGAATCACTGGGGACAGCGTCTGCAGCCATGAAGTTAAAAGATGCTTGCTCCTTGGAAGAACAGCCATGACAAACCTAGAGAGTGTATTAAAAAGTGGAGACATCACTTTACCATCAAAAGTCTGTAGAGTCAAAGCTGTGGTTTTTCCAGTAGTCATGTATGGATGTGAGAGTTGAACTTAAAGAAAGCTGAGCACTGAAGAATTGATGTTTTCGATGTGGTGCTGGAGAAGACTCTTGAGAGTCCCTTGGACTGCAAGGAGATCCAACCAGTCAGTCCTAAAGGAAATCAACCCTGAATATTCATTGGAAGGACTGATGCTGAAGCTGAAACTCCAATACTTTGGCCCCCTGATGCGAAGAGCCGGCTCATTGGAAAAGACCCCGATGCTGGGAAAGATTGAAGGCAGGAGAAGTGGGTGACAGAGGATGAGATGGTTGGATGGCCTCACTGACTCAGTGGGTGTATGTTTGAACAAACTCTGGGAGATAGTGAAGGACAGGAAAGCCTGGCGTGCCGCAGTCCATATGGGGTCACAAAGAGTTGGACACGACTTAGCGACTGAACAACATGAAGGCTGGAGATTTGCCTTCTGTAATGAGCTGCTAAATATGGCAGTCAGAAGGCAGGTGGCGTGCTCTGAAGGAGCCGATCAGTAGTGGCCCGTCTGCTCTGAGGATGACAATAGGATAGCGCTTAGCCACACGGAAGGTTTCACCCTGAGCATAGGGGTTTGGCGGGGGGACAGATTTAGCTTTCATCTCATCCTCCACTGCCTCTTCCCGTTGCTTTCATGGTGTTTGGTTAACTGCCATCTGTATAAATCCTCTCCTTTTCTTCTGATTTTGTACCGGAAAGCAGTAAATTAAACTGTCCTGATGACCAGAGAAAGAAACTCCATATCTTTGGGAGCAAAGGGAAAAAAAGAAATTCTTTAATGGTGACTTAAAATTTTTCAAATGTTTTACAGCTCTGTTGAGGTACTTTTGATACAGTATATTTCACCTGTCCAGTTCAGTGGGTTTTGGTGTATTCACAGAGTTGTGTGACCATCAGCACAGTCTCATCGTGGAACACTTTCAGAACCCCAGAGAGAAACTGCATCAGGACTCCCCCGGTGGTCCAGGGGTTAAGACTGTGCTTCCAGTGCCTCCACTGCAGGGTGCAAGGGTTTGATCCCTGGTCGGGATGCTGCGAGGTGTGGCCAAAAGATCAATAAATAAACAGAACAAAATAAAATACCTCCCTTCCCCCCACTCCCCGGCCAAAGTTGGGAGGGGGAAGAAACTGCACTCATGAGCAGTCCCTCCCTCTCTACTCTCCCCCTGCCCCTAAGTACCGCTCATCTAATTTCTGCCTCTGAGGGTTTGGCCGTGTTGTACTCGCCACATAAACAGCATCATGTACCGTGGCCTTTTGCATCTGGCTTCTGTCAGCGTGATGTTTTCAGGGTTCATCCATGTTGTCACGTGTGTATCAGCACTGCCTTCCTTTCTTCTTCCCCATAATATTCCCCTGCTCCACCAGCCACATTTCCTTCCTCCTCTCATCTGCCGGTTGTTTCCAGTTTGGGCTCTTAGGAATAACACTGCTAGGAGAGGAAGCTTTTCTTTTTTTTAATTTTTGTCTTCAGCAAAACTCAGCAGTGGCCACAGGACTAGAAAAGGTCAGTCTTCATTCCAATCCCAAAGAAAGGCAATGCCAAAGATTGCTCCAACTACCACACAATTGCACTCATCTCACACACTACTAAAGTCATGCTCAAAATTCTCCAAGCCAGGCTTCAGCAATATGTGAACGGTGAACTTCCAGATGTTCAAGCAGGTTTTAGAAAAGGCAGAGGCACCAGAGATCAAATTGCCAACATCCGCTGGATCATGGAGAAAGCAAGAGAGTTCCAGAAAAACATCTATTTCTACTTCATTGACTATGCCAAAGCCTTTGACTGTGTGGATCACAATAAACTGTGGAACATTCTGAAAGAGATGGGAATACCAGACCACCTGACCTGCCTCTTGAGAAACCCGTATGCAGGTCAGGAAGCAACAGTTAGAACTGGACATGGAACAACAGACTGGTTCCAAATAGGAAAAGGAGTACGTCAAGGTTGTATATTGTCACCCTGCTTATTTAACTTATATGCAGAGTACATCATGAGGAATGCTGGGCTGGAAGAAGCACAAACTGGAATCAAGATTGCTGGGAGAAATATCAATAACCTCAGATATGCAGATGACACCACCCTTATGGCAGAAAGTGAAGAGGAACTCAAAAGCCTCTTGATGAAAGTGAAAGAGGAGAGTGAAAAGTTTGGCTTGAAGCTCAGCATTCAGAAAACGAAGATCATGGCATCTGGTCCCATCACTTCATGGGAAATAGATGGGGAAACAGTGGAAACAGTGTCAGACTTTATTTTTGGGGGCTCCAAAATCACTGCAGATTCTGATTGCAGCCATGAAATTAAAAGACGCTTACTCCTTGGAAGGAAAGTTATGACCAACCTAGACAGTATATTAAAAAGCAGAGACATTACTTTGCCAACAAAGGTCTGTCTAGTCAAGGCTATGGTTTTTCCCGTGGTCATGTATGGATGTGAGAGTTGGACTGTGAAGAAAGCTGATCGCCAAAGAATTGATGCTTTTGAACTGTGGTGCTGGAGAAGACTCTTGAGAGTCCCTTGGACTGCGGGGAGATCCAACCAGTCCATTCTAAAGGAGATCAATCCTGGGTGTTCATTGGAAGGACTGATGCTGAAGCTGAAACTCCAATACTTTGGCCACCTCATGCAACGAGTTGACTCACTGGAAAAGAGTCTGATGCTAGGAGGGATTGGGGGTGGGAGAAGACGGGGACGACAGAGAATGAAATGGGTGGATGGCATCACGGACTCGATGGAAATGAGTTTGAGTGAACTCCGGGAGTTGGTGATGGACAAGGGAGGCCTGGCGTGCTGTGATTCATGGGATCGCAAAGAGTCGGACACGACTGAGCAACTGAACTGAACTGAACTGAACTGGAGACAGAAAAGTAGAAGAGTAGAAGTGAAGTCGCTTAGTCGTGTCCGACTCTGCGACCCCATGGACTGTAGCCCACCAGGCTCCACTGTCCATGGGATTTTCCAGGCAAGAGTACTGGAGTGGGGTGCCATTTCCTTCTCCATGGGACCTTCTCGACCCAGGGATCGAACCTGGGTCTCCTGCATTGCAGGCAGACGCTTTACCCTCTGAGCCACCAGGGAAGCCCCTAAGACAGCAAAAGAGATGATTTATTGTACACATGTTACATTCAGCCACAACTGAGAAGAGAACTAGTCTAGAATATCATATGGGTTCAGGGCAAAGGACCGAAAGAGGGACCGCCTTGATAATGAGCAAGATGGGTCTCTCAGAGGTGGTGGAGGTGATCAGAACGGCCATAGATGTTCCCAGACCCACCGAGACAAGTTTGAGATGGTAGGCATGCAGTTCAGCTGTTTATAGCAGCGTCCCTGGCCTCTGGCTTCCCTGGTTTCTGCTTCTGTGGCCTCCATGGTATGCCAGTCTCCTTGCCCCTCTGCCTCATCTTTCTTCTCCTGCTCTTCAGTCTGCACGTTCTCTTCTTCCTCCACTTCACTCTCGTGGCGCGGAGATTTCTCAGAAGATGGCCCTAAGGCCAGGAGAGGCAGGTGGTTTCGGGGTACTAATGCCCTGGGGATTGTGACGGGCTGCGCCCCCCTGCAGCTCTAGTCTCCAGTCTCTGAAACGCGTCAAGGGCTCTTTCTTACTTTGTCGTTTCTGCCCCTGGCTCTCCCTCCTGTAACTGCTTTTGCGGCTGTCATCCACCAGCCCCTCATCAAATGTGCGAGGCCCAGAGCTGGCTTTTCCATGGTTGTGATTAGACCCTCACCTGCAGCTGGCTCCGGGAGCCTTTGATCTGAGCCCCTAATGACATTAACTCCAGCCTCACAGATTCTCCTCCCGAGAGTAGCTTCGCCAGGCACTGGTGGTCTGTGGCTTTTATTTCAATTAAGTTATTAAAAAACCGAAACATGGTTCAGATAAAGAACTCCTCCTTGCCTTCCTCCCGACTCCTGAGCCTGGAGCTGGTGAGCCAGTTGGGGAGAAGCCAGGTTTAAACTCGGTGGGGGTGGGGATGGGGAAAGAGGACGAGCAAACGTGCAGACGCAGATGTGTAATTACGTGTGGGTAGAGCGCTGTATTTGACGTGTCTGGTTCTTCCCTGCTCCATGGCGCTCTCGTTTTCTGGCTGGGGCGAGTGGACGGTGGACCGAGACTGCGGTCCCTTTGAGTCTCCTGCTCTCTGGCTTCCTCTTCTGCCTTCCCCATCTCTTCCCTCCGCCCCTCTCCCTGACTCTCTCCGTATGTTTCCTCCTTGCTGCTTTTCTGTGCTCCCCTGTTTCCCTTTCACCCATGATCCTCCTCTACTCTCCTCCTCGTCTCTCTTTCCAAGCCTGCCAGGATCTCCCATGTTGGGTGGCAGTTGACACACGGTTTGGGCGACCAACCTCCAACGTGGGCTGTAGCCGACATGTCAAAATGCTTTGTGAAACCAAAAAAAATTCGTAGAAATCTTCCATTTACTTGGCTTCTGAGGCTTTGCTGGGTGGCAGGTGATTGGCAGGGCTGCTGGCTACCCCCAGACGGGTTGTCATGTCCGCCGTTTCCCTAGCTGTAAAACTGGGATGCGAATGGCACCCGCTTCATCAGCCCTGTGAAGATCCAGCAGGAAATGGATGCGGAGCCCTGAAAATGTGATTGTGCTTCACAGATGCTTAGTGAATGAAATCCCTGAAGTGAAATTACTTATTATGAAAAGTTTTAGTCTTGGGTAAAACTGGACCAGAATAATGATGCCCCATGCTTATATACCGGGCTTCCCTGGTGGCTCAGATGGTAAAGAATCCGCCTGCAATGCGGGAGACCTGGGTTTGGTCCCTGGGTTGGGAAGATTCCCTGGAGGGGGGCATGGCAACCCACCCCAGTATTCTGGCCTGGAGAATCCCATGGACAGGGGAGCCTGGCAGGCTGCACTCCATGGGGCCACAAAGAGCCGGACACGACTGAGCGCAGCACGTTCTTATCCACCCCTGAAACTCCACATGCTTTCAGCGTTTTGTGCACCTGCTTTGTCCATCTCCGCATTTCTTGGTTGCCGGAATATTTTAAGGCATTTGGCAAACCCCTCATAGCATTTCAGCCCTATGTGCATCTCTAGCATATCTGAATATTTTCTTATACAACTTTAATACCTTTATCCCAACCAATGCAAAAGATTATTTTTACTGTAATACTGAGTCTATATTCAGGTTTTTCTGATTAACTTAAACATGTCCTTTTACTTTTGGTTTTTTTGAATCAGGATCCATATATTGTTCTTGTAATGTAATTGGTAATAACATCCTGCTAATCTAGAGCGGTCCCCCACCCACAGGTAATTGACATTTTAAAGAAACCAGGCCAGTTGTACTGTAGAGTGTTCCACGTTCTGGATTTTTCTGCTTGCTTTTTCATGGTGTCATTTCGACGAATTGCACTTCTGCTTCCTAAATTTCCTGTGAACTGAAAATCAGCTCCAGCAGCTGCACGAGCGTGTCAGGTTCGGACTTTGTAGCGGGAGGCATGTGATAACGTAGTTGTCGCTCTGCCGTCACTTCTCCAAAGTGGCTCAGGTGCGGTCAGCTCTCAGGTTCCTCATTCAGCTGTCATCCACCGTTCGTTTCATTTTCACTGATGGTCTCTGCCTAAATCGATTGCTATATTAGGAAGTAACAAAGTGGTGAGCTTGCTAATCGTGCCATTCCTTCCACGTTTACTGCTTTTATTCATCAACTCAAGCTCTTTATTTGCCTGCAGAGATAGTCGGGAATGGTTGGCAGATTTCTAAGATGTCTCCCATGACTTTTGCCTCCAGGTGTTACTCCCAAGGGTAACCCGCTGAAAGAAGTTTTGCAAATACAGTTAAGGCTGTGTTCTACGTGGGCTGACTCCACTCACACCAGCCTTTTAAAAGCAGAGAGTGTCCTCAGGCTGGCAGCAGAAGAGGAAGCCAGAGAGACTGACATGAGAAAGATTGGACACTCCCTTGCCAACTTTGCAGGTTGAGGGACCCCATGGAAAGGATTATAAGTGTTGTCTATGGCAGACAGCAGGGAAACAGTCCTACAGCCATCGAAACTGCATTCTACCAACAACCTGAATGAGTTTGGAATCAAATGCCTCTGCAGAGCCTCTAGATAAGAACCCAGGTTCTGGGTTGCACCTTGATTCTGGCCTTATGAGCCCCGAGGTAGAAAGGTGGAGCTAGTGGTGAAGAACCTGCCTGCCAATGCAGGAGATGTAAAAGACGCATGTTTGGTCCCTGGGTTGGGAAGATCCCCCGAAGGAGGGCAGGGCAGCCCACTCCAGTATTCTTGCCTGGCGAATCCCATCAACAGAGGAGTCTGGCGGGCTGCAGTCCGTTGGGTCACAATGAGCTGGACATGATTGAAGTGACTTAGCACTTACATAAGCAGAAAAGCCAGAGGAGCCAACCAGGACTTCACATCTCCAGAACCAGGAGCTACTGATTAGTGGTATTTTTAAGTCACTGAGTTTGTGAATATTTGTTATAAAGCAGTAGAAAATAATAGAGCAGGGGGACTTCCCTGATGATCCAGTGGTTTTAGACTCCATGTTTCGACCTCAGGGGGTGCAGGTTTGATGCCTGGTCAGGGAACTAAGATTCCACATTCTGCTTGGCCAAAATAAAAAAATAAATAAATAAAGCAGTAAACTTAAAAAAAACTAATAGAGCAGGATAAATGCTTAGTTCTGTTTTTAATTGCCAGTTTCCCAAATAAAAATGGTTAAATGACAGTTGTCTTTATTTTTCTAACGGTTACATAGCAATCAACCATCTTAATGGACATCAATTAAATTGATTCCTAATTTGCTGTCAGTAAAACTTAGATATTGACAAGTGTCCTTGGTTTGGCTCATTGAAAGAATGATTTTAAAGGGATACTGGTTATCCAGTAGATGTTTGCTATCGTTTTCTTCTGTGATCAACTGGAATGATAATTTCATCATATGCAAATGGGGCACATTCAGTTCAGTTCAGTTCAGTAGCTAAGTCATGTCCTACTCTTTGCAGCCCCATGGACTGCCTCACACCAGACCTTCCTATCCATCGCCAGTTCACGGAGTTTATTCAAACTCATGCCCATGTCCATTGAGTCGGTGATGCCATCCAACCATCTCATCCTCTGTCATTCCCTTCTCCTTCTGCCTTCAGTCTTTCCCAGCATTAGGGTCTTTTCAAAAGGGTCAGTGCTCATCACATGGCCAAAGTATTGGAATTTCAGCTTCAGCATCAGTCCTTCCAATGAATCTTCAGGACTGATCTCCTTTAGGATGGACTGGTTGGATCTCCTTGCAGTCCAAGGGACTCTCAAGAGTCTTCTCCAACACTGCAGTTCAAAAGCATCAATTCTTTGGCACTCAGCTTTCTTTATAGTCCAACTCTCACATCCATACATGACTACTAGAAACACCATAGCTTTGACTAGATGGACCTTTGTTGGCAAAGTAATGTCTTTGCTTTTTAGTATGCTGTCTAGGTTGGTCATAACTTTCCTTCCAAGGAGTAAGTGTCTTTTAGTTTCATGGCTGCAGTCACCATCTGCAGTGATTTTGGAGCCCAAAAAAATAAAGTCAGCCACTGTTTCCACTGTTTCCCCATCTATTTGCCATGAAGTGATGGGACCAGATGCCATGATCTTCGTTTTCGAAATGTTGAGTTTAAGCCAGCTTTTTCACTCTCATCTTTCACTTTCATCAAGAGGCTATTTAGTTCTTCTTCATTTTCTGCCATAAGGGTGGTGTCATCTGCATATTTGAGATTACTGGTATTTCTCCTGGCAATCTTGATTCTAGCTTGTGCTTCCTCTAGCCCAGCGTTTCTCATGATGTACTCTGCATGTAAGTTAAATAAGCAGGGTGACAATATACAGCCTTGACGTACTCCTTTTCCTATTTGGAACCAGTCTGTTGTTCCATGTCCAGTTCTAATTGTTGCTTCCAGACCTGCATACAGATTTCTCAGGAGGCAGGTCAGGTGGTCTGGTATTCCCATCTCTTTAAGAATTTTCCACAGTTTTGATGAATTCCGTCTGTCTACCGACAGACTGCTCAACTCCTCTGACTGCATCCCCTCTCCTGTTAGAGAAGGATGTTTCTCATGGTAAGGAGACTCCAGAATAGATGGTTAATCATAAAGTATGCAAATACTGCTCTCCTGTATAAAGAGCATCGTGGTTAATGTAATATGACATCATATGATTATTGCCATGGAAGACATTTCCTTTTCTCACACTGACTTGAGAACCTAATCCCAAGTTTGCATATTAATCTTTCAGAGTTTGTGTGAGATAATGTTGGTGTCTGAAGCATGGTTTTAGTCACAAACAAAACTTTGCAACTTTTACTCTTTTAAAAACAGCTTTATTGAGGCATGATATTACATGTCGTATCATTCACCCGTTATGAGTCAGTATAATTCTATGAGTTTTAGTAAACCACGTCTCAAAGAGACCCCCTGTACCCACTTGTAGTCACTTCCTGCTCCCAGCCACAGCCCCAGGCAACCGCTAATCTCTCTGTCTCAATAGCAGTTTGCCTTTTCGGAACGTTTCATGTGAGTGGAATCCTGCAGGCTGTAGACTGTTGCTCTCTTACATCTGGTTTCTTTCATTTCACCTCAGGTTTTGGAGGTTCATCCACACTGTGTGTATCAATCCTTCTTTCCTTTCTGTTGCTGAGTGATACCTCATTATATGGATAGACCACATTTTGCATATCCCTTCACCAGTTGATAGGCATTTGAATTATTCCCACTTTTGGTCTGTTACAAACAATGTTGTTGTGAATATTCGCGTTACAGGGTGTATGTATGTTTTCGTTTCTCCTGGGCATGTTACTAGGCATGGAATTGCTGGGCTTGTGGTATGTTCACATTTAACTTACTAAGGCATCACTAGCTGTTTTCTGAATTGTGTCATTTTTGCATCCTCACCATCATTTTATGAGAGTTCCAGGTTTGCCGTAGCTTCATCAACACTTGCTGAGATCTTTTTGATGGGTGGGTCTTTGATCCTAGTGGGTATGAAGTGGTGCTCCACTGGGGTCTTGATTTGCATTTTCCTAACACGGACACGACTGAGCGACTGAACGGAACGGAACAATTAGTGATATTGTACATGTTTGTGGTGATTACCCATTCTTATAAATCTTCTTGGTGAAATGTCTATTTAAATCTTTTGCCCTTAAAAAAATTATCATCTTTATTTGTTATTTATAGTATGTCTAATTTACAAATACTTCCTCGCCATCAGTGGCTTCTTTTTCATTTTCTTTGTGGTGACTTTTGAAGTACAGAAGGTTTTAAAGTCCAGTTTACAAATTTTTAAAGTGAATTTTGGTGTAGTATCTAAGAATTTCTTGCCTAACTGAATTCCACAAAGCTTTTTTTCTCCTCTAGAAGTTTCATCGTTTTAGATCTTAGGTCTTTGGTTGATTTTTTAGTTAATTGTCATGTGTAATAAGAAGTAAGGGTCTAAATTCATCTTTTTTTGTGTGTGAATATCTAGTTATTTGAAAAAAGTTTTCTTATTTGAAGACTACAGCTTTCCCCCTCCTCCCCATTGGATTGTCTTGGCACCTTTGTTAAAAATTTCAAAGAACATTTGTGTAAAAGAATGCATAAATTATATTTGGCATTTGGGGTTAAGGCATAAGAAATATACTTACCATGGACTTTGAAAAAATTATGTTTTCTTATAAAAAGAATATTTTGGAAAGACAGAAATTGCTGCCTTACAAAGTTCTTTTTAAAAGGATTTTCTGAGCAAGGCTATAGAAAGAAAACTGGACATACATGTCATGGAGACCTGTTTTTTTAATTTAGTAATTATACAAAACCACAGAAATACTGAAAAAAAAAAGATATGCAACAAAAGAAAACATTTTAGTGTTACTCTTTTGTCAGTTTTAGAAAACAGAGTTACCAATCTATTTTATAATTATAAAATCATTTCTTGGTGCTTTGTGCTTCAGAACATGTTAGATGGCTAAAATCTGAAAGTACTTAAAACCGTGCGACTTCTGACCAGAGTTAAATGATAGCAGGTCGAGCCCTTTTGTGTTTGTGGAGTGGGAAGTCTTAACCCAGGAACCTGCTTCAGGCATTGTTTTCTCTTTTGTTTCCACCCTTCTTTGGAAGGGTTTGTTTATGTCCCAGTGCAGGCCCTTCCCCAGACAAATATTTTTCCTGTCTGACAGTCACCGACAGCCACAGTCCCCCCAGCTCATCTGTAAACCTTCCTCTGGCTGATAGCCACCTGCCCTGACAGAGAAGAAAAACCTGGGGCCCTGTTCAATTCCGCTTCAATTATCCATGTCTTTGTGGAGACTTTTAGTGAGGGAAAGAGTTAAAGATCTATTTAAACTTTCCAGTAGCATATGTAAACACTTGACTAAGCACAGCTAATTGGATTTTCAGTTGAAGAGGCCAGGCAGGCACAGGCCACCGGTGGTGAGGGAACCCACAGAAACGATGGACAGAGATTCTGCACCCTTTTCAACCTGCATCTTTGAACAGAAATGCCTCCCAGAGAGGAAAGATACTGAAGAAGAAGGAAAGGTTGTTACTTAAAACCCCATTGGCAGGCAGTCCTTTAGGTCGACTCCTTATCTTTTTTGGCTCCAACAAGCCTGGGGATTGGCATCTCGTGTTGGAGTCAGTCTGAATGGCTCCGAAAATTGGGGACCTGAGAGATTTGCAGCATCTTTCAAAGAGGGTAAAAAGGCTTAACCCAGTCCTATGAGAAATTCAGTTGTCTTTTTTTATCTTGTTCATTTTTTAAACTAGTTTACTTGAGCTGGTTTTCCTTTTGAAAGCCATCTTTCAGGTTCTAAGATCAATCATGATTGTCTATTCAGAGAAAAACTCAGAAGAGCTACAGATTTTACTAGAAAGACAATCCTTTAACATCTCATCGCTAAAACTATAGGAACGCTGGCATGTGACCACCAGACCCCTGATCTGCAGGCTGGCAACTCTGTCTACTTTTTGCGCTGCCTGTGTACTCGGTCACTCAGTTGTGTCCGACTCTTTGGACCCTATGGACTAAAGCCCATGAGGCTCCATGGAATTTTCCAGGCAACAATACTGGAATGGGTTGCCATTTCCTACTCCAGGGGATCTTCCCGACCCAGGGATAGAACTTGTGTCTGTTGAATCTCCTTCATTGGCAGGCAGGTTCTTTACCACTGTGCCACCTGGGAAGCCTATGTACCTTTTAGATGGTTGCTGTTTAATTTTTCTTGAGTTCTTCTGAGCCCATGGTTGATTGGAATGAACTACTAGTTTAAGACAGTAATGGCCACCTGCATACTGTTAATTAACACGGCATGAGTGTTTTCTATGCTAGGTAAAATAATGTGACCAAGCTCACCTGACCCCCAAAAATCAGTGCCTGAATTGAACTTGGGTTCTTCACAGCTGCTATTTTCTACCTGTTACCAGGAAACGTTAGTTTGTAAATTAGTATGTATATGGAGTTTTTTTCTTAATTGAAGTATAGTTGATGTACAATGTTGTGTTAGTTTCAGGTGTATAGAAAAGTGATTGTCATATATATATATATACACACACTTTTCATATTCTTTTCCATTACAGATTATTACAAGATATTGAATATAGTTTCCTGTGCCATAGAATAGGTCCTTGCTGTCTATCTGATTTACACATAGCAGTGTGTATCTGTCAAGCTCAAACTCCTAATTTATGCCACCTCCTACTTTCCCCATTGGTAGCTATAAATTTGTTTCTGTTTTGGAAGTAAGTTCGCTTGCATCTTTTTTCTTCGATTCCACCTATAAGTGGAATCCTATGATATTTGTCTTTCTCTGTCTGACTTACTTTACTAAATATAATCATCTCTAGGCTCATCCATGTTGCTGCAATCTTTTTTATGACTAATATTCTGTTGTTTATGTACCACATCTTCTTTAACCATTCATGTATCAATGGACATTTAGGTTGCTTGGCTTGGCTCTTGGAAATAGTACTGGAGTTTTAAAATATCAGCTGAATAATTCCTATTTAATGTCTCATGATTCTGACATCCAGAATTTGGGGATAATGCACAAAGATCTTTCTGTGGCAGCTCTGCTTTATGTGCTTTTGCCAAATGAGACGTGGAGAATCAAGTGTGTTTTAAGTGCTTCGTTGGAAACGTCTTATTAAACAAAAAGGCAGATGGAGGAGACAAGACCACAGCCCCAGGGACTTTCCATCTCCACTGGCCCACCCCACGAAAGGGTGGGTGCGAAACCCACCGACCTCTGGCATGTCGGTATCAGGCGGCTGATTACTGCCTAGGAGTTCTGAACTTGGAAGGGGCTACTGGTGACGTTTCTGAACCATGAGTTTAGACCCCAAGGCAGGTATGGGGAAACCACTCTTAGGCAAAAGGCAAGTCTAGCCAATCAGCCAACATCTGCAACTGACTTGGCTTTGTAGCTCTCTCGCTGCCAGGGTCCACATAATTCAGGGAAAATACGACATGCTCTAGCAATGTTAGTGAAGCTGGGGTCTTAGTATATACTCCCAGACAGTTCCAGGGACCTAGGAAACATCACCTCTACTGGAAAAGTTGTCCATCGGCTTTTTGAACTGGCAGTGGAGAGATGGTTGGGTGGTTTTTGGACTTTAGGAGCCCCCACTGCCTGTAGAATTCCAGGTGGCAGTGCACTGTCATAATATCCCCCTGCGTTAGCTCTTTTGGAAATATCTTTTCTAAGGGTTTTATACCTTATCTTTGATCTTTTCTTAGTATTCCTACTTCTAATCCAAGTCAGGACTAGGAAATGATTGTGCTCGTGCATCTTGGAATTAACTTGCTTGCTTTGTGGGCCATCTGCTGAAGAGTACTGTCACATCATTGTATTCTACCTGATGCTTTTAGGTCAGCCTTGACGCCCAGAGCTTTGTCCTGATTCTGCTCACTCTCTGCTAGCAGCGGGCCCTAGACTCTGGCTCCTGTGGTAGCCAACAAGCTAGGTGTTTTCATCAACCCTTTTAATGCTCCTTAGTTTCCTGATCAGCCAAACAAAGGGACTGGAATAGATCAAATCTAGTGTTTCATTTCCGCCTAACACTCCGTGGTCTCACGAGTTAAATTTGAGCTGATTTTCTTCCATTCTGTTTTGCTGTTGCCCTTGCTGCTCTTTTGACAGATGGAGATGGGGAAAAAGAGATAAAAGAGAAAAAGTAGAGGGAGAAAGGGCTTCCCAGGTGACTCAGGGGCACAGAATCCACCTGCCAATGCAGGAGACTCGGAAGGTCCCCTGGAGAAGGAAATGTATTCTTGCCAGTCTTCTTGCCTGGAGAATCCCATGGACAGAGGAGCCTGGCGGGCTACAGCCCATGGGGTCACAGAGAGTTGGGCATGGCTGAGTACATATGTGCAGAGGAAGAAAGATGGGAGGCGACAGAGCAGGAAGAAAAGGTGGAGCGAGTGAGGGTTTTTACGGAGCTGCTCCTATGGGAAGTTACTCATACTGCTTTGTCCCAGCAGCACACAGTTATTTCAGGAAGAAAGTAACCACTTCACGTGTGCAAGCTCTGGCACTAGTCAGGCTGAAGTCTACTGCCATCTCCTAAGACGGTTCATGTACGTCATCAGCTCAGGACAGTGACAGAGAGCCTGCGCTCTGGAGAGCGGCAGACGCCAGCTCTGTCAGGTCGATTCCAGCTCACCCATCACTGTTTACTAGATGCTGGGCAGGTGGCTTCACCTCTGAGCTCTGGTCCTCTCACCTGTAGAGTGAGACTAGGTCTGTCTCGGCATGGGGTTATTCTGAAGACTGAATGAGATCTGTATATAGAACCCTGAGCACCTAAGGGCTTGATTATGGGCTGTTATCGTTCAGACATTACTGATACGGACCTTTTCAAAGCTTCTGCTTCTGAGGTTTACTTGTGCGGCTGTGATAAGCCGGAAATTGGTCATCACCATCTTTGTATCATTGTGTGAAGTTTCACGGATGGTGTTGTGTGTCTAGGGTTTTACAGGTAGTCCCAGTTTCATGCATTTAACCCATTCTCCTGCCAAGAGCCAAATACTTTATTTCAAAAATAAAGTTGCACTTCAGGACATAATACAATATCCAGAACCAGACTTGGCCTCCTACCGTAACAACTAGAAAAGTGGACAAAATATATGAAGTAACTGTCTTCAGACACAGAAAGGGCCGTGGTTTTTGAAAGAAGGGAGATAAACCAGGCTGGGTCCGCTCTTGGCCTGGAGTTACTTTGTGAAATGTGCCCCCATGGTGGTCCTGCCGATGCAAGGGCTGCAGGAGTCCAGGGAAGGCAGGAGCCTGGAAACTCCAGGAAACACACGAAATGAAGAGCTGTAGAGTTGATAAGCCAGTGGTGATGACAACCTGCTCAGTGTGTTTGGATTGTACTAAATCCAAAAGAAGATGAGAAAAGAAAAAAGCCACAAGGAAACAAATGACAGGATGTGAGATTTAAATCCAACTAGATCAGTGTAAGTGGTCCTAACCCTAACCATTCCATGCTGTTTCCCTGACTGGAGTCCAAACTGGAGAACAAAGATAATCTCTGATGCTGTTTCCTCTTGCTGACTTGAAAGCAGCAAGTTCAGTATTTTATACATCAGGGGAATGGACCCTTTTTGAGGGAAGGGGATTGTCTTTTTTGTTTTAGCATGAAATCCTTTTAGCTGCCATTACTATAAAACTCTCACTGGTAGCATTTTGTGTAAAGAGCCGGAGTATGTCTGTACACTGTGATTGTTTTCTCAGCATGATGACAGCATTTCAGGGGTGAATGGACCACCACCGATACCCCCAGTATCCTGTCCATCACCTCCACGTGACCCTCGTGGGTGCCTGAGCCCTGCTGTGACCAGCGTTAGGATGAGCGCCCACAGAAATCGAGGCCCCAGTGGGGCCGCTGTGTTGAGTAGATGGGTCCTGGGGGAGCAGCGGGGTGATTGCCCCCGCCGTGCAGAGAGGGGAGGGGGCTTCTCACGGCTACATCCCCACTCCTGGGAGAAGGTATAAGGCCTCGAGCACACAAAAATCACAACAGTTAAAGGTACTGTCTAACTTTTAAAATTAAATACCTAGGTCATTTAATTAAGAAATTACTAGAGTCAGCTGGCTATAAGTTAAAATGAATTTGGATTGAAAATCATAGAAACCATCTCATTGCCCTAGTAAGAAATCATTTCACGTTCATTAAATTTTGCACCCAGATCTGAGAAGCAGCTCCAGCTATGTACGCATCCCTAGAGGGGCCGGAGCAGCAGGCTGTGAGCCTCCATGCCGCAGAGGGTTGGCAGTGGCAGCCTCACCACCTGGCGTCCTCTGTCAAGGTTCTACTTTTTTGAGCCTCGAAGTCTTTTGCTAATATCTTTGAATTCTAGTGAAAATATTCAGGGGAGGCGGGAGGCGGGCACTGTTACAGTACATAGGGGTCAGTACTTGTTAGCGGTTACAGGTCAGCTTAGGGGATGGGATGTGGATTAAAGGGTCACTGGGGGACAGACACGGTGGGGGATGAGTGTTCTGAGGAAGAGGAGGGAAGAAGGATCCAACTTTGCCATGTTAAGAAAGAGGCCCGGCTCTAAAATCCTCCGCTCCCAGTTTGAGAGCCGAGTTTAATTTTTTCTGAAACAACTGCCCACTTATATTAACAACTCTTCCCCAGCAGGCTAGTTGGCATTCAGAGCTCTTAGCACTCGCGGAGCATGTGTAAGGGAGAAGTACCTAACACTGAGATTCTTCTAGAAGGATCCCCCAGTCTCCCAGCCCTCCCTGCCCGTGCAGACGTCAGCACTGTGGTAGACGGTCCCCCCACCTCTTCCTCGTGGGAACATGCTACGTCCAGATTCGAAGTCCCCCTCCTTCCGTATCCCCTGGAAATTTCCTGCCTCCGACCACTGGGACCCCGTCACCCGTTAATCTCTCCCCGCCCAGCCTGTACTCCACTTCTTCCTGAAACCATCTGTGACTGCAGCGCGAGCTGTATCGATCTGCCCTTACTACAGCTATCAGATGTTACTGAGCGGATGAAGTCCTATCCATTGTGCCGGAGATAAAGAGAAAGCCACACGCGAGCAGGCCACTTCCTTCCCAGAGTCCACAAGCAAACAGCTCCTCAGTGATGTCAGAAGAGCCTCCTTTCTTAACACGGTGCTGCTGTCTGTTCCTAAGGCCGGTGTCAGGTCTGAGGAGATGTTAGAAGTGCTGCCCCTGAATGCCAGGAACAAACAAGGAACCAGACGGGGCTGGTACCTGAGAGGTGGAGGGCCCAAACGATTCCTTTTTTTTTTTTTTCTTATTTCTGTTTTTTGGCTGCACCACACAGCATGCAGGATTTTAGTTCCCCGACCAGGGATCGAACCCGCACCCCTATGGCTGTGGGTTTCAAAACAGGAGTTGATCCATTGCTAGTAGGTGTAGAAACAGGTACTGATCTGATGGGACTTATTTGGCCAAGTCTATTATTGATAAAACAACAAAGCATCTATATAATCTTTAGCTCAGGAATTTCACGCTGAGAAATGTATCCTACAGATAGGCTTGAACACATGAGACATGATGTGTGGAGAAGATTATTTATTTCTGCAATTTTGTGAAAGCAAACCCTTTGCTGCAGCCCAAATGATCACCATTAGGAAACAAGTTACGTGACTTCCTGCATTCCATCCGATGGAATGATGCAGCTGGAAGGAGTGGCCGAGTAGCTCTTCGTGACTTGTCTAGAAAGATCCACAAGGTCTTGGGTTATGGAAAAAAAGTCTGATGGAGACAGTATGGAAGGAAGTCAGAGTTCGTCTTTGCACCTGCCTTTGTGGCGTGTTAGCAGGTGACACAGCATCTGCAACAGAGACCCACCCATGGGTGTTTCTCATCTACAACAGTGCAGGGTGAGCAAGAGGCCATCCTGCCCACCCTCCATGTGCCAAGCTCTTGCCACATTGTGACACTGGGGTCCCTTAGAACTCGGAGTCCCCTGCATCGAGCTGGGTGAAGCAGCCATGTGGATTTCCTAGCACCTGGCCAAGAAGTGACACCCACCCCTTCCCCGAAAAGACACAGTAACCAGTAATAGAGGTTACATTGAGGGTGATGGTGGTGGGTATGCTACTGGGAAGATGAGGGGCATGAACAAGAAGGCAGCTTTTCACTTTGTACCTTCTTAATACAGCTTTACAATTTCGTGCCATTTTGTCCATTCCTAAAATAAAAAGAGGTAGTTGTAATGTCGTGGCCTTGAAAGCGCTAAGGACCCAGGGCTGTGGGAGCGGAAAAGAGGGACATCTGCTGGACCTCACTGGGATGGGGAGGGGGGCTGGTCCTTGGCAGTTTGCAGTGTTACGTGGTGCTCAGTTGCAGTCCTGAAGGTTAAGTGGTCGTTAACCAGGTCAAGTCTGCAGGGGCTGGGTGGCTGTGGGAAAAAGGGGCTGGGGAAGCGGGGCCTGGGAGAGCTGGATGGCGAGCAGGGGGTGGGCGCTGAGAAGTCAGCCTGTGTGCAGGGACTGAGGGCTGCTGGCGCGCTGACTGACCTGTGCTCGTGTCCGGCCTTGCTGGGCAGGTGGTCGCTGCAGCTCGGGGAGGTGGTGGGGCAGAACGCGGTGCGTGCCGCGCCGCAGATGATGGAGGCTGGGTCTTATCTGGCATCTGTGCAATGGTGACAAGGGAACAGCATGGTCAGGTCTGGGGCAGCAGTTCACAGGACAGATTAGAAGGGACACTGGACGAATGATGGGAGCTAAGTGAGTGGCCAAGCAGGTGATTGCTCTCCTGCAAAATGAACGTGGCTCGTGACTGACGCAGTGCAGTTAGGTATTGTCTTTATGTACGTTGGTCAGTTCCTCCAGTCAGATTACAGTTGCTCTGAGAGCCCCTTCAGTTTACACTTACGCTTACAGTATCCGGACCTAAAAACTTACTGGTTGATCCTCTTTGCTTTGAATACATCTTTATTGGAGTATACATGTGGGAGAGTGCCCCAGCCCCAGTGCACAGGCTCATGGATCACAGAGTGCACACACGCGTTGACTGGTGGACTCCGATGCTGTTTCTCCGTGATAAAATTATGGTTAGACGCAGCTTGTTCGCCACGCCCTCCCCACTTTGTCCCTGTCGTGTTTATTCTGTGATGTACACACATGCTCTGATTTCCGTACTGCCAGCTCTAATCATTGTTCTTTGAGATGTCTTTGGGAAGCATAAATCAGGTGGATTGTTGGGATAATTTGTTTTAAGTTGCTTTAAATCTCATTTTATTTTAATTGTCAGTTTGCTTGTTTGCTATTAGATGTGCATTAAAATGTGATAGATGAGAAAAATTGACCCCAGTCTGGAAAGAGTGTTGGCATGGTGTGCATAGCCAGAAATATTTTTTCTCTTCAATCATTTTCATGTTTGTAAAGGCTTAAAGTAGTCCAACTATTGCAAGGATTTAGAAAAGCTTTTCTTGCCTCTGTAATTTCACATTTTCCTCCCAGTCCGTTTCCTTTGTTCCCTTTTGAATTGAGAGCCAATTGCTCAGAACCTTCTATGAATTTTTCTTTGGCCGGATTCATTACCATTTATGCTTTTGTCTACTAGACTGTTACTATTCATGGTCCCAGATCTCTCCATTATCTAGACGAGTGATCCCTTTAATTAACCTAAGAATATTCTATTGAACATGAATGTGCCAAATTTAAATTAGAGGTGGAATGGATAAGTTGGATTTTTAGAAGACCTAACTATTTATAATATTCCTCAACTACATTTTGTTTCTAATTTTATCCTGTAAGTTTTAAGTCAGGAAGGTGAAAGTTCTAGTTTGACAAGCAGATTGAAATTTTAAAAAATATATGTTTTAAGATTTGCATGACCTAGATAAATATAATTAACTAAATATTCTTTTTTAATGTATTTATTTATTCCTGTTGGGACTTGGAAGAAATGAAAAGGAGAATTATTCATTGGGGAGTTAGCTTAGTCATAGGCATCTAGAAGGGGCGTGGTACCCTTTGGGAGTTTATTCATGGGTTATCATCTACAATTTCCTTTATTTTCACCTGTAAAAAAATATTGTGTATCCTGAATATGTCAGAGTCATTTCCGACCTCTGTGTTACCCAGAACCTTTGTAATTACTTATTTTAGTCCCATGGCTCTGTGTTTGAGTGATTTTTATCTTCCATAGAAACTTGTGCTTTAGGAAAAGCATCTTGTAGACATTGACAACCATGTAAGTGATCTGGTATTGACTTCTAGAAATTCTAGATCCCAATTTGTGATTATCTTAAAGCTACTATTCAGGAACACCTTTTGAGCCTTGTCCCTGGCTCAATTATATGCACCCAATCTTATTTTTCTTTCTTTTTTTGTAACAGCTTTTTGTTTTTGGAGGGGCAGGCAGACTCACATTTAATCGAGGTATAATTTAAGTAAAACTCACCATCTCCAGTGGACAGTTCTATCAGTTTTGACAAATGCATAAAGTTGTATCAATATACAAAAGTCAAGGTGTAGAGTAATTCATCGCTTCCCCAAAGTTTCTAGGGCCATTTATAAGTCAGCTCCCACTCCCCACCCTAACCCCTGACAACCACTCTTCTGTAGGTCCCTGTGGTTTGTCCTTTTCCAGACTGGCACGGAAGGGGACTCATTCAGTATGCAGCCTTTGAATCTGGTTTCTTTCACTTAGCACAGTGCGTTAGAGACTCACTTATGGTGGGTGTGTCAGTAGTTAGTTCCTTTGTCTTGCTGAGTAGGGTTCCACTATATCAATATATCACACTTTATTCAGTCAGCAGCTGAAGAACATTTGGGTTATACCCAATTTTTTGATATTATATATGTAGCCACTATAAATATCTGTGTTCAGATTTTTGTGTGAACATAAGTTTTCATTCCTCTTGGATAAGTATCTAGGCCTGGG
Source organism: Moschus berezovskii (assembly GCF_049115385.1). Taxonomy (NCBI): domain Eukaryota; kingdom Metazoa; phylum Chordata; class Mammalia; order Artiodactyla; family Moschidae; genus Moschus; species Moschus berezovskii. The sequence continues at coordinate 68,731,363 of NC_142478.1, forward strand.
ATTGCTGGGTTGAATGGCAAATGCATCTTTAACTTTAAAGAAATGTTTCCCAATGGAGAGCCCTAGTCTCTCCACATTCTTTCCTAATCAGCAGTGGTATTGTTTCTCTCTCTCTCTCTTTTTTTTGCTATTCTAAGAAGGATATAGTGATATCTTATTGTGATGTTAATTTGCATTTTTCTAACGACTAATAATGTTGGGCATCTTCTTATGCACTTATTTTACATTTATATATCATCTGTGGTGCAAGTATTCAAATCTTCTCATTTTTAAAAGTTAGTGGATTATTTTTGTTCTCATTATTGAATTTGAGACTCGTTGTATGCTTTGACTACAAGTTCTCTGTCAGATACTTAATTTGCAATTACTTTTCTCCAACTGTGTGGTCTGTGTTTGCTCTCCCTTTGTAAGTAATAATTCATGTATGGGAAATTACTTTTGAGACTGTGTGAATATTCTGTTCCTTTGGCACCTGTTGATTTTCTAATTCCATCAGTCCTTCTACAGTTTTTGTGCTATGGAAGAGCTTCCCTCTTCTCCCCTTCTCCCGCTTCCCTCCATTGTGGAGTCACAGCCCAGTTTCCCCTTGGTATCAGGATCAGTCATCCCAGCCAACACAGTCATTCCTTCTCTGACTGTTGATTCAGTGGCATGAGGAGTCCAGAACATTGTATAGTCTTCAAAGCGAATAAGGCTTCTGGCTGCCAAAATTTGATATTATCAGTCTTCTAACTTTGCCCTCCTAGGAGTTGTGAAGTAGTATCTCAGAATGGTTTAATTTGTATTTGCATGATAACCAACAGTCATGGGCTTCTCAGATGGTGCCAGTGGTAAATGGTGCCACGTAAACTGTAAATTACGCCTGCCAGTGCAGGAGACGTAGGAGATGCAGGTTTGATCACTGGGTTGGGAAGATCCCCTGGAGTGGGGCATGGCACCCCCTCCAGTGTTCTTTCCCGCAGAATCCCTGAACAGAGGAGCCTGGCGGCTGCAATCCACAGGGTCGCAGAGAGTCAGACGTGACTGAAGCAACTTGGCACGCACACGCGACAGCGTTGAGCCCTTTTCATGTGCTTTTTGTCTATTCGTATTTTTTCCTTTGTGAAGCGTTCAGATTTCTTTGCCCATTCTTTTATTGGGTTGTTTCCTTTTAAAAATTGATTTGTAAGAGGGTTTTTTTTTTTTTTAATATATGCGTAAATTGAATATAGGCCTTTTTCAGATTTAAGTTTCTTCTCCCATTTCGATATAAGTTTTTTCTTAGCACTTTTTTTTTTTTGAAAACACTTCCTTTTTCCCATAAACTGCTTTGCTCTCTTTGTTGAAAATAAGTTGACCACATATGAGTTGAGTGTATTTCTGGATCCTCTGTTGTGTCTCACTGATTTAGTCCTTTGCCAGTACCACACTGTTGATTACCTTGGCTGTATAATGAATCAGTCTTGAAATTGGCAATGTACGTCCTTGAACTTTTTTCTTCTTTCTCAAGATGCTTTGAGTATTCTAGGTTTTTTTGCATTTCCATATCCATTTTAGAATCAGCTTGTCAGTTTCATTAAAAAGCCTGTGATTGGGAATTATGGTTGGGATTACATTGACCCCATAGATGAGTTTGGGGAGAATTAATATCTGAGCAATAATGAGTCTTCCAATCCATATATTTTTCCATTTATTTAGATCTTCTTTAATATCTTTCAGTGATATTTTGCAGTTTTGCATATAGTGGCCTTGAATAGCTCTTATTTATTTATTCCTAAATATTGATCTTCTAAAGGAGATCAATCCTGGGTGTTCATTGGAAGGACTGATGCTAAAGCTGAAACTCCAATACTTTGGCCACCTCATGCGACGAGTTGACTCACTGGAAAAGACTCTGATGCTGGGAGGGATTGGGGGCGGGAGGAGAAGGGGATGACAGAGAATGAGATGGCTGGATGGCATCACCGACTCGATAGACATGAGTTTGAGTGAACTCCGGGAGTTGGTGATGGACAGGAAGGTCTGGCGTGCTGTGATTCATGGGGTCGCAAAGAGTCGGACACGACTGAGCGATTGAACTGAACTGAACTGAAATATTATTTTTTTATGTTAGTGCAAATGGACTTGTTTCAAAGTTCCATTTTAAAATTGTGTTAGAGGGCTTCCACTGTGGCTCAGCTGGTAAAGAATCCATTTGCAATGCAGGAGACCTGGGTTCGATCCCTGGGTTGGGAAGATCCACTGGAGAAGGGAAAGGCTACCCACTCCAGTATTCTGGCCTGGAGAATTCCATAGACTGTATAGTCCATGGGGTCGCAAAGAGTCGGACACGACTGAGCGACTTTCCTTCCTTTCCTTTCCTATGTGAGTATATCTAATGTCATTGATTCTTAGCTAATAACCTTGTGTTTTATGATCTTCCTATATTCGCTTATATATTCTAGTAGCTATTTTGTAACTAGGATCTGTTACATAGTTAACTAGGTTGTCTAGGAATAAAAGTAGTTTTAACTTTTCAATTTGGGTAACTTTTATTTCATTTTCTTATTGCATTGGCAAAGACCTCCAATACAATATTGAATAGAAGGTGTGAGTTTAGGCATTCTGACCTTTTTTAATTTGAAATACTTTGAACATTATTCATCCTACAGCTCAGAGAGGTCTTGACGTTCTGTTTTATCTTTGATCTCAGCACCATATTTAACTCCTTTATATCATTTACTATACATTAAAATTGGAGAAGGCAATGGCACCCCACTCCAGTACTCTTGCCTGGAAAATCCCATGGACAGAGGAGCCTGGTAGGCTGCAGTCCATGGGGTCGCTAAGAGTCAGACACGACTGAGCGACTTCACTTTCACTTTTCACTTTCATGCATTGGAGAAGGAAATGGCAACCCACTCCAGTGTTCTTGCCTGGAGAATCCCTGGGACGGGGCAGCCTGTTGGGCTGCCATCTCTGGGGTCGCACAGAGTCGGACACAACTGAAGTGACTTAGCAGCTTAGCAGCAGCATACATTAAAATTATTTTATTTGTTTACTACTTTGTTGTCTGCCCCTTACATCAACCAATAAGTCTCTTACAAGAACTCTGCCTTCACCAACATATAGCACAGTGACCCTTAGCAGACACAGGAAATGCTTTGTCAAATCAGTACATTTTGATGGAAACTTGTAGCAGTTATGCAGTCTATCCTCCTTCCCAGTGTTTGAACTTCCTTGATAAACCCCAAGACAAGTACCATTTCTTTTGTTAGGGGTGGGGTGGGGGAGGGGCTGAGCCGGGTTTCTGTTGCTGCACGGGCTTTTCTCTAGTTGTGGCCAGTGGGGGCTACCCTCTAGCTGTGGTGCATGGGCTTCTCATTGCAGTGGCTTTTCCTTGTTGCGAAGCATGGGTTCTAGGGCACATGGGCTTCATAGTTGCAGCCCCAGGCTCTAGAGCACAGGTTCAGTAGTTGTGCCATGTTCCATGGCATGTGGAGTCTTCCCAGACCAGGGATGGAAGCCATGCCTCCTGCACTGGCGTGTGGATTTGTTACCACTGAGCTACCAGGGAAGCCCCAAGTATTATTTCTTAGAAAACTTTTTCATGTTTTTCTTTCCTTATTTAAAAAATTTTTAGGAGGCTAAATTTTAATTTCCCATAGAAACCACTTATATTTTAATATGGCAAATTTTTAATTGATGTTTTATAAAAGATAGTACAATTCTTTCTCCTGATTTTTGCAAAATATTTTGGTGGGACATTGGGATAGTTTGCCTTTCCTGGATGTCACATACACTCGGAAGTTAATCAGAATCCAGACAGTTTGCAGTGGTTCAAACATAGAAACAAGGGTAAACACATTGCACAGTTATCTAGTAAGCAGGTGTTGGGTCACAGATTTTATTCTTCGAAATCTGGAGAAATCACACTGAAGAAGCGAACTAGCTAGGCAAATTATTTTCTTAATTTTTTCTTTTAGCTTTTGTTCTAATCAGTAACGTTTCTCTTTTTTTAAAATGTAATTTAAGCCTAATGAAGGTAAATTGCTTTTAGCCTGGAACACAGTGATCTAGGATTTATCCTAAAGGCAAAATATCAAAATATCTTTCTTCCGGCTGCTCCATTTTCAGCTGCTGTAATAGAAAGTAGCACTTAAGTTTACATACAGACAGGAGGGAAATACTGTCCCCTACATACAATGTTAAAATAAGTCTTTGCAGCTTCCCTGGTGTCTCAGTGGTAAAGAATCTGCCAGCCACTACAGAGGACAAGGTTCGATCCCTGGTCCAGGAAGATCCCACGTGGCACAGAGCAACTAAGCCCGTGTGCCCTAGAGTCTGTGCTCTGCAAAAAAGAAACCATGGCAATGAGAAGCCCTCGCACCACAACTGGAGACTACCCCTGTTCGCCGCAACTAGAGAAACGTCTGTGCAGCACCAAAGACCCAGTGCAGCCAAAAATCAATCAATCAGTCAGAATTCACAAACAGTTCTTTGGCTCATCGTGCACGCTGACGATGGAAGCTGCGTTAAAGGCGGCGACAGCACACTGACTTGGCTGTTTGTTCATTCGGCGCCTCTCTCCATCCCCTTCCTCCTTTCTGTCCTCTCCTCTCCAGTTTACAAATGGGCGTTTCAGCAGCCCTCATGGATACTGGGGAGAGCGAGACCGACGGTCAGCAACAGCTTAGAGGACCCAGACGACCCTGTCAGCCGACTTAACTGCCTGTTTACTCTGTTTAATGAAACACTTCACCTTATATACTGTCTTTTTTTCCCCAAGTACCCTTGAAACATTCACCTAGAAGGACCAAATTCGGTCCAGTTTTGGTCCAAAACCAAATTTCAATAAATTTTACAGTGTTGAAATCCTACCGAATGTGTTCCCTGACCACAACAGAATTAAACAGAAATCGATATCCCCCAAAATACCTGAAAAAATCCAAATATCTGAAAATTGCACATTTCTGAAGGTGCAGTCATTCTGAATGACTCAGGAGTCAAAGATGACATGACGAGGGAAATGTAAAATTACTCTGAGAGGAATGAGAACCAAAAGGCGACCTTACTCTTTCTTTACCTTACTCTAATATCTTTAAAATAAATGTATTAACAGGAGAATCAGTAGAGAATGACATCTTCAGTTCTTCCTATTTGGCTGCCTCTTGAACTCCCCACTTCCTTCATACATTAGCCCCGTCAGCCCCACTGCGGTTGACAAAATGGCCAAGGAGTATGGCCATGCTCCTGCTGGCAGTCTGCACCCAGCCCTTGTTACTCTGGCCTTGCCTATTTAACCCAGTAGTTCAGATACTTGTCTTCTAGTTCCAGTGAACAAACATTTACCATTTCCAAAGGTCATGTTCCTGGAACCATGGAGGGGGATTTATGGGGCAGTGACAGACAAGCTCAAGTCTATTACTCTTACGTTAGCTTGAATGAACATCATGTCAAAGCTGCTTCCTTCCAGCTCTCTCCTACCTGGGGAGTTCTGGCCCAACCCTCACCCAACATTTCAACTTTTTGTGAGTGTTTCTTCATCCCTCCCGCCCCGCCCCACTGCCCCCCGTGCCTTCTGTTTCTCCTGCTGCTGCTGCTAAGTCGCTTCAGTCGTGTCCGACTCTGTGCGACCCCATAGACAGCAGCCCACCAGGCTACCCTGCCCCTGGGATTCTCCAGGCAAGAAGACTGGAGTGGGTTGTCATTGCCTTCTCCGTCTGTTTCTCCTAGCGATCCTTTAATTGTTTGGACCTTCTCATTGTTTTTGACTTTTTGTAATCTTCCCATATTTCTGCCCTCAGTCAACGTGTCCTATCCAGCCTCTATCATTCGCTGAGACTTGACTAGGTGTGAGGCATTGAGCTGGGTTTGGTACAGGATGGCAGCTTGTAGGTCAGATAATTAACCAGGGTGTGCTAAGTGCTTTGACTTGTTGGAAGGGCTGTGCAAGCAAACATTCATTCAACAAATATTTATTTGCCTTCCACTGGATAGCGGGCACTGTGCAGTGGGAGTGGTATCCTGGGCAGCAGGTCTTGATGGCTTGAAGATGAGGTGTGGGGTTGTGAAGGGGAAAAGCATGATCTGGAAATGGAAGATCCACTCAGGCTGAAGGTGTTTGGTGGGGACTTGGAGGGACTTGAGCTAATATGTGGTGAGAGAAAAGGCTAGGAAGATTAGGGCGGTCCAGTGGCTTTGTTTTCTTCTTCAGGGAGTTGAGCTCTGCTTCAGAAGCGAGCGTGTGATCTGTGAGCTCCGTGGTGCCTCCTGGCAGCAGCTCTGTGCCGCCCGCGTCTCTGCTTTCTTTGTTGCTCCTTATGTTCTCAGCAGTGACCGGTGGCGCTGCGTGGTGGTGGCCACCGGCACTGGTAACTGTGCATCTTTTAAAAGTGGGAGGGGGGTTGCCAAGAGAGAACGAACCCCAGTGCGAGAGCCAGAGGTATGATACTCTTATTTAGCCTGGATTGTGTTCTTGTAGGCATCAGGCATTAAGTAGCCTCTTAAAACCTTTTAAAATTTATCTTTTAATGTAGGAGAGGAAGAGGTTGAAACAAATGAATTTGAAAACACCCTGTAGGATAAAGTTTCCATCCATTGCCCACCCTGAAATTTTTTATTCTCTTTCTTTAGGTTTCTTGCTATTTAAAGATTTTTGTTTGAATGAAATTAATGAAGCTGTACCTCAGGTGAAGTTTTATGAAGAGGTAAGAAGTGACTGTTTTCTCAGTGCTTTTATTTTAAAAGCATATTTAAACTGTTCTTTGGAAAATATTAAGATTCCTAGATATTACAAATATTTAGAAATTCATTGAAAGTAATTAGTAGTACAAGATATAATATATAGTTTATTAGAGATGCTGGCACCAACTATAAAAAACAAATCTTTAAAACTCTGTAGTGTTCTGTAGTCAGTGAGGAATAGTTGGACTACAATTCCAGAGGAAGAAGACGGAGCATTCTCACCCATTTTATTTTCTGCAGAAGCTTGCAGATTCTGGAGACAGAAGCTGAGGTAGAGGGCTGCTATTGGGTAAAAGAATAACTTGCAAAGTTTTATGGTCATACATTACTGGAGTGACAGATCAGAGATCTGGTCGTAGAGGGAGGCCTCAAGCCCACAGCCTGTTTTCCCAGCAAAACATTGGGAGGGGCTGAAGAGATGAGCCAGGAGCTTCTGAAAGACACATTGAAACCTCTCAGCCTTGCAGGATTACATGATATTTAAATGTACACCTGCTGTGGCACGAATCTGAAAACAGAACTGGCAGGAGATGAAAACCCCACTGAAGATCTAGAACCACTTATCACCTGGGACATTGGTTGGTCATAGGTGTGGTAGACAGATGCGAATCCACATTTGGCCCCTGGCAGGAGGCTGTTTCTGGGAGACAGAAAAACCAGAAGAGGCTTCTGGGTCTGGAGTAAAGAACAGATGAGACTGGAGGGGCCCCTAAAACATGATGAGTCCCTTTCTCAAGACGTATGCCAAGTTTTGAAGCTTGAATGGGACAGGGGTCCAAGAGCCATCCTGAAGACTTCTTAAGGGCAGAACCAAGTTCAACGTGGAGCAGACAGAGATCTCATTGAACTCCAGGGAGAGCCAGGCCTTAGAAATAGGGGTGAACCAGAGCCAGACTGATAGCTTAAGGTGAACATGTTGGATTCATGATCTCCAAAGAAGATTTAGCTTTGGGACCAGGGACCAGGCTTGATCACTCAAGAGCTTTTGTGTAGCAGAGTTTTATTAAAAGGAACAGAGAAATCTTCTGACACAGACATCAGAAGGGGGACAGAGAGTGCCCCCCTTGCTGATCCAAGCAAGGGAGTTATGTACTGTTTAAGTGGTTGTTCAGTTCAGTCTCTCAGTCGTGTCCGACTCTGCGACCCCACGAACTGCAGCACACCAGGCCTCCCTGTCCATTACCAACTGCCGGAGTTTACCCAAACTCATGTCCATTGAGTTGGTGATGCCATCCAACCATCTCATCCTCTGTTATTACAATAAATCAAAAGAAGGTCTCAAGGTTGTAAAGATCTTACTAGACCCACTCCCATAATATACATTTTAAGATAACAGGATTTGGTCAAAATGTTTTCAAGAAGGAGAAACTGTCCTCAAGCAGGATTTTTATATAATCCTTAGTATAGAGTTTAAACTGAGTTGTTCGTTGTGTAATCATCAGCTTAGGGCTTAAAGAAGAAAACGTTTTATGTGACTAAGACTAAGGAATGTAGAGAAAAAGAAGAGATGGTTGTCCTTTCCTCCTCCTTGAGAACCCCAGACCCTTTTCACTTCCTTGGGGACCCAAGGACTTCTTATCAACCTGCCTAGGAATTGACTCTCTGAGTCCTACACAAATGGCAGCCCAGACCAGCTCAGCTCAGCTCACTGTTGGGCAGTGAACTCCCTCCGTGCCTGTGTAGCAGAGAGCAAGGGGAGCCCTCTGTCTCTTTTCTAGGTAGAAAATAACAATACTTAAAGACTCCAGCATTCACCATACAGTAAAAAATGATATGACACAATAGAAGCAAGATCATATGATTTATAAACAAGGCAACAGAAGCAGACCCACAGATGAGTCAGATATTGGAGTTAGCCTACAAGTACCTAAAAATAACCGTAAATAATATGTTTAAGACAACAGAGGAAAAGTTGGACAGAATAATTAGATGGAGGGATAGAGAGTTTCGGCATAGTTTGAATTTATTGTGGAAAAACCAAGTAGATATTCTAGAAAATACAGTATTTAAATTAGAACCCAGTGGCTAGAACCAATAGCAGATTGTCACAATGAGAGACAGGATTAATGAATGGGAGGCAGTTCAGTAGATAATCTCAAACTGAAATGCAGAAAAAAGAAAGAACTATGAGAAAGAAATAAGAGCATTAAAGACAAGTGAGATGTACTTAAAAAGGTCTCTGTAGAGGTGGAGTCCCAGAAAGAGAAGAGGCTGAATGGGGCAGAAGCAATATTTGAGGATATAATGCTGTTACAAAATGGTGAAAGACAGCAGCTTAAAGATTCAAAATACATAGAAAACCCCAAGCAGGATGACTACAAAGGAAACATATCTTTGCTCATCAATATAAGACTCTGAAATCCCATGACAGAAAATTTTAAAAGCAGCCAGAGGTTAGAAAAAGACACCTCGTTTTTAAAGGGGAAGTAATATGACCAACACAACTATGATATCTTAAAACAAACGATTAAGAAAAAAGAAAGACAATAAAATGGCCATCTTTAAAGTAATGAGAGAGACAAGCTGCCAACCTAAAATTATTTTCCCAGCCAAAACTTCCTTAAAAACTGAAGATGAAATAAAAATGGTTTCAGACAAAAACCAAGAGAATTTGTCAGTAGTGGAACTGCATTCAGTTCAGTTCAGTTCAGTCACTCAGTCGTGTCTGACTCTTTGCGACCCCATGAATCACAGCACGCCAGGCCTCCCTGTCCATCACCAACTCCCGGAGTTCACTCAAACTCATGTCCATCGAGTCGGTGATGTCATCCAGCCATCTCATTCTCTGTCGTCCCCTTCTCCTCCCACCCCCAGTCCTTCCCAGCATCAGACTCTTTTTCCAACTCGTCGCATGAGGTGGCCAAAGTATTGCAGTTTCAGCTTTAGCATCAGTCTTTCCAATGAACACCCAGGATTGATCTCCTTTAGAATGGACTGTTTGGATCTCCTTGCAATCCAAGGGACTCTCAAGAGTCTTCTCCAGCGCCACAGTTCAAAAGCATCAATAGTATTAAAGGGAGCTACTTCAAGCAGAGGGGAAATTATCCTAGATGGAAATGCAAGAAGGAATGAAAGACATTATAAAGGGTAAATATGCATGTGAAATATACACATGTTGACCATATAAAACTATTATATGTTCTTAGGGTTTAAAGTGTGTATAAAACTAAAATATATGAGAGTATCACAAAAGGCAGGAGAAGGGTTAATAAAGTATTTTAAGATTCTAGGATTATTGGGGTCAGTAAAAGTAATAATTTGCATTGACTTGTAAAGAATGCATATTGTAACCTCTTAAGGTAACATTTAAGAGAATAAAATGTGTGTATCTAGGAGGTTGAAACAGAGGGAATATGAAATAAAACAACATCGTATTAATCCAAAAAAAGAGAATAGAAGGTCGACATAAAGTAGGAGGTCAAATTGAAAACAAAGAAGTGTCGTAACTAAAAACCCATTTATATAATTGATTATATTTAATATAAATGGACTAAATACTCCCAGTAAAAGACTAAGTTTGTCAGACTGGATATATAACCAAAACCACGTTACGTACACTTGTAAGTGGCATGCTTTATTTAAAGTATTTTACTTTACTTTTGAATTAAAATACAATTGCTATACAATATTATGTAAGTTACAGGTGTACATTATAGTGATTCAGTGTTTAAGGAAGTGACATACTTTAAACAGAAGGGTGGAAGAGGATTTGTAATATATATACTCACTGAAGCAAAGCTGGCATACTATCAGACAAAGTACACAGCAATGCTACTTGAGATAGAGATGATTTCATCATGATAGAGGAGTCAGTATCTTCGTCTTAAATCTGTATGTTAAAAATAGCATAACTTTAAAATACATCAAGCAAAAATTGGCAGGGAGGTAAAAACAAAATAATTCTACAATCCTCCTGGGATATAGAGATACTTCAAGAGCTTGTAGAAACAAATAGGAAGAAATAAGTAAGGATACCAGTTCAGTCAGTTCAGTTCAGTTGCTCAGTCGTGTCCGACTCTTAGCGACCCCATGAACCACAGCACGCCAGGCCTCCCTGTCCATCACCAACTCCCGGAGTTCACTCAAACTCATGTCCACAGAGTTCATCCAGCCACCTCATTCTCCGTCGTCCCCGTCTCCTCCTACCCCTAATCGCTCCCAGCATCAGAGTCTTTTCCAGTGAGTCAACTCGTCGCATGAGGTGGCCAAAGTATTGCAGTTTCAGCTTTAGCATAAGTCCTTCCAATGAACACCCAGGATTGATCTCCTCTAGAATGGACTGGTTGGATCTCCTGGCAGTCCAAATGACTCTCAAGAGTCTTCTCCAGCACCACAGTTCAAAAGCATCAATTCTTTGGTGATCAGCTTCCTTCACAGTCCAACTCTCACATCCATACCTGACCACGGGAAAAACCATAGCCTTGACTAGACAGACCTTTGTTGGCAAAGTAATGTCTCTGTTTTTTAATATGCTATCTAGGCTGGTCATAACTTTCCTTCCAAGGAGTAAGAGTCTTTTAATTTCATGGCTGCAATCAGCATCCGCAGTGATTTTGGAGCCCAAAAAAATAAAGTCTGAAATGGTTTCCACTGTTTCCCCATCTATTTCCCAAGAAGTGATGGGAACAGATGCCATGATCTTCGTTTTCTGAATGTTGAGCTTCAAGCCAACCTTTTTACTCTCCTCTTTCACTTTCATTAAGAGGCCTTTGAGTTCCTCTTCACTTTCTGCCATAAGGGTGGTGTCATCTGCATATCTGAGGTTATTGATATTTCTCCCAGCAATCTTGATTCCAGCTTGTGCTTCTTCCAGCCCAGCGTTCCTCATGATGTACTCTGCATATAAGTTAAATAAACAGGGTAACAAGATACAACCTTGACGTGCTCCTTTTCCTATTTGGAACCAGTCTGTTGTTCCATGTCCAGTTCTAACTGTTGCTTCCTGACCTGCAAACAGGTTTCTCAAGAGGCAGGTCAGGTGGTCTGGTATTCCCATCTCTTTCAGAATGTTCTGCAGTTTATTGTGATCCACACAGTCAAAGGCCTTGGCATAGTCAATAAAGCAGAAATAGATGTTTTTCTGGAACTCTCTTGCTTTCTCCATAATCCAGCGGATGTTGGCAATTTGATCTCTGGTGCCTCTGCCTTTTCTAAAACCTGCTTGAACATCTGGAAGTTCACGATTCACATATGCTGAAGCCTAGCTTGGAGAATTTTGAGCATGACTTTACTAGCATGTGAGATGAGTGCAATTGTGCGGTAGTTTGAGCATTCTTTGGCATTGCCTTTCTTTGGGATTGGAATGAAGCCTGACTTTTTCCAGTCCTGTGCCCTTTGCTGAGTTTTCCACATTTGCTGGCATATTGAGTGCAGCACTTTCACAGCATCATCTTTCAGGATTTGAAATAGCTCAATTGGAATTCCATCACCTCCACTAGCTTTGTTCGTCGTGATGCTCTTTAAGGCCCACTTGACTTCACATTCCAAGATGTCTGGTTCCAGGTGAGTGATCACGCCATCGTGATTATCTTCGTCGTGAAGATCTTTTTTGTACAGTTCTTCTGTGTATTCTTGCCACCTCTTCTTAATATCTTCTGCTTCTGTTAGGTCCATACCATTTCTGTCCTTAATCGAGCCCATCTTTACATGAAATGTTCCCTTGATATCTCTAATTTTCTTGAAAAGATCTCTTGTTTTTCCTATTCTGTTGTTTTCCTCTATTTCTTTGCATTGATCGCTGAGGAAGGCTTTCTTATCTCTCCTTGCTATTCTTTGGAATTCTGCATTCAGATGCTTATATCTTTCCTTTCCTCCTTTGCTTTTCGCTTCTCTTCTTTTCACAGCTATTTGTAAGGCCTCCTCAGACAGCCATTTTGCTTTTTTGCATTTCTTTTCCATGGGGATGGTCTTGGTCCCTGTCTCCTGTACAATGTCATGAACCTCTGTCCAGAGTTCATCAGGCACTCTATCTATCAGATCTAGTCCCTTAAATCTATTTCTCACTTCCACTGTATAATCATAAGGGATTTGATTTAGATCATATCTGAATGGTCTAGTGGTTTTCCCTACTTTCTTCAATTTAAGTCTGAACTTGGCAATAAGGAGTTCATGATCTGAGCCACAGTCAGCTCCTGGTCTTGTTTTTGCTAACTGTATAGAGCTTCTCCATCTTTGGCTGCAAAGAATTTTAATCATTCTGATTTCGGTATTGACCATCTGGTGATGTCCATGTGTAGAGTCTTCTCTTGTGTTGTTGGAAGAGGGTGTTTGCTATGACCAGTGCGTTCTCTTGGCAAAACTCTATTAGCCTTTGCCCTGCTTCATTTCGTGCTCCAAGGCCAAATCTGCCTGTTACTCCAGGTGTTTCTTGACTTCCTACTTTTGCATTCCAGTCCCCTATAATGAAAAGGACATCTTTTTTGGGTGTTAGTTCTAAAAGGTCTTGTAGGTCTTCATAGAACCATTCAACTTCGGCTTCTTCAGCATTAATGGTTGGGGCATAGACTTGGATTACTGTAATATTGAATGGTTTGCCTTGAAAACGAACAGAAATCAGTCTGTCATTTTTAAGATTGCATCTAAGTACTGCATTTTGGACTCTTTTGTTGACCATGATGGCTACTCCATTTCTTCTAAGGGATTCCTGCCCACAGTAGTAGATATAATGGTCCTCTGAGTTAAATTCACCCATTCCAGTCCATTTTAGTTCACTGATTCCTAGAATGTCGACGTTCACTCTTGCCATCTCCTGTTTGACCACTTCCAATTTGCCTTGATTCATGGACCTAACATTCCAGGTTCCTATGCAATATTGCTCTTTACAGCATCGGACCTTGCTTCTATCATCAGTCACATCCACAACTGGGTATTTGTTTCGCTTTGGCTCCATCCCTTTATTCCTTCTAGAGTTACTTCTCCACTGATCTCCAGTAGCATACTGGGCACCTACCGACCTGGGGAATTCCTCATTCAGTATCCTATCATTTTGCCTTTTGATACTGTTCATGGGGTTCTCAAGGCAAGTATACTGAAGTGGTTTGCCATTCCCTTCTCCAGTGGACCACATTCTGTCAGACCTCTCCACCATGACCCGTCCGTCTTGGGTGGCCCCACACGGCATGGCTTAGCTTCATTGAGTTAGACAGGACTGTGGTCCATATGATCAGATCAACTAGTTTTTTGTGATTATGATTTCAGTGTGTCTCCCCTCTAATGCCCCCTCCCAATACCTACCCTCTTATTTGGGTTTCACTTACCTTGGTCGTGGAGTATCTCTTCACAGCTGCTCCAGCAAAGTGCAGCTGCTGTACCTTACCTAAGGATATAGATGATCTTAATAAAGTGATGAATACAATGGACTTAACTGACATCCAGAATGCTGCTTTCAGCAAAAGCAGTTTGTGTTCTTAAAAGTACGTATGGAACATTTACCAAAATAGAACATATGCTAGACCCTAAAGCAAGTTTCTGCAAATTTCAAGACTGAAATTGTTCAGAGTATGTTTTCTGATCACAGTGGACTTAAGCGCTAATTTCACAACAGTGTTAAGAAATCCTTAGCTGTCTGGAGACAAATAGCTTCTAAATAATTTATGAGTCACAGAGGAAATTAAAATTGAAGTTAGGAAATATATTCATTAAAATATATTTTAGAGATGACATATGCTAGTATTATTAGCATGATGTATCTTTACCCTAAAGCACTTGAAATGGTCCAGAGAAAGCATGGCATAATTAGGGGTGATGTTAGTAATCTTTGTACATTTGAAAATTGGAAGGATTATTCCTTTTCCCCCTGGTTTATTGATATACATGAAAACTTGATATTTTTCTACATTTTTTTATTGTATTAATGTATTTCCAGGAAGGATGATGAAATGATGATGTACATTTGGCATCACGTGAAAAAAGAAAGTAAGCTAAATCTGAAAGGGTTTCACTCAGTACAAAATAACTTTTTTATTTCAATCTGAATCAGGCATTTTATCTGTATGAGAATCACAGCTTGATCTGTCAAAAAATTTTTTTCTTTCCTGTGTTCTTAAAAGCTTCACCTCTTCAGTTTCAGCATGTACTCAGCTGCTTTGTTAAATACAGAGCCATGTCCTTCAGCAGATGAAACAGATGGGCAGTCTATTGGGTTGTTTCTTAAGCACTTCTCACCAGTGTGGTGGTGACTTTTGCTGATATGTTTCCATCTGAATGCTAAACACTGGGCCTTCTCTTCTTGGCTTGCTCCCCAGCGCCTCTGTCCCAGGCTGGTGTGATGGATCTGGCCTGTCAGATCATCTCTTCGGAGGAAAATGGTTCAGGGCTCCTGACCAACTTGCTCTGTGTTCTTCACAGCGTCATCCACCTTGGGGCTTCAAATGCAGTTCTCTTAAGTCAGTACAGCCTCTAAGACTGAGGTTATCAGTAAGTCTGACTCCCTGCTTTCATCATCCTAGTGGATTCTGTAATTTCTAGTTTGTGGTCCTGATCCCTGCTTGAAGCTGGGCAGTCAGTCTTGCTTTGCCCTCCCTGGGTTTCCTCAGCTGAAAATCAGGGTGATAGCTGTGTCTGTGCCTTAGGGTTGTCACGCGTGTGTGCAGCACAAGAGCAGCACCTGGCATGCAGCCAACCTGCTTCCTAGGCTTAGAGGAAGCTGACAGCAACATTCATATTACCCCCAGATTTAATCGTAAATCATGGAAAATAGGAAGCAGAACATCAGAGGTGAAGTTAGAGAAGTTTCTTTACTCATTCAACCAGGATTTGTCAAACACTAATGCTCAGCAGTATTGTTCGGATGAGCGAGACAGGCAAAGTGTGTGCTCTCTTTGAGCTCTTATTTTTGTTGAAACAGACATTAAACAAGTGATAAGTAAATAGGAAAGATATTAGAAAATAATGACTCGAAACAGACTCAAAGCGTAATGTGATGTATTGTGATTTGGTGGCCGCCTTAAATTGCTGGGTTGAAGAGTGACTCTGAGGAGGTGCATTTTAGTGGAGTAATTTCAGATGTTGTTGTTTATCCTCTGTGGCATTCATTTAGCTTTTTGAATCTGTCAATTTATATTTTCACCATGTTGGGTAACGTTATTTCTACCTTAGTCTCTTCTTTTCCTCTCTCTAGAGTTCCAGTCATATGTACGCTTGATCTTTGGACATTATCCTAGATATCACTGATAACCGTATTCAATTTTTCCCCAAATATTTTTTTCTATCTTCAGATTAGATCATTTCTACGGAGCTGTCTTCAGACTCACTGACCCTTTCGGTGTCTCTCGTCCGTTGTTATGTCCATCCATTGAGTTTTTTCAGATAGGATTTCCAGCGCGGCTTATTTCATAGTTATCATCTGTCTGCTGCTATTTCCTAATTAGTTGTTCATTAGATGCATATTTTCTGTGCATCTTTTACTGTAGTTATAACGGCTGCTTTAAAATCCTTTTCTGGTAATTCCAGTCTCTGAATCACCTTGGATAGGTCCTCACTGATGATCTGTTCTCTTGGGTATGACCCACGTTTCTCTGTTTCTTCAAACGTAGAATAGTTTCAGACTGTATCTTGCACATTGGTATTGTAGGTACTCAAAACTGCTTTTCTGTAGGGTATTAAGATATATATATATATAGTCTCAGGAGTTAATTTGGCTTACTCAGACTTGATGCTCTGTCTTCTCATGCAGTGGGTCGCAATTTAATCTTGTTCAATTCTTTTAACCTGTGCTGGTCTGATTTGGGTCTGTCATGCTCACACGTCATTATGGGGTCCACCAGAGATTCTGAGATTTTATATGCAGAATTTTGGAGCTCTCCTCTGGCTCTTTATCTTCATGAATACCCTCTCTCTCTTTCTGGCTTCTGTTTGATGCTCTTTCCCCATCATCTAACTTTTGGCCAGACTTAATCTGACTTCAGTGGCCCAGTGTAGCTGGGTTTTATAGATGTCCAGAACTGTTCTGTTAGAGATTAGTTGACTATTACCTGTATGAGGGCCTGGTTTTGTGATATATTTTGAATATCAAACCAATGTGATTGGCTAACGAATTGAATGTAGGGGATGATGGGGACAGAGTGAGCAAAAGAGCAAAATCAATGATGATTGTTGCTTTTTTGGCTTAGGCAGCTGGGTGGTGGTGGTGGTTTAGTCACTAAGTCGTGTCCAACTCTTGCGACCCTGTGGACTGTAGCCTGCCAGGCTCCAAGAATACTGGAGTGGGTTGCCATTTCCTTCTCCATAAGCAGCTAGGAGGATGGTTTTACTCATTTTTGTGATTAAGAAGACTAGGGGAAGGGCATGATTGGCTGGAGTAGAGAGGATGTGGAAATGTCCAATAGGTGGCTCAGTATCCAGACTCTGGAGCTCTGAGAGAGAAGTGAGTCCTGAAAACCCAGACTTAGTCGTTGGAATAGAACTGGTGTTTGAAACTGTGTGACTGAGTAGCTTTATCCAAGGAGAATATAGTGGATGCGGAAGGGGTGTCTTAGCACCATGCTCTGAGGCACTTGAGTATTTAGAAGTCCAGCAGAAGAGGAAACATTACCAAGGGAGACTGAAGAAGAGGAGGCAGGGTGGCAAACTCCTGTGGAGTATAGATCCCAGAAGTCAGGGGAGATCCCAGAACTCAGACGAGCCAGGAGTGCACCACTGAGCCGAGCGCTGCTGGGGTGTCGGGAAGCCGAGGACAGGAAGAGGCCCTTGACTGGGCAAGGCCGAGGCCGCTGTGACTTTACTAGGCTGGAACGGCAGTGGGACAGATGGGAGACACAGAGACGGGGGCCCAGGACAGCTGAGGGCCCAAGGGGCTTGCTCTTAGGGTTCTACGTGTTCAGGCTACATGCTGAGCTGTGAGCTTTGTAACCACCAAAGCAGAAAGGGAGGGGGCCACATGGTCAGTGAATGTTCATCTCTGGTGGTGATGCTTCTGTTCTGCTCTAGGGGCGACCTTTCACCTTGAACCTGGGCCTCTGCCTGCTCCATTCCCTGGACAACCCGCCTACCAAAATTAGGGGTGATGTTTTCTCTATGTGTATTATGGTCAGGACATGCTGTCTAGAGCTAATTGGTGGTTGACGGCATGTTCTTTAATTAGTGGTCTGACTGATAATAGAAAGTGAATTTTGAATTACAACCCCAGACGCTTTAAGCTCTTGCTTTGCCCACTAAGAATTAACCTTTGCTGCTGCTCAAGTCAGAGTTTCTGAGGCACAGGGCACCCACTAGAGCCAGTGCTGTGGTTCAGGGCATGGTTTGTGTAGAAACTAGGATCTTCTGTATAGTCAGTCTATCACAGTTCATAGGAAGCTCCTGTTGAATCAGGTGTCAGCTTGCTTCACAGGCCCCAGAACATAGCCTGAGGTTTCCTTACACGTGTGTTTGAGGGTAATAATTCCATGCAGATTAGTATTCCTAGAGTTTATTTGTATGTTCAGGCAGAAACATTTGCCTTTGGTTCACTGAGAGTCCACCTCTCTTATCCTAGCATTCTGACATTAATTTTTGGACCTTACTAAAACCAAACAAAACAACAAAAGAAATCAGCCAAGCCAGAGTCCTTTGTTTATTTTCTGGCTCTCCTTCAGATTTCGGTGTCTAGCTTCTGTTTCCTTGCAGCTGCCATATTTGCGTCTGGGATGGTGTTTGAACCTTGTAGACATGTTCTCCTCAGTTAACTTAGGATGATTAAGCCCAGGTCCTTTGGTTATGCCAACATTGCTGGATTGCTTCTTCATTAAAAAAACGTTTTCCTTCTGGAGAAAAACATAATTTGAAAAGATCCATATACCCCGATGTTCACAGCAGCACTGTTTATAATAGCTAAGACAGTCTATCGACAGATGAATGGATAAAGAAGGTGTGGTCTGTATATACAATGAAATATTACTCAGTCACAAAAAGAAGAAAATAATGCCATTTGCAGCAACATGGATGGACCTGAGAGATGATCATACTAAAGTGAAGTAAGCCAGACCGAGAAAGACAAATATCATATGATATCACTTACATGTGGAATCTAAAAGCAAATGGTACAAATGAGCTTATTTTCAAAACAGAATTAGACTCACAGACATCAAAAACAAACTATGGTTACCAAAGGGGAAGGGAGAGGGATCAATTAGGAGTTTGGGATTAAAATATACACGTTACTACATGTAAAATAGGTAACTAACAAGGACATGCTGTATGGCACAGGGAAGTCTGCTCAATATGTTATAATAATTTATTATGGAAGAGAATGTAAAAAGAATGTATATGTGTGTGTATATATATATATATAAACTGAGTCACTATTGTACATCTAAAACTAACAGGATGTTGTAAAGCGACTATATTTCAGTACATTAAAAAAAATTTTTTTAAGTGTTTTCCTCTTGGATAGAGTATCAGCCTCTCCTAGGCCTCCTTCCTTTATGTTCGATTTCAGTGTCTGCCCCAAGAAGACTGAATTCTAAGCCCAGGCAGTTACAGACTTGTGAATTTCAGCCATCTCATTGATATTTAAGGACAATTCAGACACGACTGAGCAACTGAACTGAACTGAAGATGATCCCAGTAATTTCTCAGTGTGTGAAGCAGTTAGCCTTCATACACATACTGTATATGCTTCATGCTCTGTACATACTCTTCTCCCTGCCAACCATGCCCTTTCATTATCAGAAATTCTCACAAGATTTACTGGTTTTGATTTCAAAACTTATCAAACTGAGTGAAAGTCACTCAGTCATATCCAACTCTTTTTGACCCCATGGACTATGCAGTCCTTGGAATTCTCCAGGCCAGAATACTGGAGTGGGTAACCTTTCCCTTCTCCAGGGGCTCTTCCCAACCCAGGAATCGAACCGGGGTCTCCTGCATTGCAGGCGGATTCTTTACCAGCTGAACTATCAGGGAAGCCCTGTCAAGCTGAGACTCTATGGTAAAAAGGTAGCTTTTATTTCTATTCAGTTTATATTCTCACCTCTAGGAGTGGTCAGCCCTACTCTTTAATCATAGCAAAATAAGAAGCGCTCAGATATTATGAAAGTATAACAACTGGCTACTTGGTAGGAAAATTTTCTGTTTTTTCAGAAATAAGTCCTATGTAGTTATTAGTCATTATATTGAAAATCTTCACTGCAGTCTTCCTACCAACTCCATATTTCATTTGTTTTCATTCTCTTCTTGTCTTTTAGATTTAACGTATTTCTGTAAAGGAGTAAAAACACTTCTCTGATCTGAGAATTTGTGAGGTTAAAGTAATAGAGACCATGTCCTCACAAAGCGTTATTTGCTATGCCCATTTTATTATTTAGTCTATCTTAACACTATCAGGTTAGTATTTGAAGGAACCTTTCTCTTAATACTTTTAGAGTGCAAAGACGGTTCCAGTGTGAAAAACCAGTGATTTTATCTATGATGAATGTCTTTCCAAAAGATTTAGTTGACTTTTAAAAATCTTTGCTGGAATCCTGACAATTCATCATTATTTTTTCCTCCTGAGTTTTGTAACACTGTAGTCAAGTGAAAATGATCCCCATCATAACTCATAGAAATGGATTACTGCCAAGTTCAAATCATTTGTGCTTTGGAAAGGAGAATTGGCAAGAAAGAATGGTCCATGGCTGCTATATCATAAAATAATTGTAACCATGGCAGTGTTTGTTTCCTAATATTGTGTTTCTAAATTTAAGTAACGAGGTTCATCATAGGAAAAAATCCATTCGTTTGTCCCAAGTTGAATTTAAATTATTCCAGCTTCATTATTTCAACATTAGAAGTAGTTGTTTCCTGTGCACTGGCCAATTCAAGTAATTTGCTTGATCTCATGTGGAAGTGGTTTCTGCCAAGACGAGTAATATCTTTTAATAAAGTAAGTTTCTAGGAAGACAGTACCTAACAATCATAACTTTTAACTGTCTAGATAAAAGAATATGAAAAGCTTGAGAATGAGGAAGATCGCCTTTGTAGAAGTCGACAAATTTATGATACTTACATCATGAAGGAGCTGCTGTCTTGCTCACATGTAAGTACCTCCTCTTATTTTATTAATTCAGTGTGAGTAACTGAGACAGGCTTCCATGTTTTTAGAATAAAAGTTAAAATAGGAGGAAAGGTTTAAAGGTATTCATCCAGGATGGAACCCATGTTTCTCAAGTTTTGTCATTTGTTTCCTGGTAATACTGATCCAGTATCTGCTGCTCCATGTACTTTTAATAAGGTTCCAAAAGTGGATCCTTCCAGTGCAGATGTTTATTAAATGGCTAATGCAGATCAATGCAAGAAAAGGCTAAGCTCAATTCTCGACTATCTAAGGAAACTAAGCTTTATTGTTTTTCATTTTGCTCTCCTTTAACAATTAGGCTAATCAAATATTTATCAATAAATATCTTAAATGCTTTCTTTGAATTAATAAGGTTGATTGTAATTATTATGTTAATATAGTTCACTAATAGTTGAATGATGGTTGAAATCTTTTTTTTTTTTTTTTGGTTTGTAAATCAGAGAAACAATCTTAGTCATTAGGATAAACGAGGTTCCTAGGAAATTCTTCAACCAGGAGTGAGTGGAATAATTAATAATGAAAACATACACTGTAATCTCTCTACATGAAAACTGTTTTCCAAAGAAGTGTACTAAGAGCCCTGGACTCCTGTGTCCAATGCAGTAGCCACTAGCCATGTGCGAGTATTTAATTGTGTTTACATTTGTTGTTGCTTAGTCTCTTAAGTCGTGTCCAACTCTTTGCGACCCCTGGACTGTGGTCCATCAGGCTCCTCTGTCTATGGATTTCCCAGGCAAGAATACTGGAATGGGTTGCCATCCCCTTCTCCAAGGGATCTTCCCGACCCAGGGATCAAACCCACATCTCCTGCATTGGCAGGCGAGTTCTTTCCCACTGAGCCACCAGGGAAGTATGTTTATATTAATTGCAGTCAAACAGAACTAAAATTTTAACTCCTGACGTCCTCCTGAGCCGCATTTGAAATGTGCAGTACCCTCTTGTGGCTGGCGGCTCCTGCATCAGCCCAGATTCACAGCATTTCCATCATCGCAGAGAGTCTGATTGGACAGCACTGGTCACGACAGTGACACACTCTCATGCTTCTGTATTTACTGTGTTGTCTGCAGTGCTTACTGAACTTCTGAGCTAGAGCTTCCCGCAAGCCTCTGTGCCTCACTGCCTTGCTGGAGATGGTTGGACCTTGGAAAATGCCGCGTGTTCACTGAGAAAGCCTCCATAGATGTAGCTTTCATGTAGGGCAGCGGTTTAGAGGGTTTTTAGCAGAGTGATATGCTTTTTTAAGCTCCTCTTCTTGTGCATTACTTCAGACATAATTTGAAGTTTAGGGGGAGGACAGGGTTTCTAATTTTTGTCAGTGTGAGTTTCGTTCTTTTAGGACCAATTCCTCTTTGCAGTGGTTACAGCAAGCCTTTCCTTAACGACCTAGAGTCTTTTCAACCCTGTGGTTTAGCTTTGTGATCCTGGCACTTAATTCTTAGGTATATCTTTGTGCATTCATGTTCTCTCATGAAATAGAAATTTTACATTTTTAGGACCCCAGTATCAGCCAACTGAGGTATGATGCATTTAATATTAATACGGTGATAATATGATTCCTTACACCCTTTTTAAGTCGAAGTAGCCTTGATCTCTTGTGGGCATAGATATTTCAGTTAGATGTCCCCCTGTGTATCACCCTTCTTAACATAGTTTCTAAGAACTCTGGAAGCTCTGAGGAACAATGATCTGTTTGGCTTGCCCGCAAACATACAACAGATTTTTTTAAAGAATGCATGTTGATGTGATCACCATAGGTTACTGCTTAGTAACTATTGTGTTAAATTATATGTTGTGATACTGTAAAATACACAGAGGTTTGCTCTGTTTTATATTTGTGGGGGAAAAAGAAAAAGAAAACATTGTGTGTGTTTTTTTAAAGCCATTCTCAAAGCAAGCCGTAGAACATGTACAAAGTCATCTATCCAAGAAACAAGTGACATCAACTCTTTTTCAGGTAAGGTAAAATGCTCTCCAAATAAATGTTTCTAATTCACTTAATGGTTGTATTTGGGGGCATTCTTTGCTTGGGTGAAAGTGCTGGCAGAATTTTGAGACTATTTCTTACCTATAGGTTTATCTGGATGAACCAAAGTTTAATATCACCTGTATTCTCATTGAAACATGCTCTTATGCCAGCATCATAAAGGGTATCCTGAAAAAGGCTGCTGGAACATTCTTTTAGTGTTTTGTTCCTATAAATCAATCAAGACGAGACATTGGAGGGAAAGGCCTTTTCCAGTTGGACATCCCAGACACCTGTGATGAGCAGGGACTGGGCAAGATTTACTTTCTAGTGGCACAGGTGTTGGTCCCCGTGGTGATCCTTCCCCCAGACAAAGAAGATTCATTTTCAGCAGTCAAGAGGGAATGAATGGCCTTGGAGTCGTGACTGAGAAACTGGATTTTTCCTCAGCTCTTCTTATCTTGAACACAACACAGTCATAGATTTAAATTATAAGGCTCAGAAAACTCGATCCACAACTGATGGGCCCATGTCTTGGCTGCTCTTTGGATGCAGTGATTTTCTTCCTGAAAGCCTTTTCTGTTATCCTGTGGGATTTCTATAGAGACGGCAGCTTGCAAGGGTATGGTCAAATTTCCAAGTGGATCATGTACTTTTTATGTTTCTGGGAGTTACAAGAAATAGGAAAGAATGCCATTTATTAATGTAATGGTTTTCATAAATGAAAATAACTAGTTTATCCTTTTCTTGAATTATTCAGTCATTTGAAGAGAAGTAAGTTGATTTTTGCCTTAGTGCGTTATAGTTGGGCTTATTTACACAGATTCATACAAAATGAATCTGATTATTCTATAGAAAAGATACTAGTTTGACTCTGAGAACATTTGGGCACGGTAACCAAACAGGCTGCTGCCTTTCTGCCAAAATGATTAGATGGACATCTCTTAAAATGCAGACCTTTTAGTATAGTCTAGTTGGTTATAAGCTTGGGCTCTGAAATTCAGTGACCTGAGTTTCAAGACCCTGGGCAAGGTACCATACCTCTCCGCACTTCTGTTTGTCCCTCTGTGGAGTAGAAATGCCAGCAGACTGTCCTGTAAATGGGGTTTTGAGGACTCAGTGCATATGAGCTGCTTTGTACCAGGCCTGTCTATCACAGCACTCCATAAATGTCAATCTTCTCAAACACCTCACAGTCAGAAAGTGCAATTTGAATACCTCCTTTTTGTTGCCTCTGTGATATTTTCATGTCAGAATTTCAGTTTTCTGACTTTGACATGGTTCAGAGATCGTTGTGTAATCAGTTACATTTAATATTGCTAAATTACATACGTAGACTTTACAACTCTGATGTTAGCTCTTCCTGTAGCATAAATAACGTTTAAAAAGATAGTTCCAGATGAAAGATACAAAGACCAACAAAATCATCTTTGTGGCTTCAAGAAACATTGATTTAGAAGCCATGTCTCCAGTATATCTTTTAAAAGCACTTTACTGATTTGTTCATAAGAAAATATTTGAGTAATGTTCTGATAAAACAGATACAGAATAGCTGGTATTTTTATTTCAGTGGTGAAGGAAATAGTTATTATTATGTCAGTTTAAATAAGAAAGCATTTTAGTGCAATTCGGTTAGAACCTAGTGGTCAAAGTGTAAAATAGAAGTTATATGTTTGGATGCCCTGTTTATAGAGGGACATTGATCTCTATAACATTTAACTGACATTAAAGTTACTTGATGTTCTTTGAGTTGGAATTTTCCCTCCTGGCTTTAAATGAGTTAAAATTGACAAAAATGTGTATAATTGAAAGTGTACAGTGTAATGTTTTGGTATGTGTACTCATTGTGGAATGATTGTTGTAATCTAAGCAGCATACTCGTCACCTCATGTAGCTATATTTGTGTGTGCATGGGTGGTGAGAACACTTAAGATCAACTTTCTTAGCAAATTTCAAGTGTACAATACAGTGCTATTAACTATAGTCCCCACACTGGACATGAGCTCTCCAAGACTTATTTATCCTGCAGAACTGAACCTTTGTACCCTTTAAGCAACATCTCCCCATTTTCCCCACTTCCTAACCCTTGGCAAACCAACCTTCTATTCTGCTTTTATAAGTTAGACTTTTTTAGATTCCACATACGGAGAGATCAGCTCATAATTGTCTTTCTGTGTCTGGCTTGTTTCACTTAGCATAATGTTCTCCAGAGTCACCTGTGGTGTCGTAAATGTCAGGATTTCCTTCTTTTTAAGGAACAGAACAGGGTGTACCATTTTGTGTGTGTGTGTGTACACATGTATGTGTACATACATGTATATCTCCACCTCCCATTTTCGTTATCCATCCATCCGTTGACAGACCCTTGGGTTATCTCCATATCTTTACTATTGTGAAGTAATGCCGCAGTGAACATGGGTGTGTGGGTGTCTCTTCAGGATACTGATTTAGCTTCCTTTGGATATATACCAGAAGGAGTCTTTATACTGTTTTCTGTAATGACTGTCCCAGTGTGTATTCCCACCAGCAGTGCACAAGGATTCCCTTTTCTCTGTATCCTCACCAACACCCACCTCTTGGCTTTCTGATAACAGTCATCCTGACAGGTGTGACATGATATCTCTCTGTGGTTTTGATTTGCATTTCCTTGATGATTAGTGATGCTGAGCACCTTTTCATATGCCTGTTGGCCATTTATTATCTGTTTTGAAAAATGTCTATGCAGGTCTTCAGCCCACTTTTGAACTGGGTTATTTGGGCCTTGGCTGTCGAGTTGAGTTCTTCATATGTTTTGAATATTAACCTCACAGCATATGGTTTGCAAATAACTTCTTTCATTCTACAGGTTGCCTGCTCACTCTGTTAATTGTTTCCTTTGCTCTGCAGAAGCTTTTTAGTCGGATGCAATTCCACTTGTCTGTTTTTGCTTTTGTTGCCAGAGCTTTTGATGTCATATCCAAAAAGTCATCACCCGAACCAGTGTCAAGAAGCTTTTTCCCGTGTTTTCTTCTAGTTGTATGGTTTCAGGTCTTATATTCAAGTCTTTAATTCATCTTGAGTTGATTTTTATATATGGTGTGAGGTAAGGGTCCAACCTCATCCTCCATTTATTGAAGTGACTGTCCTTACCCCACTGAATGCTTGATGCCCTTGTCAAAGATCAGGTGACCGTAGGTGTGTGGATTTATTTCTGAACTCTGTTCTGTTCCATTGATCCTTCAGATCTGTTTTTATGTCAGTACCATACTATTTTGACTGCTGTAGGTTTATTGTATATTTAAGCATTGTAAAGTGTGAGGCCTGAGAGGAAATTTCTTGTCAAGGAGAACAAGGTAATAAAAAAAAATGCTCTGAAAATAAATACAAAATGCCTTTTATTCTTTTTGTTTGCAAAGTTGACTTTAGAAATAATTGCCCAGGTACATTTCGTGGCAAGAGTTGGGAGGAGTCCTGTCTTACATTTAGGTTCCTGGAATGTGCCCAGTCCTGTGTTTGGCTCTCAGTGTTCTGTGCTTAGTCCCTCAGTTGTGTCTGAGTCTTTGCAACCCCACGGACTGTAGACTGCCAGGCTACTCTGTGCATGGGAATTCTCCAGGCAGGAATACTGGAGTGGATTGCCTTGCCCTTTTCCAGGGGATCTTCCCAACCCAGGGATCGAACCCAGGTCTCCTGCATTGCAAGTGGATTCTTGACCATCTGAGCCACCAGGGAACTCTCAGTGTTCTGAATCTTATTAAATCCTCACAACGGCCTTGCAGGTTAGATGTAACTCTCCCATCTTAAAGATTGAGGAAACCAAGAATCAGAGCAGTGAGGTCGTTTGCTCATGACCCCACTGTTGAACTTTGGCTTTTGCATTGCTCAGCTGACACATTTTGTGGTCCTTCATGTTGAAAGTGGCAGTGTGGTATATCATATCTGGTCTTAAGAATTTCTGGTAGAGAATGTTTTATAAAATATGAAAAAAAATGTTAACATAAGAGTTTCTGTAAATAGGAAATCTGTTACATACAAATTTAGTCTTTCATGCATCTTTCCACACTTGATGTCTTTTGAACCTCTTGAGACTTGTGGCATGGTGTTTAGCATCTAGAAGACTTGGCGAAGATGACTATTATCTTTCATTATAGACACATAGGACTTCAGAGCTGCAAAAGGCTTCAGAGAGAGAGAGAGGTCAGCTTCCCCTGTTACTAAGGAGGGAGCAAGTCCATTTGGTTTTAGTGACTATGCCCAGTGCCCTGCCCAGGACACTGATAGCCCTGCCAAGTGGCAGAGCCTTGCTTAGCCCCGTGGTAGGAAGGGAAGCTCCCAGGCGAGCTGCGGTGGTCTCACTGCTCATGTTGGTGACTGTGGCTTCTGTACATTTCCTCGTTTGATCACTTTCCTTGGACATCTCCTGATGTCTGATCCTTCTTTTTTGCGCATTTTTGGGATGATCTACAAAGACACAGAAAACATTAAATTTCTATCACTCAAGGAGAGAGTAGGGTATCACGATATTTTCCAGAACTAGCTAATTGCCCCTAGGCTGAGTTGTGAAGTGTTGGCATTTGATATTTTTATCACTCTTGAATTGAAGACTACCCCATGGGAAATAAATTTATGCAGTTTATTTGGTAATGTGTAAAGTGGCGTGAAATTGAAGCAGATTGTTCTCCATAGGGAAAGAGCCCCACACATGTGAGCCAGGAGTCCTTGCCTTAATCTCGGCTTAGCCATGAACCTGCTCAAAGACCTTGCAAATAGCTAAAAAAAAAATTTTACTCCATAGGTTCCTTCACTTTTAGTCTTTGAAACTCAATATTAATGCTGATCATTTATGATAATTGTAATCAATGGCAATTATATAGTTAATTGTAATTTACAAGCTGCCATTACCTAATTTACAGGGCTCAGTAAACGTGGGGGTCCTTGTTCAGGAATTTCAAGATGGCAACAGTCGGGCCCCATACCAAGCACTGGGCTCTTCTGTGGGGCTGCATGGGTCACATGCCCGTGAAGCTAATTCCAGGCATCTAAGGCATGTCTGTGACTTGCCGTGAGCTGTGCCAGATGGTAGAGACACAGTGGCACATAGGACAGACCTGTCCTTGCCTTCAGGGAACATGCCATTGAGTGGTATAGATAACTACTAACAAGTAGTCATGCCCATGAATCCATTGGTGCAAACTGGACAGGTGTGGAGAAGTGCGAGTACAAGGTACTATCAGTTCAGTTCAGTTCAGTCGCTCAGTCGTGTCCGACTCTTTGGGACCCCATGGACTGTTGCACGCCAGGCCTCCCTGTCCATCACCAACTCCTGGAGTTTACTCAAACTCCTGTCCGTTGAATTGGTGATGCCATCCAACCATCTCATCCTCCGTCGTCCCCTTCTCCTCCCGCTTTCAATCTTTCCCAGCATCAGGGTCTTTGCCAAGGAGTCAGTTCTTCGTATCAGATGGCCAAAGTATTGGAGTTTCAGCTTCAACATCAGTCCTTCCAATGAATATTCAGAACTGATTTTCTTTAGGGTGGACTGGTTGGATCTCCTAGCTGTCCAAGGAACTCTCAGGAGTCTTCTCCAACACCACAGTTGAAAAGCATCAATTCTTTGGCACTCAGCTTTCTTTATAGTCCAACTCTCACATCCGTACATGACTACTGGAAAAACCACAGCTTTGACTAGATGGACCTTTGTTGGCAAAGTAATGTCTCTGCCTTTTAATATGCTGTCTAGGTTGGTCATAACTTTTCTTCCAAGGAGCAAGCATCTTCTAATTTCATGGCTGCAGTCACCATCTGCAGTGATTTTGGAGCCTGAAAAAATAAAGTCTGTCAGTGTTTCCATTGTTTCCACATCTATTTGCCATGAAGTGATGGGACCAGATGTCATGATCTTCGTTTTCTGAATGCTGAGTTTTAAGCCAACTTTTTTATTCTCCTCTTTCACTTTCATCTAGAGGCTCTTTGGTTCTTCACTTTTTGCCATAAGGGTGGTGTCATCTGCATATCTGAGGTTATTGATGATTATGGGAGCACATAACTGGGAACCTCACCACCTCTGTGGAGAAGGCAATGGCACCCCACTCCAGTACTCTTGCCTGGAAAATCCAATGGACGGAGGAACCTGGTGGGCTGCAGTCTACGGGGTCGCGAAGAGTCGGACATGACTGAGCAACTTCACTTTCACTTTTCCCTTTCATGCATTGGAGAAGGAAATGGCAACCCACTCCAGTGTTCTTGCCTGGAGAATCCCAGGGATGGGGGAGCCTGGTGGGCTGCCGTCTATGGGGTCGCACAGAGTCGGACACGACTGAAGCGACTTAGCAGCAGCACCACACCTGAGTCTCATCCACTTGTGTTTTTCACTTTACTGTGTTCTTACTGATGCACTGTGGAATTTCTTTTCCATCCTTTCCAGCCATACATAGAAGAAATTTGTGAAAGTCTTCGAGGCAGCATTTTTCAGAAATTCATGGAAAGGTATGAAACTTTATGTACAAAGTCTTTTTTGTTGAGGTATGTTTGACATGTATCATTATGTTAGTATGGCAGTTTATTTGCTAAGTTGTGTCTGACCCTTGCGACCCCATGGACTGTAGCCTGACAGGCTCCTCTGTCCATGGGATTCTCTAAGTGAGAATACTGAAGTGGGTTGCCATTTCCGTCTCCAGAGGATCTTCCCGACCCAGGAATCAAACCCGGGTCTCCTGCCTTGCAGGCAGATTCTTTACCGACTGGGCTATGATATTTAAATCTTGTGCTGTGTAGGTATACCTCATTTCACCCCATAAGTGCTATCCTTAAAATGTGTTAACTTTATTCATTCAACAAACATTCATTATCCATGTGCTCTGTACCAGGCTTTGTATTAGCTTGTACCCTCTATACTTTATAATTTAGGGTTTGTATATCTTAACATCCCTTTGAGTTTTAGGTTTTAGTTTCCGAATGATCCAAAATGTAAATAGACTAGGGAACCTCAATATTCAAAGTATCTTATTGGGACACATTTGCTAATGCAAGCATGAGTCTATATTCAGTTCATTTGTTTATATGTTAAAGTCATATCCTTAAAAATGAGACAACCCTTTTCTTGATTCTTTACATAGTAGAATTTAGGTGTATTGGCAGATGTGTTTTGTCATGTCTGTCATTAATGTACCCAATAAATGTGTTTCTTTGGGTTACTCAAACTATAGAGTATGTTTGGCATATAAAATTCTGAAAAGCAAGGACCTGCTGTGTAGTGCAGGGAATTCTACTTGCTATTTATAATAACCTAAAGGGGAAAAGCAGTGAAGGCAATGGCAAGCCACTCCAGTACTCTTGCCTAGAAAATCCCATGGATGGAGGAGCCTGGTAGGCTGCAGTCCATGGGGTCGCTAAGGGTCGGACACGACTGAGCGACTTCACTTTCACTTTTCACTTTCATGCATTGGAGAAGGAAATGGCAACCCACTCCAGTGTTCTTGCCTGGAGAATCCCAGGGACGGGGGAGCCTGGTGGGCTTCTGTCTGTGGGGTCACACAGAGTTGGACACGACTGAAGTGACTTAGCAGCAGCAGCAAAGGGGAAAAGAATCTGAAAAAGAATAAAAAGCATAGAGATATGTGTATGTGTAACTGAATCCCTTTGCCGCACACCTGAAACTAGCACAGCATCGTAAATCAACTAGACTCCACTGTAAAAGAAATTTGTTTTAAAAAGGAAATGTAAAAGATTCCGGGATGCCTCTGAAAGTGCTCACACGGTTTCCAGGCACCTGAGAGTCAGCCCTTCGGTGTTCCCCTGTGATGGTGCACCTTAGGGATCGGACTTTCTGACCCTGAATCTGCATTCGCCTGGACCCTGCTCGTCTCTGTAAACTCGGCTAATTTCTAGACAGTTGGCAGGATGAGCAAGCTTCTGGGCGGGAACAGCCCACAGCTGGTCAGTAATTGCCCTTTAAGAGCAAACGCTTCAGTGTTTTGTCTTTTTTTCCTTCTCCACATGTTCACAGAACTAATTTTTTTTAAAAGTTGTATCAAGATTCTACCAGAGTTCAAGAGATAATTTTATCTTGGAGTAGAGTCAGTACTGTGGGAAATGAATCTGCATACAAATGATTACGTTTTCTGAGCAGGACCAGAGGGGCTTTGCCAAAAAGCAGTGGCATGGAACTGAGGGGCCAGGGCACTGGTTCAGGGCTAAGATTCAGCTGAGCCTTGGGCCATCTCCATGGCTGCTGATTCTAAAGATCTGACTTTTCCCAAACTCCTGGGTCAACCCATTGTTCTGTGACCCTCGGGGGAGAGGGGAGAAATGGGGATGGTAATTGAAATTGGGGAAGAGGTCTTATAACTTCACTATGTATCCAGGTAAACCTGCACAGTCATTGTCTCCCACTGAATTGACCATTCACTTTTTTTTTTTAATTTTGTTGAAGTATAGTTGATTTGCAATGTTAATTTCTGCTGTACAGCAAAGCGATTCAGCTATACATATATATATAGTCTTTTTTAATATTCTTTTCCATTATGGTTTATCACAAGATGTTGAATCTAGTTCCCTGTGCTATACAGTAGGAGTTGTTGTTTGTCCATCCTATATTATCCCAAACTCCCAATCGGGCTCTCCCCCACCCTCTCATCCTCTCTCACAGAGAGAACCGTAAGTCTGTTCTCTATATGAAGCTTTACATAGAAATGGGCTATAAATGCAAAATACACCCAGGTTTCAAAGCAATGAATTCAAACCAGTTTCAGGGGCTTCCCTGATAGCTCAGTTGGTAAAGAATCTGCCTGCAATGCAGGAGACCCCAGTTTGATTCCTGGGTTGGGAAGATCCCCTGGAGAAGGGATAGACTACCCACTCTAGTATTCTTGGGCTTCCCTTGTGGCTCAGCTGGTAAAGAATCCACCTGTAATGCGGGAGACCTGAGTTCGATCCCTGGGTTGGCAAGATCCATTGGAGAAGGGAAAGGCTACCCACTCCAATATTCTGGCCTGGAGAATTCCATGGACTGTATAGTCCATGGGGTCGCAAAGAGTTGGACACGACTGAGCGATTTTCACTTTCAAAGCAATACAAAACTAAGAATGTAGGCTATCTCATTAAAATTTTATATTGATTACATGTGGAAATGATAATTTTTTGATATATTGGTTCAAATAAGATACATTATTAAAATTAAATTACTTATGTGTCATCTGTTACCCGTCTGTTGGACAGTACCGACTCAGATAAAGATTGTTACCATAACATAATGCCAATTAAAACAGAAACATGAAATCTTCAATTTGAATTGTAAAATAAAGCCTTGAGTGCTAGGCAAACGCTTTGTGAAAAAAATGTTTACAAAGGCTCACTCTGAGAAGTCACACAAGTATACAATGCTAGTTTTGCAGTTAACATGGTATTTAACTTTTCAGTAATTCCTCACATTCTTTTTCAGTGACAAGTTCACTAGATTTTGTCAGTGGAAAAACGTGGAATTAAATATCCATGTGAGTATCATCTTTGCCTTTCTTTTTTTAAATAAAAACTTCCTTTGGCTCAGCTTCGTGAGAAAATATTTTATTCGGCAGCATACTCCCAAGGGTAACATGCTGCCCAAACAGATGTCCTGCTTACAGCTTTACGCATGAAAAATCCATCCTCCCATATCCAGTTGTAAACACTTTGAGTTTTCGTCCTCTTTTTTTCATATTGATATAAGAAAGCATTTATTTATTTAAGGAAGGATATTTTAAGCCATAATTAAGCTTTTAATAGAAATAGTAGTAAAGATACAAGTCTTCTACATCATGTAATTCCTGTGCCCATGTCATTTGCCATCCTGGTAAATTCCCTTTTTTTTTTTTTTCTAATTAGGTGCAGTCATGTAATAAACATGATGATATCTCTTACTAGACCACAGCTGCATCTTTTGTATTGTTTTGAGAATGATGAAAGCAGTCCTCAAAGGCAGGATCCTTCCTGGCTTGTATCCCCTCATACTCCGTCTTCTCTTAGCTTCTCCGTGTCAGGAGTTCTAGCGCACGTTCTTCACGTTTAGAGTGCTCCTGACTCTTCCCCTTTCCCTTGTGCTCTCCCTCCACAAAGGTTTGCAACTGAGAAAAAGAAATAACTGGATTCTGTTTTTGATTTTTAAAAAAAATTTTTTTAGTTGAACAGTACCATTCACAGAAGTGAGTTTTTTTTTTTTTCTTTTTAATTTCCCCTCTCTACCCCATTTCCAGCAGGATTGAGAAGCAAGAGGCAGTGACACATTTTTAAAAATAACGGGACTTCCTGGGCAGTCCAGATTAAGATCCTCTGCTTCTACTGCAGGGAACAAGGGTTCAATCCCTGGTTGGGGAACTAAGATCCTGCATGCATCCGCATGGCCAAAAAATGAACAAACAAAACCAAAAAACCCTTATCTCTGCTGCGGATCTTCCTTGTGCCTGTGCTCCTTTAGCAGACGTGGTATCCTCATGTCTTCACATCCTTCTGTCCTCTGAGCAGCAAACGTGAAGCTCGAGGGCCGGATGCCCCTGCCTGGCTGCAGACGTGATGTCTGAAGGGTTGTCTGGAGAAACCCTTCAAGCATCTGACCCTTCTTTTGCCTGGATACGTAACAAAAAGCATTTGCTATTGTCTGATGGCCTCTTACCGTGAACATAGGACTGTCTCTCTGCCTTTGTACCATCTGATGCTATGAAAACTTCTTGGGAAGCAAAGCATTGCTGAGAGGATATTGATGAAAACCTAGTGCTTATGGATGAAAGCCTCTTCATCGAGTTACTCACACCTGCTCTGGTTTCACACTCGCATGCCCAGCCTGAGTCCTCTCTACTTACTGATGCTTTTGATTAAAAAAATTCACATGGCCAGCATTCACTGGGCTTCCTGATCATATGGCCCAACTGTTAGGAGAGCATAGATGCCCTTGATGCAGACCTATTTTTCTACCACAGAAGTTCCTGGAATGGCTGAACTGTTCCCAAACTTCCAGCTTCAGAGTAGCCAAGGTCACTTTGTAGTTTGCCTGGAAATTTCACATTCACTTGTCTTGAAAGTATACACCTTATAATCTAAGATTCATGGGACTGGATAAAACAATGGGCTCCCACCGGGTCATCTTCCCAGTTGCCTCCATGGTTTGCATCCTGTGTAGTTTACATCGAAGGCGGTTCTAGAATGTCCTGCCACCTGTGCTTCTTATCTCTCAGTTTGCGGGGCCAGTTGCCCAAAGGGCAGCAACGTCAGAATCGCTGTTTCAATAACTGTATGTTTTGCATGAAAACAGTGGGATAGTTTTTACGCAGTTTTATGTTTCTGTGTTGCATTTTAAATTCACAGTTGACCATGAATGATTTCAGCGTGCATCGGATCATTGGACGAGGGGGATTCGGTGAAGTATACGGTTGCAGGAAAGCAGACACTGGAAAGATGTAAGTGTTCTACACTTGTATATTTTTCTGGGAATATTAGGAGGGTTTTATACTCACATTCAAAGAAAATCCCATTTAGTTGATGATCAGTGTTTTAGAATGTTACCCTCGACACACTTATAAAATCTTGACCAGTGCTTAATTCACAATTCCTACACACTAAATACTATAGTACAGGCCCCACCCCTACAAAACACACACACACACACACACACACACACACAAGTACTAGACAGTAGGGATACATACAAAATTTATTTCCCTGAATTTTTTGTGTATCTACTTTATTGCTTTTATTTAACTGAAATGTCAATTCATATAATAATAGAAATATCTTAATTATTGCTTGATTTTTTTTTTAAAATAGTCTTTTTACTTTAGAATAATTTTAGGTTTGGAGAAAAGGAGCAAAAAAATAGTGCAGGGAGTGTCTGTGTTCTCCATGTCCCTCTTACCGTAGTACAGGACACGTGTCACAGTGAATGAACAGATATCCATGTGCTGTTACTAAGTGAAGTCTCCACTTTATTCAGACTCCCTTGGTCTCTTAGAAGCATTTTGCTGCTTTAAAAGACTTCCCGAATTTTTAGAAACTTCCCTCAATATGATATGTACCATTTAAATCCACTTAGATATATTTTCTGTATAGATTCTCTTCAGTAATATTTATGGTTCTAGGTATGCAATGAAATGCTTGGATAAGAAGAGAATCAAGATGAAACAGGGAGAAACCTTAGCCTTAAATGAAAGGATCATGTTGTCCCTGGTGAGCACAGGAGTGAGTATTCAGTTTTGAACATTGCATTTGTGTGTGTGTGTGTTTCTATTCATTTGGTGAGTTTTTTGTTTTTTTTTTGGTATCAGGACAATTTATTTAAAATACAGCTTTTTTTGTTTTTCCCTTGGTGAATTATGCAGCTAGCCAGTTCTTGAGGGGATTAGAATTTATAGCAGGGAGCAGCAGCACTAAGTTAATATAAATAATAATTCAAAGAGACCTCTGTCTGAGTTGGGAATTAGGAACGTACTACCGGCCATCGTCACGCACACTGACCACTTGTCCCTTCACTGCCCATTTATGACTTCCTTCTTTGTGGGATATGACAGAGATGGCAGAATATAATCGTATAAGTGACCAAAAAAGATCACCTGAATATAGGTAAGAATTGGCTGCATGACAGTGAAGGACTAACCCAGAGGAGAAAAAGTAAGAGGAATGTCACTTCCCTCTTTCACAAACAGAGAGAAGTGATGCTCCGTCAACCCCCAACTATCCCTTTGGAGTGCTCCGCAGACTCGCAGGCTCAGAGGAGCCTGGTGGGCTGCTGTTTATGGGGTTGCACAGAGTCAGACACGACTGATGTGACTTAGCAGCAGCAGCAGCCAATCCATATTTCATTTGGAGGGGACCCTGTCTTCTCAGCACTTGCCCCCTTTCCCTGCTGTGGATGCTGGTCTTTTCCATCTCCAGCACCATGTTTCTGCCTACTGGTCCATTTATTCATACATTCCAGCTGTCATTTTGAGCTCATCACGTGTCAAAGACAGCTTCACCCTGTGTCATCTCGACTTATAAAGCAACATCCCACTCTGATTTCTTTTCCTGTTAATGCCATCACCCAGGACCAAAATCTCAGCTTTTATTTACTCGGACAGATATATGTAAAGACGCCCAGAAAAACCCATGGTCCCAGAAACCTGGCCATTG
Organism: Moschus berezovskii; assembly: GCF_049115385.1. Classification (NCBI taxonomy): domain Eukaryota; kingdom Metazoa; phylum Chordata; class Mammalia; order Artiodactyla; family Moschidae; genus Moschus; species Moschus berezovskii. The sequence goes on from NC_142478.1 coordinate 68,767,170, forward strand.
TCCGTGTACCCCGGCAAGTGAGGTACAGAGCCTGGGGTACCTCCAGCTGTCACAGCTGGGTTCTGAGTAAGGTCACCTTCACCCAGAGGTTTTCAAAGGCTCAGATCTTCCTGATGACTCAAGGCATTCCCTTTAGCTGATAAGCAAGGAACCTGAGATCCAGGGACGTCATTTCTTTGCCCAGAGTCCCTGGACTTCCTAAGTGAGCCCAGTGTTCTTTTCTCATCCCTTTGTAGGCTCCATGTTTTCTTGTCACCAAATATATTTATTGTGTTGTGGTTTATGTTAGTTCAGTTCAGTTCAGTCACTCAGTCAAGTCCGACTCTTTGCGATCCCATGAATCACAGCACGCCAGGCCTCCCTGTCCATCACCAACTCCCGGAGTTCACCCGAACTCATGTCCATCGAGTCGGCAATGCCATCCAGCCATCTCATTCTCCGTCGTCCCCTTCTCCTCCCACCCCCAATCCTTCCCAGCATCAGAGTCTTTTCCAGTGAGTCAACTCGTCGCATGAAGTGGCCAAAGTATTGCAGTTTCAGCTTTAGCATCAGTGCTTCCAATGAACACCCAGGATCGATCTCCTTTAGAATGGACTGGTTGGATCTCCTTGCAGTCCAAGGGACTCTCAAGGGTCTTCTCCAGCACCGCAGTTCAAAAGCATCAATTCTTCGGCGATCAGCTTTCTTCACAGTCCAACTCTCACATGACCACTGGAAAAACCATAGCCTTGACTAGATGGACCTTTGTTGGCAAAGTAATGTCTCTGCTTTTTAATATACTGTCTAGGTTGGTCATAACTTTCCTTCCAAGGAGTAAGAGTCTTTTAATTTCATGGCTGCAATCAGCATCCACAGTGATTTTAGAGCCCAAAAACTAAAGTCTGACACTGTTTCCACTGTTTCCCCATCTATTTCCCATGAAGTGATGGGACCAGATGCCGTGATCTTTGTTTTCTGAATGTTGAGCTTCAAGCCAACCTTTTCGCTCTCCTCTTTCACTTTCATCAAGAGGCTTTTGAGTTCCTCTTCACTTTCTGCCATAAGGGTGGTGTCATCTGCATATCTGAGGTTATTGATATTTCTCCCAGCAATCTTGATTCCAGCTTGTGCTTCTTCCAGCCCAGCGTTCCTCATGATGTACTCTGCATATAAATTAAATAAGCAGGGTGACAATATACAGCCTTGACGTACTCCTTTTCCTATTTGGAACCAGTCTGTTGTTCCATGTCCAGTTCTGACTGTTGCTTCCTGACCTGCATACAGGTTCCTCAGGAGGCAGGTCAGGTGGTCTGGTATTCCCATCTCTTTCAGAATGTTCCACAGTTTATTGTGATCCACACAGTCAAAGGCTTCGGCATAGTCAATGAAGCAGAAATAGATGTTTTTCTGGAACTCTCTTGCTTTCTCCATGATCCAGCGGATGTTGGCAATTTGATCTCTGGTGCCTCTGCCTTTTCTAAAACCTGCTTGAACATCTGGGAGTTCACGGTTCACATATTGCTGAAACCTGGCTTGGAGAATTTTGAGCATGACTTTACTAGCGTGTGAGATGAGTGCAATTGTGCGGTAGTTTGAGTATTCTTTGGCATTGCCTTTCTTTGGGATTGGAATGAAGACTGACCTTTTCCAGTCCTGTGGCCACAGCTGAGTTTTCCAAATTTGCTGGCATATTGAGTGCAGCACTTTCACAGCATCATCTTTAAAGATTTGAAATAACTCCACTGGAATTCCATCACCTCCACTAGCTTTGTTCCTAGTGATGCTTTCTAAGGCCCACTTGACTTCACATTCCAAGATGTCTGGCTCTAGGTCAGTGATCACGTTATCGTAATTATCTTGGTCGTGAAGATCTTTTTTGTCCAGTTCTTCTGTGTATTCTTGCCACCTCTTCTTAATATCTTCTGCTTCTGTTAGGTCCATACCATTTCTGTCCTTTATCGAGCCCATCTTTGCATGAAATGTAGAAATCTCTTGTTTTTCCTGTTCTGTTGTTTTCCTCTATTTCTTTGCATTGATCACTGAGGAAGGCTTTCTTATCTCTCCTTGCTATTCTTTGGAACTCTGCATTCAGATGCTTATATCTTTCCTTTTCTCCTTTGCCTTTCGCTTCTCTTCTTTTCACAGCTATTTGTAAGGCCTCCTCAGACAGCCACTTTGCTTTTTTGCATTTCTTTTCCATGGGGATGGTCTTGGTCCCTGTCTCCTGTACAATGTCACGAACCTCCGTCCAGAGTTCATCAGGCACTCTAGCTGTCAGATCTAGTCCCTTAAATCTATTTCTCACTTCCACTGTATAATCATAAGGGATTTGATTTAGGTCATATCTGAATGGTCTAGTGGTTTTCCCTACTTTCTTCAATTTAAGTCTGAACTTGGCAATAAGGAGTTCATGATCTGAGCCACAGTCAGCTCCTGGTCTTGTTTTTGTTAACTGTATTACAGCTTCTCCATCTTTGGCTGCAAAGAATATAATCAATCTGATTTCGGTGTTGACCATCTGGTGATGTCCATGTGTAGAGTCTTCTCTTGTGTTGTTGGAAGAGGGTGTTTGCTATGACCAGTGCATTCTCTTGGCAAAACTCTATTAGCCTTTGCCCTGCTTCATTCTGTGCTCCAAGGCCAAATCTGCCTGTTACTCCAGGTGTTTCTTGACTTCCTACTTTTGCATTCCAGTCCTCTACAATGAAAAGGACATCTTTTTCGGGTGTGAGTTCTAAAAGGTCTTGTAGGTCTTCATAGAACCGTTCAACTTCGGCTTCTTCAGCGTTACTGGTTGGGACATAGACTTGGATTACTGTAAAATTGAATGGTTTGCCTTGGAAATGAACAGAAATCATCCTGTCGTTTTTAAGATTGTATCCAAGTACTGCATTTCGGACTCTTTTGTTGACCATGATGCTACTCCGTTGCTTCGAAGGGATTCTTGCCCACAGTAGTAGATATAATGGTCATCTGAGTTAAATTCACCCATTCCAGTCCATTTTAATTCACTGAGTCCTAGAATGTCTATGTTCACTCTTGCCATCTCCTGTTTGACCACTTCCAATTTGCCTTGATTCATGGACCTAACATTCCAGGTTCCTATGCAATACTGCTCTTTACAGCACCGGACCTTGCTTCTATCACCGGTCACATCCACAGCTGGGTATTGGTTTTGCTTTTGCTCCATCCCTTCATTCCTTCTAGAGTTACTTCTCCACTGAGCTCCAGTAGCATACTGGGCACCTACCGACCTGGGGAATTCCTCATTCAGTATCCTATCATTTTGCCCTTTGATACTGTTCATGGGGTTCTCAAGGCAAGTATACTGAAGTGGTTTGCCATTCCCTTCTCCAGTGGACCACATTCGGCTGTGGTCCATGTGATCAGATCGACTAGTTTCCTGTGATTATGGTTTCAGTGTGTCTGCCCTCTGATGACTCCCCGCAATACCTACCGTCTTATTTGGGTTTCTCTTACCTTGGGCGTGGGATATCTCTTCACAGCTGCTCCAAGAAAGCGCAGCCGCTGCACCTTACCTTGGACGAGGGGTATCTCCTCAAGGCCGCCCCTACTGACCTTGAACGTGGAGTAGCTCCTCTCGGCCATCCTGTGCCCGTGCAGCCACCGCCTATTGGACATGTGGTAGCTCCTCTCGGCCACTGGCCCTGGCCTCGGGTGTAGGGTAGCTCCTCTAGGCCACACTTCTTTGTGTGGTCGGTTGCACCGGAACCGGCGTCTCTCCGGCGGCGTTCTAGTGTTAGTTTTAAGTGCTTCTAGAAAGGCTATTTACCATTGAAGTCAATGAATATCGTAATTCAGTTTAACTATAACAGATGAAAATGCCATCGCTATGAACAGTAATGTCTAATTATGCACCTCTACCTGCCAACATGTAGACATTAAACATTTCAAGTAAGAGTGACTCTGTGAGTGTGAGCAAGATGCTGACTGATGGGAATGGAACCTGGGTGGCCTGCGCACTGTACTGGAGTCAGTGTGAATGACGTTGGTTTCTAGGGTCTGTTGGAAATGCCTCTGTCTTCATTTCAGATGTGAGTGTGTGCTTATTGCAGGCATTAAGTGCTTTATTAAAATTTAATTTTTAATGTCTCATCTCAAAGCCTTGGATGTTTATTCCCAGGAGAGCCTATGGAAAAAAATTGAGGGTATTAGAAAAATATATGAACAATTGCAAGCCACTCCAGTACTCTTGCCTAGAAAATCCCATGGATGGAGGAGCCTGGTAGGCTGCAGTCCGTGGGGTCGCTAAGGGTCGGACACGACTGAGCGACTTCACTTTCACTTTTCACTTTTACACATTGGAGAAGGAAATGGCAACCCACTCCAGTGTTCTTGCCTGGAGAATCCCAGGGACAGGGGAGCCTGGTGGGCTTCCGTCTGTGGGGTCACACAGAGTCGGGACACAACTGAAGTGACTTAGCAGCAGCAGCAGCAGTAGCAGCAGCATTTTTGTTTTATTTAGGTGAGCAGAATGTGATTAAGTAGTTTCAGAATTCCTCACTGGTCTGCCCATAAGGGAGTAAATAAAAAATTGCAGTTATGTTGTTCTACTGCTTTGAACTAATTTAAGACTTGTTTCTGCAAATATCAAGACTGTTTAGCATTTTTAAAAACATTGTAAGTGCATCATTTAACCAAAAGAGTTGTAGTAAAGTTATTTAGAGCCATTTTTGTTGATCAAAGGCCACAGTTTGTAGGATTTAAGTAACCTTTAGTTTGAAATTGCCTCCTTCGGTGATGTGTTGATCGGCCTGTGTCAATATGATTACCTAAGGTGTTGGCATGGAAATAAGCTGGAGTCACCATCAAAGTTTTCTTTCTGCTTGGAGGTTGGATTACTGTTTCAGTCTCAAATTGAGAATTCCTTCTTCTCACCCCCAAGAGAGACAGTAAGAAGTACTGTTCCCAGTTTTATTCCGTAACTTTTGGGTCATGAAAAGGGAATCAGGGCAAGTATATCCATTACTGGGAGGAGCCATCAGCACCTTCATTAAGTCAGTCAGTTATTCATGAGGAGTGTCGCTTATTCATTCCCTGATCATCCTTGAGTCTTAGATTGTGCCAGGTACTTGGCTATGAGACAGGGGTCCCGAAACACAAATATGGTCTTTGCTCTTATAGGGCTGCGTAAAATGAGAGACAGCAGTGTTTACTGAGAGAATCTCAGACATGTGTCGATTATTGGAACATGTGCAAGAGCTGTGTGTGAAAGAGAGGTCTATGGTGCTCAGAAGGCATGAAACAGGGCGGTCCTCTGGGGTCGGAGGGACGCCAGGGTGTGTATGAGTCCCGAGCACGGGTGCTCTGGGGACTCAGGTCAGCACTGCTGGGCTCTGAAGTGATGCGGTGAGGACCACACGGGGAAGCTGGGGAGAGAGAGAAGCAGACAGAGGCCAGACCAGCAGAAAGAGCTTTCTGGACGAGTACTAAGGACTTTAAAAAATCTTTACAGCCATTTAATAAGCCTTGCAATTCTGAAAGGGTTCCTCTGATTGCAGGGTGGAGAGCTTTTGTGGAGGACTACTTTGTGGTCTGTTTTATCACAGTTTGCTGCTGCTGCTGCTAAGTCGCTTCAGTCGTGTCCAACTCTGTGCGACCCCATAGACAGTTTAAGTTCCTGCAAAATGCAGACTGTTTCGCTCACTAGGAAATCAAAGAAGACGGTTCCGGGGACTTCCCCGGCAGTCCAGTGGTCAAGACTTCATGCTTCCAGTTCAGGAGGCACAGATTCAGTCCCTGGTTGGGGACTAAGATCCTACATGCCCCCCCCGAAAAAAAAAACTAGAAAAAAGGAGATAATTCCTTGCTTAAGAGCTTTTATTTAAGGACCCTCCTGTGAGAACCCCCTAGTTCTTAGTCACCTTGAATTTGTAATCAAGACAGAACATCTTACCATAATTATCTTAGAGACTGTGCTAACACCATTATTAAACTGCTGCCTGTTTGGCTGTGTGGGTCAGCATTCAGTTCTTTGTGTCGCAGACCCCACCTGAAACTCAGGATGGCATCTGCTCAGGGCCTAAAAGATGAGGGATCCTGGTCAGTGAACTCCTTAGAGATAACCAAATCACATCCCTTTAACCGAGCTTTGATTTTACGTTGCTATGGAAACATTACCTTTGTAAGTGGAGTGACATAGGACAGGGTCTGGTGAGGGTCCAGAGTGGGAGACTTGGGGTTTGAATCTTGGCTGGCTACCAGATTTCTTTGTGGCCTCAGGCAAGTCATTTCCCTTTTAGAAGGGGGAGGGCAGTGTTTAGTTTCCTCGTCTTTAAAGTAAAGAATTTGGACCAGATGATTTTTTTTTTTTTTAGAAGAGCACTTTCTGTTGCAGTAGCCTATGACTGCTGCTGCTGCTGCTGCTGCTAAGTCACTTCAGTTGTGTCCGACTCTGTGTGACCCCATAGACAGAAGCCCACCAGGCTCCCCCGTCCCTGGGATTCTCCAGGCAAGAACACTGGAGTGGGTTGCCATTTCCTTCTCCAATGTGTGAAAGTGGAAAGTGAAAAGTGAAAGTGAAGTCGCTCAGTCATGTCCGACCCTTAGCGACCCCACGGACTGCAGCCTACCAGGCTCCTCCATCCATGGGATTTTCTAGGCAATAGTACTGGAGTGGCTTGCCATTGCCTTCTCCGAGCCTATGACTGTAAATCTCCAATTTGTGTCCCATCTCAATAACATAGTATCTTAACTCACTTTGACCTTTTGCCGTTTTCTCAGGGCTGTCGTTGGAAGGATCGAACACTGTCTGTTCAGAAAAACCCCTTTCCAGGCTCTGTTGGTCCCCTGGGTGAAGTGAGTGGAGTTGCTGTCTCAAGCAGGAAAAGACCCAAGCTTTACTAAGTTCCTGGTCCACCCACTTGTCTGCTCTAGAGATGAATTGGTGATTAGATCAGGAACCAGAGTACGTGGGGAACCCCCTTAAGGAAGGGGCATGATATTTAGAGCAGAACGAGTCGTCACCAGCAGACTATGGAAAGGTCTGGTGAAACACTGGTGGGGCTCCAATTAGGATGGTGCCACTCGGCCCCCAAGAACCAGATAGCTTTTAATAGATAAAGGACAGCAGCTTTATTTTATGACTGTAGAAAACAAAATAAATCTCGAAATCAGTGAACACCAAGACCATCTCAACTGAACTCTTAAGGAAACAAGGTAACCACAAAATGAATTTCCTCCAGAAGACTTGGGGAAATTGAGTTCAAGTTCTCGAATCCTGAGCACACAGGCACGTGTCCACACAAATTCATCTGTATGCCCTTCATCTATAGGTGTGAACAAAGTGAATTCTGTTCACAGTGTACTCTGTTGAAAGTTGAGTATATTCTGTAGAATTTAATAATTCTTTGCTTCTGTTAAAGAAAGTAGATGTAGATATTTTAGGCCATTTGTTATTTGAATCAGTTGAGTGGCAAGTGTTCACTGTGTATGAATCTCAGTGGGACTTAGTGCTGGATCTAGTGGATTTTCACCAGGGAGCACATCTGTGTATCCAGAACCTAGGTCAAGAGACAGAAAGTCACCCATGTCCCAGAAGTCTCCCTTTACCCTTTCCAGCTGCTCACTCCATGCCCAAGCTAACTACTACCCAGATGTCTGACACTGTAATTTAGCTGTGCCCCTGTTGGAACTTTATATAAATGTATTCTTTTTGTGTCTGGCTTCTCTCAGTGTTGCTTGCAAGATGCAGCTGAGTCGTTGCTTATAGCAACAGCACCTTTTGTAGCTAAATAGTAGGGGTCACCAGGCTATATGTGTGGCCTGGGGACCAAATCTGGCTTGTGTTCGCAGTCCATGAACTAAGAATTTTTTTTTTTTTTTAAGCAAAAGAAGCAGAGAAGAAATTGTCAAGAGAAAAGAAGCAGAGAAAACTATGTGACAGGGATGGGGCCTGAAAAGCTTAAAATATTTACTGTCTAGCCCATTTGCAGAAAAAGTTTGGCAGCCCCTGCTCTATAGTACTCCATCATATAAATGTACCACAGTTCGTGTGTCCGTCCTCCTGTTGGCAGACATTTGGATCATTTCCTGGTTTGGGCTGTTTTGAATAGTACTGTGAGGACCATTCTCATGCAGGTCCCTTGGTGCACATGAGTACAGATTACTGTTAGGTAGATACCCCGGGCTGGAATTTCTGGCTCATAGGCTTTGCAGGTAGTTATCAGCTTTGGCAGATGCCATCAAACGCCTTGTGAAAGCAGTTGTACGATTGTGTCCTCCCAGCTACCACGTTGGAAGTGCCATTAACTCTGTATCTTTGCAACACTTGGTATCATCGGTCTTTGTAATTTTAGTCCTTCTCCTTTGTTTTAGTGATGTAACGTTGTGATTTGCAGTTTGCATTTCCTTGGGGGACAGCTGAGGTCTGGCATCTGTTTGAAGACTTACAGACTGTTTGATACTCAGTAACAAATATACAACACTGTTGTGGTGGTCATGCCATTTTCCTGTTGGGTTGTGTGCTTTTTTATTTATTGATTGATGAGAGTTCTTTGTATATTCAAGATATATGTGGATTTCAAACACCTCCTCCCATTCTGATATTTGCCTTTCTTACTCTCTTAATGGCATCTTCTGAAGAACAGAAGTTTCAGCTTTATTTTTCTTCACGAGTTATCTGAACTTTTCTTGGCTGTTTACATTTCCATATAAATATGGGGATGAGTTTGTCAATTTCCATTTTAATTGTTTACATGGAATGTATGGTTAATTTGGGAGAAAATTGACATCTTTACAATTGAGTTATTCTATCCCCCACCCTGGTATATTTTTCACTTCCAAAAGCTGATTTAATTTCATTTTTATTGTCAGTGTTTCAAGACAGTGATATCAGTAACATTTCTCCCCGTGATAAAGGTTCTTCCAGCTCAGAATCAGACACTGAAATGAATCTGTGACAATAACCAGAACCAAGGTGTAGACCAACAGGAGGACCAGCAAGGCAGTAATATTTGTCCGTAGAATCTGAGTCTTTTGAAGATGTAGATAGAGGAGTCATGATTTAATCACAGCGACAGAGCATCTCTGAGTTCATCTCCGATTAGCAGTGTTTGCATCTCTGTGCGTTTTTTTTTCCTTGGAATCAGGCTCCCTTTCCTGGGTCTGTTAAAGTCACCACATAGGTGTCTATGTTTCACATACAGGGCAGTGTCATGGCTTAAAAAAACAATGTATAAATGGCACTTGGTAGTAGACTTACTTTCCAGGACAGCTTTTGCTTTTCTTATATATATGTGTGTGTGTGTATATATATATATTTTTTTTTTCACTCTAGGATTGTCCTTTCATCGTCTGTATGACCTATGCCTTCCATACTCCAGATAAACTGTGCTTCATCTTGGATCTGATGAACGGTAAGCAAGACTTGGGAAGTCTAAATACACTGAATGACTCTGCCATGATGTGTTTTGTTTGTTTCAGGATGTTTGATCTTAGCTTGCATTGTTCCAGACAGACTGGCCATCTGGGTCTTTCAGATAATTAGATTCCCCCTCAAGTTTAAGGAAACCTTTCACGCTTTGAATTTCCAGTTCAACTTCATTTTAAAAAATTGACTGCAGTCAACTGGCGCTCAACTTTAGGAATGAAATGTCTCCTATAGATTCATAGGCCAAAGACAGGAATGTATTTAAAAACCAACTGTGAAGGACTGACTCTGGGCCCGCTCAGATTTTAGCCCAGTAGTCTGTACCTTTAGTCCAGACCCACCATATATCAATCTTTGAACTGTCAGTGATGAACTGGAGAATGCAGGAAGAACTTTAGCCAGAAAGTAGTTTTCTAAGGCTCTTTCCCGGTGGCTCAGATGGTAAAGCATCCACCTGCAGTGCGGGAGACCTGGGTTCGATCCCTGGGTTGGGAAGATCCCCCGGAGGAAGGCCTGGCAACCCACTCCAGTATTCTTGCCTGGAGAATCTCCATGGACAGAGGAGTCTGCAGGCTGCAGTCCATGGCGTCGCAAAGAGTCGGACACGACTGAGCGGCTTTGACTTACTCACTCAGTTTTCTAATACTAGAAAGTGACAGCATGTAATTAATTCAAAGAGTTTTTAGTAACAGGGACTGAAATGGAAAAGCATATATTTCCATAAATGAATGCCTGTTTTGAAGTTCAGTTGAAGTTTTGTATTTTGAGTTTTTGATTTAGAACCAGACCCATCCAGCAACATGAAGGAATTTCACAGACGTAATAATGAGCAGACCAGCCAGACACAGCAGCCTGTTTCCTGTGTGACTCCATTTGTGTGACTGTCAGAGCTGGCAAAGCTAATCGATGAGGGGAGAGGTCAGAGTAGAGTCCAGTTGGCTGTAATGAGGGGCTGTGAGCTGATACTGCTGCCTGGGGTGGGCACAGGGAGCCTTCAGCGATGCTGGAAATCTTTTACATGCTAATTGAAAATAGTTACACAAGAATATGCGTGTGTGAACAGGAAGATACTTAGGGAATCAAAGGTAATGGAATTGAACACACGTGAACCTCTGTAAATCAGCTGTGGCTCCACCTTTATCATTTATGAGAACATTCCCTTACCCTGTTGGTGGCATTCTCTGTCTCTGTAACTGGAGGCCATATGATCATTGACCTTTTTTAACCCTTTATTACGAAAAATTCAAACATACCACAACATTGAAAGGATTTTACTGGGGACACCCAAACACCCAACCACCTGGGTTTTACCAGTTAAAATTTTACTGTATTTGCTTTCTCAAATATCTATCAATATGAGCAGTGTATTTATTTTGGCTCCATATTTACTGTCCACAGAGCCAGCTGCCAGGCCACCTACTGCCTCACTACATGGGTTGATTCAGTTAGGAGACGGGACTGTAGTAATCAAAAGATCAGCTTGCCCCCCCCCCCCATCTCACTCCCACCAAGTGGTATCCATGGGAGCCGTGATGTCCATCCGAGAGCGGAGGCTTGGGTTCATATTGTCCCAGCCACTGTCACATCTAAGTCTTCTCAATGGTTTAGTTTTCTCTGGGATTTCTTAAAGTGTTTCACCAGATTACAGAAGTCAGTGATACATCTATATCATCCATGTAGACAAAGCATAGTTAACCATTGTCAGCCGTGTCACGACTTTGCACGGTGAGCGTGACTTTTGTTTCCCTGGAATTCACGCACCGAGTTACATTCTGCGTCTCTGGTTCCAGGAGGCGACCTGCACTATCACCTTTCGCAGCACGGGGTGTTTTCTGAGAAGGAGATGCGGTTTTACGCCACAGAGATCGTTCTGGGGCTGGAGCACATGCACAGTCGGTTTGTCGTTTACAGAGACTTGAAGGTGAGGTGGTCTGACAGACGCCGCGCCGCCTGTCCGGCATGTGCAGCAGGCGTCGTGTGGTGGTCGTGGTCCCCCACGCGTCCCCCGCTCTTTCACGGCATCCGTCATTTTCCTCCTCTCAGCCCTGAGCAGAACATCACCTCCATGATTTTGGTCTCCTCCAGACACTGAACTCTTTTCTGAGGACTCCAGTCTTTCCCAGTTGTCCCTGTTACCTCCCTGCCTGGTGCAGCATATATGCCAGCTCAGATATTTTAATTAGTTAATTATGAAAAGCGGGATGGGGTTTTTTTGTTGTCACCCATTTTACAATTGATCATAATTCTGTTAATGTTCACCAGGCAACTGATTTGGCCCTGGCTCGGTGTGAGGGCAGAAGGTGTACAGAGATAAAGAAGCAGAGAACCAGTGTCATTCGGGACATATCTACTGGTGAACTTGCACATAGAAAGACTGAGTCCTAACCCCCAGAGGCAGAGCTGATCAGGTCGGGATGGGGTGTCTGACAGCCGGCAGAGCTTCCCCTACCCTCTGAAGCTCAGGCGATTTCGAGATTGCCTTAAAAAAGTCACTAGCAGATTTCCAGGTTCCAGAACTCCATAGCCCCAGTCTGCCACACTGAGGCTTCTTTACCATGCTTCCCTTTAAAAAGTCTTACTGGACTTGAACAGAATGAAGCAGGTGCTTTCTCAGTTTTTCCTTCCAGAGCATGATGCTTGCTTGGTTGAGGGTCCTTCATGAGAGAGGGAGTTGGTGGTTTGCTTGGTACTTCTGAGGTGATATTCATGGAGCCAGCAGCATGAAGGTGGGGGAGCAGATGAAAGGGACCTTGACAAATTATATAGAGATGATCATGCAGGCACATAAAGGTGTAAATAATGGTGAGAAGAAATGTGATAGGCGTGGCAGCTTCCAGAGGATGAGAAACCCACAGAGAAGCCTGTTTGTCTCCTCTCTCCGATTCCTTCTTAAACTGAAAGCAAGTTAACCAGATCAAGTGTACCAATAATGCCCCCTTCTCTAAGGAGCTCATGTGTTTTGATTGGCTTCTAAAAAAGGTTACCTCCTAAAATCCGAAATGGTGTATTTCATAGTTGAGCATAGTATTTTTTTCCACGAAGTTCTTTGTAACTTTTAAAGCCTCCTGCAAAGCTAAAGAGTTACTCCCTTAGCCTTCATCGGAGCATAAAGAAGAGAAAAAAATGTATTTTCATCAAATTAGAAATAATTAGACCCTGGTTGGCACATGACATTTTATTTCCTCATGGTGAGTTTTGCAGAAGAATAAAATACATTCTGAAAGCCCATGAAGCGCCATTGTAATACATTTTAATTTAAATCTGTAACCGGTCTCGAATCATCTTGATGTGGTATTTCTGTTTTCTAAACTATTTAGTAGGCAGTGGTATTATCTAATTTCTATTCAAACTTAATTCTAGTCACTCATGATTATTCATGCTTCAGTTTTCTAATGGCATGCCATTAGTTTTATTTTGAGCAAAACAATAGTTGATCTCCAGCAAAAAAGTACCAAGATGACTGTAATTCAGTGTATATTAGGGAGGGGAATTTCGTTTTTCAGGATTATGCAGACCAAATCTAATCCTAATGGATACATTTCATCAGAGTTGTGGTCAAAATCATATCTGGTCGTTTGGTAAGGCCCTCCATAGATTCTCTCCTAATAAACTGAAATGGCGTTTATCAGGATTAGTGTGGCACCATGGAATGTTTTGATTTCCTGGGTCACCACTTGTACATTGTTAGAAGATTGCTTTCTGTACTGTGTTCCACGGTTCGAAGTCCTGGTGGTTCACAGAGGCTGAGGAGCCAGTGGACTCATTCCCTTTGTGGAGAGACACCCCATTCCAGCTGGATTGCAGTTCTTGCTGTGGAAAGGAAATACTTTAACAGCGATGAACTGTGGTGGTGACCCTCCTGTGTTACCTACCCTGTGTTCCATTGTCAAATGCATAGAATCTTCTCCATCCTTCCTTGCCACTCTCCTGCTAAAATCATTGATAACATGAAAGGTATCAGTGTCAGTCTCATGCCCCACGTGGAGGTGATGATGTAACTAACACTAGAGTTCATGTGTAGGAATGAACTGTGATAAAAATAATGACAGCAAGTGCCTGTGATTTTGGAAGTTCTCCAAGCCTCAGGACGCCTTGGGGACTCTCAGAAATCACCTTTTCTTTCATTTTAGCCTGCCAATATTCTCCTGGATGAGCACGGACACGTGAGGATATCAGACCTCGGTCTTGCCTGCGATTTTTCCAAAAAGAAGCCGCACGCGAGCGTGTGAGTAGTCACGCTGACTCTGTTCACTGTCGTTTCCTAGTTCGACTCACTTTTTCACTCAGATCCCAACCTGGTCGTTTGTTTTCCCAGTTTTCTCTTGTCAGCAGTAGTTTCCAACACGTGATGATGCTGGGTCAGAGGGAGAGGAAAGAAGTGGGGTGGCGTGCTTGCTTGCACCATTCTGGGGGCACTCAGGGGACCCACAGTGTTAGCTGCCCAGGGCAGGGAGGCTGAGGGAAGGATGGGACCTTCGCAGCAGAGCCGAATCTGCACTGGCTCTGTGACCCTCACCCTCTTCATCCACAGGGCAGTGGTCATGGTAGACCTCAACAGCTTACGTGCCAAAGAAGGGGCACAGGCAACTACACAGAACTTTCCAGGGAAGGCCCAGAAGCCAAGCTTCTCTCTCCATCCACTCTCTCCTTCTTTTTCAAAACATTTCCTTTTTTTTTTCCCCTAAAAAGAAATGAGGATTCTTTTTTTAATTAAAAGAATCATCTACTTGCAGCTCAAACTTTTCACGCAGATCCTGTTGTTAGATTTCAGTATTACATCTGTCCTCCATGCAGGGGAAGCTGCTGGCAGCCCCTGCCCTTGGCCATCCCTGCCCCCCGACTCGGTGGGCCCTGAACTGCTTCCGGTGGCCGTGCTTTCTGCACACCTGCTGACACTGTCCTGAGGACTTGTCTGAACCTGAGATCGTTGCAGTGATGGCAGGCGTGTGTAGTGGCTGCCCGGGGCTCAGCAGAGGCGGAACAGAATATGTACTGGTTTTCATTCCTGTTTCTCTGGTGTCAGTTTATCTGTGTAGAAAGTATGGACAGGTGTGCAGTTTGTGGAAAAAATTACCTCAGTTATTTTCTTCTTCAGTATGTCAGTCTTAGCAGTGAACCTCTCAACATTCCATCTTATTTTGCATCATCGCTGTGTTGAATGGTCTTGAAGTAACTCCCAGGGGTCTTGTTTCATGCATCCATGCAGAAAATAAACTATAAATCCTTTTTTTCTGTGTGTGAGACTAGAAGTAAAATGGTTCTAAAACTGCACTACTTTACGAGGGGCTGCATTAAATCAGAATTGCCATTTAAAGCTCTGATCAGATATTAATGGCAATCAGTGCCATTTCTGTAAAGATGTCTCTCCCTTCCTGCAGAATGTGGGACAGGGTGATAAAAGCCTGAACATTTTGCCAGCACTTGACAATTATGAGGCCAGAACCTGGGGTTGGATATATCAGCCTCTCCCAGGGGGTTCATCAGACATTTTTAAGAGAGTCATTTGAATTTTTAATGCCACAGCTATTTGATATGCTAATTTATTCAATTTAGGGTAGTCACAACTGAATATGAACCCAAGAGCTCATAAGAGTTAATCTCCCAAAGGAATTAACTTTCAGAAGCGGGGTTGCTCATTCCCTTTTGGGCCTCACTCGAGTCTCACTGTAATTCACACGCCAGGTCTGAAAGGTGGTCTGTCATCTGTTATCTGAACCGCAATCCATAAAGGGTTCAACCTTCCGACCCTGTCGGGAAGCTTGGTTTCCATGTTTAAATGACAATAGTGAGGTCGCTACTTAAAAAGGATAAACGCTCAATGAAGTATGTTTTTAGGTGGAGGAGGCAGAGAACAGAGGCTGTCGAGACAGATGTGGGTTTGAGTCCTTCCATGTGGCACCAGCCTCATTTTCCTCTTCTGCAAAGAGGCCGTCACAGTGTTGTTCACTGCACGTGACAGCTGTGAGGGTGCAGCCACCTCCTTCACGTAGTAAGGGTCTAGTTGACGCTAGCTGTGTGCCAGGTGCCGTGGGACTGAGGCAGACGGGCTCCCTGACCTCCCAGAACAGCCGCCTAGGGGACTGCCCAGGAAGTGACTGGTGTGGGGACAGCATTCATGCTGTGAGTGGAACGTTGGCTGTCCCAGGAACACGTGGCTGGAGGCCTGAATTCATTGTTATTAGTATCTTCATTCAGTTCCGTTCAGTTCAGTCGCTCAGTCATGTCCAACTCTTTGCAACCCCGTGGACTACAGCACACCAGGCCTCCCTGTCCATCCCCAACTTGCAGAGCTTCCTCAAACTCATGTCAGTCAAGTCAGTGATGCCATCCAACCATCTCATCCTCTGCCACCCCCTTCTCCTCCTGCCTTCAATCTTTCCCAGCGTCAGGGTCTTTTCCAATGAGTCAGTTTTTCGCATCAGGTGGCCAAAGTATTGGAGCCTCAGCTTCAGCATCAGTCCTTCCAATGAATCTTCAGGACTGATTTCCTTTAAGATGGACTGGTTGGATCTCCTTGCAGTCCAAGGAACTCTCAAGAGTCTTTTCCAACACCACAGTTGGAAAAACATCAGTTCTTCAGTGCTCAGCTTTCTTTGTGGTCCAGCTCTCACATGTATACATGACTATTGAAAAAACCATAGCTTTGACTGTTCAGATTTTCATCGGCAAAGTCAGTCTCTGCTTTTTATATGCTGTCTAGGTTTGTCATAGTTTTTCTTCAAAGAAGCAAGTGTCTTTTAATTTCATGGCTGCAGTCACCATCTGCAGTGATTTTGGAGCCCAAGAAAATAAAGTCTGTTACTGTTTCCATTGTTTCCCCATCTATTTGCCATGAAGTGATGGGACCAAATGCTATGATCTTTGTTTTTTGAGTGTTGAGTTTTAAGCCAACTTTTTCACTCTCCTCTTTCAAGATTTCCATCAAGAGGCTCTTTAGAAGCCCGCATAGGGCATGGATATAATCATCGACTTTTTATGGGGTGGAATCTGAGTTTCCAACAAACTAAGGAACTTGAACAAAGTCACAGGCCTGGCAGATTGTGGGGCTTGAATTAAAATCCAGTTCTGTCTGGCTCTAAGGCTCGAGTTTCCTACACTCATTTGAACTCCCCGAGGCTTTGAGAGGATGGACCCGGTACTAGATTGAAGGCTTGTGCCGGACTCTCACCCTTGACTGGGCTTCTCAGGTCTTTTCAAAGCGGTAGGTGTGATCCCAGGACTCCATGTGATGCTAGCAGAGCAGCGTCGTGGTTGGTTCCCCATCTTGACTCCGACTCCGTCCTTTTAATGATGGGATTGGATTCTCAAAAACTAAAAGTGAACCGTGGAGCAGCCACCGGACAACACAGGAAAACTCTGATTGTGGACTCGAGCAGCTCGTCAGTGACTCACTGAGTCCCAGCTGATTTTCTTCAGGAACGCAGCTCTCGGTCTCTAGTTACCACGCCTTCAAATGCTCGGGTGCTCTTTCAGCGTGAACAGCACAGACTGGCAGTGGGAGGCGCCGGCAGCCTTGGGTGCTGCCGAGTGACAGAGGCTGAAAACCACGTGGCAGGTGGTCCAGTGCTCTGCTCTGTGTGCTGTGTCCACCCAGAGGCGTGATGGGCATTAACCCCGTGTATGTCTCCTTGTCGAGATCTTCCCATCCCAGGTCTGGGTTTTGATCCCAAGAATCGCAGGTCATAAAGCCACCAAGGTTTTCCTGGCCACACCGAAATTAAGCCTTCCCAGAAAACGACTTGGATGCCCCTTCCGGAAGTCTCTGACATCCTCATGGTGTGACTCGCTGACCTCACGCCGGCAGACTTTGGATTGCAGAGGGTGGAGCTTTTCTGGTGGATGGACCGGTGCCCATTTCCACTGTTTGGAAAAGTCTTTCAAGATGAAACTATGAGGCTGAGAGGACACCAGTCCCAGTGTTGAGCCAGAGTCATCAACAATCCAGGGTCACTTGTCTGAGCAGATTCTCACCGAAACTGAGCATAAACAAGTTAGAAATGCTTATAAGAACGTAAGGGGTTCTTTTCAAGTACCAGCATTGCCCTGAGCCCATCCCACATGTGTTCTGCGGTATGAAGGTGTCACATCATCACCCATTCTATCAGTGAAGAAAATCGATGAAGGATGGGAATGCAGTTGCAGATAACGGCTTTTGGGGAGCCCTTTTGAGCCCACACCTCTGAAAGTTTCCCACAAGCCTTCTCTCGCTCTTGGAATGGTGTGTGCTCACGTTGTAGGACAGGAGAGGATTTTGAGTTGCAGATAGAACATATTATATGTAAACGGTTGTCCTCCCAGGTGATTTTTCTTAGCTTCCCGCAAGCCATCTGCGCATTTGCTGAGCTGGGTCCTCTGACCTGTCGGCAGCTCTTCAGACCTGGGATTTCTCTGTCTCTGTACCTGTCAGCTTCCCCTCCACCACTTGGGGACCACTGTGACTGTGGAGGGGTGGGGGCCACCATGGATGCCTGTGCAAACCCCAGTCCTCAGCACGGTGGGTGGCGCCTCACAGGAGTGCCCGATCCCATCGCTTCCGGGTTCAGAGTGTTGCAGTTGTCCTCACAGATGGGACGGGCACTAACCTGTCCCCATTGCTTCCAGGTCTGGAACACTGCGGTGTGGTCACCCGTTCATCACCGCTTCCCCAGCCCCACACATCTCCACACAAAAGCTCTCCAGTGGGCAGGAGACCCTTGGCTCCCCCTTGCTGTAGTGGGGAAGGCTCACAAGATTCAGATCTCACCTCCCAGAGCCATGGAGCATGCCCAGAGCATGCACATGGCTCACATTTATCTCATGTGGTAATTTATTAATATTCATTCCTGTTTTAATGAAGGAAAGATCATTTTCCCATTGGGTGTTTGCCAAACCATACCTGATGGAAGCACCAGTGTCTCCTCCCCCTTGTCTATCCTTGCTGCTGTTTGATGAATGGTGCCCTGACCTCTGGACGAGCTGGAATAATTTGTGAGCGGGAACATGCTGGTGACTGCACGTGCCCTTTCTTCTCCCCAGTGGCACCCACGGGTACATGGCGCCCGAAGTTCTGCAGAAGGGGACTGCCTACGACAGCAGTGCCGACTGGTTCTCCCTGGGCTGTATGCTTTTCAAACTTCTGAGAGGGTGAGTGACATGTGTCCCTTCAGTCCATCACTGTGGCGTGCCCTTGGATCAGGATAAGAAATATTTACGTGTTATTAGGTGCTAGTATCTGTATAGATCACATAGCGATCTTTAAGCCACACAGTGACCCAGGCAATGCTCATAGCTCTTTCTGCCCGTAAAAATGAATTTCCTTCCCGTAAGCTTTGGGTATTTTTGTCCCACTCCAGGAAGGAATTCCAGCACATTTAGACGTAAAATAAGACTGTGTTGGACTGTTTCCATTGTTAAGCCTTATTTGGGGAATGAGTGCTATTTTTAAATATAGATAATTGAAGAGGGCTGGAGAATTTCTTTTCCCTAGAAATGAATTACTCATGATTGTCTTGTGAGGTTAAAGCATTTCTTACACAAGAGGGTGAAGACCCAAAGTGAACCTGTGTTAAAAGTGCGCAATTGTTTGTGGACATGCTGAAATTTGCAGTTTTTAAAAACATAAAGATAAAATTGTGCAATTCTGTGTTCTTCACTTGTGTTATACTTGTCCCTTTGGTGTAAGCTGCCGAAGATGATGAAATACAGTGGAGAGAGGATGGAATGAAAGTGCTGTCAAGATATGTTCTCACATTAAACATTTACAAATTATGTTAACATTCCATTAGTTTTAAGAGTCTTGAGTCAATTTTAATAGAGAGCGTAAGTGTTTAAGATGTGTTTTTGATTATTCTCCATTCATAGAGGTACCACAAAAAAGCAGCTTATATTAAAATTTCCTGGTCAGGATTCTCCCTGTTACATTTCCCCTATGAACCCACAGGCCTGGTAGTTTGCTTAACTTGCCACGTTTTTCCTGGAAAGCCTTACTGAGCATCACAGCATGTTCTTCTAGTCTTGGGTTGGCCAAAAAGTTTGTTCACGTTTTTCCATGTTATTTAACACAATCTGGAAAGAGGCTGGATTCCCTGTCTTCCCCCCATACTAGGTTCCAGGCACCCTGGCTGCTTCCCCAGGACTCGGGTAATCTAGTTGTTCTCTGCTCACCACCTCACTTGGGAACTGAAATTGTATTACTGCTCAGAGACTCGGGTCCTGTTGGTCCTTAATTGAATTATTGTGTTTGTGGAGCCTGGAGGGCCTTAATTCATGTAATCAGACTAGCTGACCTAATTAGAGAGTTTCTGCAAAGCAGACCAGAGAAAACCGCTTTCCACCCGAGACGTTTCCCCGGCCGGTGGGGGTCCCTGCGTGTGCAGAGAGTGCATCCAAATACGCTGTCTTCACTCAGGTCCCCTCTGGTTTTGCGGGGAGCGGTCAGAGGTCAGAAGCCACAGTTATAGAATCAAGAGACAATTTTAAAAAACTGCACAACAGCAAAACTGTTGTGCATGAACTCAAGATATGAAAGACAGTTGTGAAATATGGCAGAGCTTTGGTTTAGGGCTTTGTTTATTGATTTCGGTCTAAAATAATGTCCACACGTATAGACTGGGGACAGTCTGGCATATATTCCTGTTTTTATAAGATCCAAGGATGGGTCCATTCGTTAACTCTGTGCCAACAATGTATTTGTGGCTGAAAAAGTAAATTCCATCTTCCTTGGTCACGGTTCAGATCTGCAGGACTGAGTTGGAAGGTGCTACTTCCTCTGTGACGTCCTTGATCAGGCTTGGTTAAAGCATCGCGGTTGATGTAACCCTGTGGAGGGGAGTCTAGGCTGACAGGAAGACATCGAGAGGATGGTAGTGGGGATGGGATGGATGGATAACAAGAGATGAGAATGGTGGCGGCTAGAAATGGCGTCTCACATGGACAGGTTCAGAGAGCTGGGCACAGTGCTTCCGGCAGCCACACTGTAAGCTGCAGCAGTATCAGTCCTCATGGAATAAACCAGACTCCATGCCAGACCCTCCCCAGCACTCGTCCTCAACCCCAGAAGCTCCTGGCAATGCTTGGGGACATTTTTGGTGGTGCCAACTAGGGGAGGGGCCCCTTCTGGTATCTGGCAGGTCGAGGCCAGGGGTGCTTCAGAGGACACCCCCACTGCCCCCACAAAGGGTCACCCAGCTGAGGAGGAGGAACTCTGCTGCAGACCAGTCTCTTCCCATCCTTCCCGTATCTGTGCAGTGATGGTGACCAGGGGTCACCAAGGGTCTTCTCACTTCTGTTTTCTGTGATCAGATACTTCCCACACTGACCAGTGTACCCCATCACCTTGGCTGAAACATTTCTCAGCACCTCTCGTTCTGTCGTGACGCCCTTGAAGGATTCCGCAGGGTGCAAGTGATAGGAACCCGGATGTGAGGATGCTGACGAGGCTGGAGAATGTGTTTGCGTCCCTGGACCATGTGTTGGGTGGGGTCACTGCTTCCACTTCAGCTGACTGTCAGATATGGGAGAGCATCTGTGTACAAAGATGCTGCAAATGTGCGGAATTGTGGTCACGACCCTCGAGCTAGAGTTCGAGCTAGAGTTAACTCGAGCTAGAGTTAACTCGAGCTAGAGTTAAGAGAATGAATTGGTGTGACCGTAGCCTTGATCTTAAACTTGTCCCCATTGATTGTCAGACATGAGGAGAGAGCCCATGGGGTGTTCTGGGGAGAGCAGAGCTCTGTCTGAGGTTACTGAGTTTGTTCCTTTCGGGAAGAAAGCAATGTTTATAAATATTTTGGCAGCTGTTAGCTTAGGTTCAAAACTCACATTTGATGTTGCATGCCGTCTTTTTGGTATTCTAAAATTAATTTTTGATGTTCAGTTCAGTTCAGTCGCTCAGTCGTGACCGACTCTTTGATGTAAGACTTTTTAATCACTTGTGTTTATAAATGGATTGTTTCTGAGCTCTGGTTTCACTGTGAATATGATGTGTTGTGTGTGTGTGTCTCTGTATGTTTGCCCATTGTTTGTCATGTCTTAAACGATTTCCCAACTCATCTGGGGGAAATTCGCAGCTCTCGCACTCTCTCTTGTAATTCCAAAGCCACATCTGACCACCTCACATGCAAATCCTGTTTCCACAACGTCCTTCGACGCAGCCCAAATGTTGCATGAGGGCTTGGCTGGTGTCGCAAGCTGTTGACAGACCCGTTACCGACTCCTATTTAAAGCAGCTGCATCTGGGAGCAGCTGTGATCACACAGGACCTGTGGGCCCCACGTGCCTCCCTCAGAATGGAGATCATTACTATCGGAGGTTTTCTTTAACATTTTCCAAAATAGAAATGGAATCTTGGGTTTTGTTCACAAAGAATAATCAAGAAGCCATTGGAAACAGATGCGCATCAGGACTTGAAAGACCAAACCCTCTCCACACGACACCCCAGAGCCCAAGAGCCGACAAGCATTTCCGATCGTCTCTTATTGAGTCAGACGTAGAGAGCTATATTTATCAAACAGGGTTTGTAGCGACCATGCGCATGTGCTGGGAATGTTTTTGGCACCACTGACTTTAACTCCCGTCCCCTCGCAAAGCCCTCCCTCGGGTCTCATGAAAGTTTTTAAATTTAGCACAGAGCATCCCTGGCAGAACACAGCCATCCTTCTCTGCAAGTGTGGGGCACAGCCCTCTGCTTCCGGCATCGCACAAGGGTCAAGAGCAGGAGGGGGTCCCCCAGCTTTTCACACTGGAGCCAGAGCACGAGGGTTTGCCAAAATAGGGGAGACCTTCCCACATCCTCTCTTACATGTGAAGGAACTCCCTTGGGGAATGGAAACAGTTGTGTCATGCAGACGGACTGAGGTCTTAGTAAGCAGTACTAAGCCGATATTCCTTTTCTCTTGAACCATGAACATGTTCATATCTCTGTGTGTTTTGCATACGAGAGTAATACAAGCCGGAGCTTACCTGATGGTCCAGGGGTTAAGAATTTGCCTGTAGGGGACACACGTTCAATCCTTCGTCAAGGAACCACATATACCGCGGCAACTAAGCCCACGCACGTAGAGCCCGTGCTCCACACGAGAGAAGCCACTGCAACGAGAAGCCCACGCACCGCAGTTAGGAGAGCGGCCCCTGCTTGCCGCAACTAGAGAAAGTCCACCCGGCAACAGAGACCCAGCACTGCCAAAAATAAATCTGAAAAAGAAAGTGATACAAGTCAGGTTTTCAAAAGTTATAATGTCTCATAAATAACATATTATTTGTTATTCTATCCCATTTTCTTTTTAACTGCAGTAATTCAACATTTTTTTCTCCTTGGAAACATTTAAGGTATGAAGAATATTTCCAATCAAAATCTGTTTGAAAGATTAGCGTATGTTTGCTTGGTACTGATTCACCTTATTTAGATTTTTTTTCCCCCAAAATTAAGGCTTTCAAGAGATGGAAATTAATGTGTTTTTCATTGCATAAGAAAGAAAATAAGCGTTAGAATGCCCCTTCTCGTGCAAAGTGAAAACTGAATTATTTAAATAATAAATGCTATAAAGTAGAATCATCTCAAGAGATGGTGATGATGATTCAAGAGATGGTATGGTGCATAGTTTACCTAATTCAGTAGCAGTAAGTAGATTGCAAGGGTGGGCGCAGTTTTAATTAGTTTTTTTTTTAATTGGAGGCAGATTACCTTACATTAATATATTGGTTGGTTTTGCCATACATTGACACGAATCCGCCCCGGGTGTACATGTGTTCCCTTTCTTGAACCCCCCTCCCACCTCCCTCTTCCCCATATCCTCCCTGCAGGTCATCCCCGTGCACCAGCCCCAAGCATGCTGTATCATGTGTCGAACCTGGACTGGTGATTCATTTCACATATGATAATATACATGCTACAATGCCGTTCTCCCCAATCATCCCACCTTCACCCTCTCCCACAGAGTCCCAGAGACTGTTCTATACACCTGTGTCTCTTTTGCAGTCTCATATGCAGGGTCCCTTATACTGCAAGGAGATCCAACCAGTCCATTCTAAAGGAGATCAATCCTGGATGTTCATTGGAGGGACTGATGCTAAAGCTGAAACTGCAATAGTTTGGCCACCTCATGCGATGAGTTGACTCACTGGAAAAGACTCTGATGCTGGGAAAGGTTGGGGGCGGGAGGAGAAGGGGACGACAGAGAATGAGATGGCTGGATGGCATCACCGACTCTGTGGACATGAGTTTGAGTGAACTCCGGGAGTTGGTGATGGACAGGGAGGCCTGGCGTGCTGTGATTCATGGGGTCGCGGAGAGTTGGACACGACTGAGCGACTGAACTGAACTGAGCTGAACTGATACAGGGCTAAGGTTACCATCTTTCTAAATTCCATATATATGCGTTAGTGTACTGTATTGGTGTTTTTCTTTCTGGCTTACTTCACTCTGTATAATAGGCTCCAGTTTCATCCACCTCATTAGAACTGATTCAAATGTATTCTTTTTGATGGCTGAAAAATACTCCATTGTGTATATGTACCAAAGCTTTCTTATCCATTCGTCTGCAGATGGACATCTAGGTTGCTTCCATGTCCTGGCTATTATAAACAGTGCTGCAATGAACATTGGAGTACATGTGTCTCTTTCAATTCTGGTTTCCTCGGTGTTATGCCCAGGAGTGCGATTGCTGGATCATATGGCAGTTCTATTTCCAGTTTTTTGAGGAATCTCCACACTGTTCTCCATAGTGGCTGAACTAGTTTGCATTCCCACCAACAGTGTAAGAGGGTTCCCTTCTCTCCACACCCTCTCCAGCATTTATTGCATGTAGACTTTTGGATAGCAGCCATTCTGACTGGTGTGAAATGGTATCTCATTGTGGTTTTGATTTACATTTCTCTGATTATGAGGGATGTTGAGCATTTTTTCATGTGTTTGTTAGCCATCTTTATGTGTAATTAGTTTTTTTTAATCACATTTAGTTATGTGTTCAACATCCTACTCTGTTTTATAGGACTATTTTGTGTAATATCTTGCTGCAGCTTATGTTTTATATGCCTTATAAATAAACCTATGAGAGTGAAAGGTCAAAGTGTTAGTCGTCCAGGTGTATCTGATTCTTCACAGCCCTGTGAACTGCAGCCCAGCAGCGTCCTCTGTCCATGGAACTCTCCAGGCAAGAATGCTGCCATTCTCTTCTACAGGAGATCTTCCCAACCCAGGGATAGAATCAGGGTCTCCTGCACTCCAGGAGCCTCCAGGGAAGGCCCAAATAAATCTGTAGGACTGGTCGTTTAACAGGCATGTCTTTACTACCAGGAAATCCTATCGTGTATGTCCCTTCTTTAATTTTCAAATAAGTAAATGAGGCCAGGGTTTTCTAGTTTGCATTTTTACTAGTCTCTTTTAGTGCTAGGAGCATCTTTATTTTAAAAAATATTTTATTGAAGCATAGTTGATTTATAGTGTTGTGCTGATTTATACTGTAGAGCAAAGTGATTCAGTTATACGTGTGCTTTTTTTTTCTGTTCTTTTCCATTGTGGTTTATCATGGGATATTGATTGTAGTTCCCTGTGCTGCACAGTAGGACCTTGTTGTTTATCCGTTCCGTATATAATAGTTTGCCGCTGTTAATGCCAACCCCCGAGTCCGTCCCTCTCCCCAGCCCCCCTCTGCCTGGGCGACTACGGTCTGGTCTCTCGGTCTGTGAGCCGGTGTCTGTGTCGTGGATGAGTTCACTTGTGTCATATTTCAGAGTCCATGGATAAGCGACATCTAAGATTAACGTCAGCTCAGCATTTTAAAACCATAATCAAGAGTAAGAATAGCATCTTTACAGGAGACATTTGTAGAGTTAGACTCATTTGTCACGTGTGTCGTCAGTTGCCCCCGTACCCTCCTGCTGTCTCAGCTGCAGGCATATGCGTTCTTTCAGTCGTTCCATTCACCGTTTCGGTGATGTTTGTGGCCTTATGCCGTGCACAGATGAAGAGAGTGAGACGAGGTTTCCATGAATGACTTGCAGCCGACAGCAGAGTCACAGCGTGAGCCCAGGGTGTCTGACTCTTAGATCTGGAGCCATTTGTAGGTTAGAGCATGAGTGAGCAATTCTCAGAACCCTGGAGGGTCTGGGAGCACCGGGTTGGTTTGTATCTCTTATCACCAAAGGAATGTAGTTCTTAAAATTACTGGGTTCTGGGGCGGGGGAGTGTGTTCATTTTGTGTTTGGGTTCAACTACAGCTCTTTGCATTGTTTGAGGGACTCATCCATTTTTTCTAAAAAAACTGTATGAATGTTATTATGATCTCAAACACTAATGTGATACATGTCATGTGTATGACTTTCATTTTCATAAAAACCTCTTGGCTGACCTTTTTTCAAGTGATATTTTAAATTGTCATTTGGAACATATTTGCTAAAGTTTATTCTGGTAGCATGACTTCATTGACATGAGTATCAAGAGTTCAAGTAAACATCAGCCTTGCTCGTTCAGGACCTAGTATGTCTGATTGTCAACCTGATCATCAACCTGACCATAGATCAACTGGTCTATGTTTATGGCTTTTGTATTCCTGCAGTTTTGAATGAGCAGTGACAGAACATAATAGTTTGCTCAAATATTAGTCAGTGGTATTTGCTGTTACCCAAAACCATCGAATAATAGAATTTTCTTTGTTTCTACAGTCACAGCCCTTTCAGACAACATAAAACCAAAGATAAACATGAGATAGACCGAATGACTCTCACCATGGTAAGAAAGTCAAAAACCGTTTTTATTTTCATTGTAATTTTCCTAGCTCATTCCATTACAACTTTCTTAATGGAAATAGATGCCAAGGCAGATAACAGGATTTGCTAACAGACAGTAAGAGAAAGATACAGAAAAATCAAGACCAAAACTAAAGAAAAAAAAAAAAGCAAAATGACTGGGACGCAGAAGAGCAAGGAGACCCAGCTCTTCTGGCTCCAGCCTGTCGATTGACTCTGAAAGTGATGAGTAACCCGCCTTGCGTTTCTTTATAGAGTCAATGTTAACTTGTGATATATCTTCAGTCTTCTTTAAGACTATCCTTATGGAAGAAATGGCCTTTAAATCTGGTCAAGGGTGAGGGCGCTGTTTCCACAGATGCGTTTTTGAAGTCATGTCCCCCTCCTCCCGCCCCCAGAACGTGGAACTTCCAGACGTCTTCTCCCCTGAGCTCAAGTCCCTTCTGGAGGGCCTGCTTCAGCGAGATGTCAGTAAGCGCCTCGGCTGCCACGGAGGCGGGTAGGCCGACGCTTCTGCGTTTCAGCATCTCCCCCCCAGAAAGCAGTACAGTTCCTTTCAATGTATCAAGAATCTGCCATTTCGGTTCGGGGTGGATAGGGGAGGGTCATGTAGAAGCTGTGTGTCTTGATGAGTATGTGTTCCTCAGAGTCTGCAACTCCTTCTGTTCCATGTGAACTGAGCTTCAGCCAGCAGTGCTCTTTGGAAAAAATTGTTTTCTTCAGTTTATGAAGGGGTTTAACATGCACCATTCTATTAGATGTCTAGTTTGCTTCGAAATTAGTACTTGTTGCTTTGTATCTCTGTTATCTGATCTATCAGGACTTGTAGACCTTTGCTGTAAATCTCTTTAATGTGTAGATCGCTCTAACTCAATTCTTAGTTAAATTTGATCTCACGATTGCAGATACCCAGAGATAGTCTGCAAAAACCGTAGGTTAACTTAGGCCGGGTTAAGCATCCCCCGTAAATGATCGTATGGGATCATATTCCTAGGCTCAGCATGCAGTGTTTCTAAGCATCGCAGTGTCTCCTGGGTGCTTGGAAAGAAGCATATTTTACCTGCTGTCTTAAAGAACTGGAAACAGTTGTTGCTGTGTGTCCTTAACAGGAGATGAGGTTTGTGAACCATTCATTTTCCGAATGCCTACTCACTGCTGCTGTAATTCTGTCTCTCCTGCAGCGCACAGGAGCTGAAAGCACATGGCTTCTTCAGAGGTGTCGACTGGCAGCACGTCTACCTGCAGAAGGTACCCCTGCTGGGCCCAGCCCGGCGCCACGCCAACCTCTCTCCAGCTGCGTCTTGTCTGCATCGCCGCATCCTGGCTCTGTTCCCAGGGTTCAGCCTGCTCTCCCATCCACAGCTCCACTTCTTGCTCTTCTATCCAAACACTGCCTACCAGTTCATTCCCTTTGGGACCACTTCTTCCTCTTTGTTTATCTGTGAAAACTACGCAGGAAACGTCATACACTTACAGATACTTTCAAGCCCAGCCCCACATAATTTAAGAATTAGCATGATTGGGGTAGCAGCATGAGCCCCTTGGCTTATTGTAAGATATATTTTAATGTTCTCTCTGATACAGGAAAACACCCCAAATTAAAGTTGTTGTTTTTCTTTTTTTCAATGTTAATGATCAGCTTCAGACTCATCTGTTTTACAGACTCACTTGAGGACTGATGCTCTGTTAGTCCTGCCTGTTTAGACGTAGAGTCCGGGCTCTGGTTCGGCCAGCATCAGCCTTGGGGCGTTTGTGGGTGTGGGATACCCTCTCCTGCCCTGTTGCAGGCGTTCGGCCTCTAGCAGCTGGATCGTGGAGGGTGCGTCTCCTTTGGGGCCCATTGTGAACCACGTACTGTGATTGTGTCAGCTGGAATGAGTGGTGCACAGACTGTGGCACCTTGGTGTCTTTCACGGTGAACTCTTTATAGGATAGCAGGCTGGGCCTAGGGCCTGGTCCCCTGGTAACCGAACCTTTCTTCTCTGGCTCTTCCAGTACCCTCCACCCTTGATCCCTCCCCGAGGGGAAGTCAATGCAGCCGACGCCTTTGACATCGGCTCATTTGATGAAGAGGATACCAAAGGCATCAAGGTACACTTGTGAGGCTTGCTTTGGGGAGGGGGATTTTTTTTTTTCCTTTTTTTGGAAATCAGACTTCATAACTGCCTTAGTACTGGCCTGTTTGTGTTGGACTGTAACTTACAAATGAATATCCCCGTTTGATGAATGTAGAAGAGATCAAGACCTGAATTAGAGACTACAAAAGCTTTTTTTTTTTAATTTGTTTATTTAGTCAGGTCTTAGTTGCAGCATGCGGGCTTCTCTCTAGTTAGCAGTGTGCGGGCTCAGTAGCACCGTGGCGTGTGGGATTTCAGTTCCCAGACCAGGGATGGAACCTGCATCCTCTGCATTGGAAGGTGAATTCTTAACCACTGGACTGTCATGGAAGTCCCGTAGGAGAGCTTTCTTTGACCAGCCATTTCATGATAAACTGAAAAATAGTCACATTGTTATTGATTTGGATAGATTGGTGGTTAACAGAAAACTCAGATGTATTATGAAGCAGGAAAAACAACCATGTGATGGCAAACATTACCTGGCTTCAAGCCAGAGAGCCAGCCGTCTTAATTCTCCCAAATTTCCCAGTCTCTCTGTGTTAGGATGAAAAGGGCAAACAGCGTGAATCATTTCACACTTGTCAATCAA
The DNA here is from genome assembly GCF_049115385.1 of Moschus berezovskii. NCBI lineage: Eukaryota > Metazoa > Chordata > Mammalia > Artiodactyla > Moschidae > Moschus > Moschus berezovskii. Next base: position 68,795,968 of record NC_142478.1, read on the forward strand.
AAGTGAAATAATCACTGTTTTTGTGCATATAGCATCCTCTGCATTTTTCAAACTCTGGTTCCTATCATTGTTTTCCAAGTAGACAAGGGCATATTTAGAGATGATGAGTCACGAGACAAAGTCGCCCTCTTTCGGCTGCTGAGTCAAAACGTGTCACTGCATGTCAAGTTCTCACTGCTCCCACTTCTCAGCTTCCCCCAGTCTCCTCCCCACCACAACCCTCTGAGAGCCGCCCCCGCCCCGCCTCTGTGTCCTCCCGGTGGTCTGCATTCCTGGCCTTGTGTCAGCTCCCTGGTCTTTCCTACCAGGCAGCCAGTGCAAATGCGATTGGTGTGCTCGTAGGGTCAGGTTCTCAGGGTGGAGGGTGGCGGAGGAGCTCAGGAGCAGCACAGCGGAGAGGGCCGTGGCCGCTTCCCCAGTCAGAGCCTTGGCTCCCCTGGGGATGAAAGCCGACCACTGCCCAGAGGCTTGGCATCTCCTGTGGCCTGGATGACAGGACTTGCCAGGGTGTAACTGCCACCGTGCAGCTTCGGGAGCAGTCGCTTTACAGAATCATCTCAAAGGATCTCCGCTGTCACAGAAGAGTTTCATCATCAGGCATGCTTCTCTCCAGCAAAGGACACTAAAAGTGAACATCCCATGGGAGCCCATGACATTTTTAATATTCAAAGGGGATTCTCATGCTTTTGGTTTTGTCAGCTGTAGTCGGGCCTTTGGAGTCAGACACCCTGGGCTCAGATCCACGCTTGTTACCAGAGTGAGCCGGGTCTGCTGCGGAAAACTCGCGGGCGCTGGTTTTCTCCCCCGTTCAGTGAGCGTTTTCACTGCCAGGCCTCCTCTGGGGTTGGGTCACTTGTGTCCACCTCCCGGCAGGTGCGCCAGTACCTCCTGTTGCGCTGGTTTTGCTTCTTCCTGAGCCAGAGCTGAGAAGGCTGTCTCTTAAAAAGCAGCTGAAATAGCACATCGTCTGTAAGGAAAAACAGCTCACTTCTGGTAGGGCTTTGTTTTATGCATTTCTCACATAGGCTGAGTCATGAAGACCAAGGCGCTCTGGCCTTCAGGAGCTGGAGCCCTTTATACGTGAAGCAGAGGCATTCAGTTTGGAGCAACTGCTTGGGAAAGGAGGGTGTTTTCACTTTTGCCAGACTCCAGAATCTGTTCCCGTGTTATCACAGGGTGCTCGCCCAGCCTTGGTGCTCTGACACCCCACTGCACGCGCGCGCGCACACACACACACACACACGTGTTCACACTCAGGACACCCAAACGATCAGCATCCAGCTTGGTTTGGGCATCTGAAGAAAGCAGAAAGGGAAAAAACAGTACCCATTTTGACCTCAGAATCTTCACTGTAGGGTAACAGGTCAATAAGGGCAGGTGGAGAGCATCCCCGTTGGGACCTGAATGCAGGTTCGTCCAGTGGTTCAGTGGTTCAGGGATGCGCCAAAGGCCTATGGGCCAGAGCCTCAGCCTCAGCCTTCCTCCACTTTCCTTCTAAGTTACTTGCCTATAGTAATATCTCTCCCGTACTCACCTGTCAGTCAAGGAAGTGAGTGAGTCAAACTTCTACAAAGAGCTGTGCTTTTGAGAGACAGGCCTATTATTTTCTATCAGTAGGATCGCTTGTCTTTCTGCCACAAAACTGTAACTCAGATCTGAAAAAGCATTTTCTCATCTCGCTTTCAGAGCACAGCCTCATTTAGGAGGAAGAATGAAGAATTCTGAGTAATAGTTTGGCAGAGAGATGCTGTTATTAAGTGTAATTTTTATTATAGTACCTCTAAAAGGCCGGGTTGCCTAAACTGTCCACGTGACTTGAGATTAACCCTGCTGTTCAACGTGGATTCGCTGGAAGGTTCGTGGGCTGAACAGTAAATTCAGCCTGGTTGACCTTTTTGTATTTCTCACTTTCCAAATTAATGGAGGGTAGGTACAGAGCAGAGAGCCCTCCTGGGTTCTCCCTTGTTGATGTCTCTAAAACCATAGAGATCTGTTTTCCCGTCTTTACAAATAAAAAGTGTGTGCATTCTCAGTCCCTTAGTCATGTCCAACTCTTTGTGACCCCATGGACTGTAGCCCACCAGGCTCCTCTGTCCTTGGGATTTCCTAGGCAAGAATACTAGTGTGGTTGCCATTTCCTTCTCCAGGGATCTTCCCAACCCAGGGATCGGACTCGTGTCTCTTGCATCTGTTGCGTTGACAGATGGATTCTTTAGCTTTATCGCCACCTGGGAAATCCCACGAATAGAATAGCCTCACTATAATTGAAATTTTCTTTTATTGCCAGATTCTTGTAGTACTTTATAGAAAGCCCTGTATATGTTAGTTTTTCATTGGCAAAAGCGAAGTAAGGCTGCTGTGGAAGACTGGCCTGCATCTGACTGACGCAGGGTTGGCAGTGAAGTGTCCTCATCAGCGTCACCCTGTAGTGGGCCCCAGTTGCTGGATTGTCCTTTGTTTTGTTTTTCTTCTTTTTAGAAAAACTTTATTGAAATATAGTTGATGTACAATATTATATAACTTACAGTTGTACACTGTAGCGATTCACAGTTTGGAAAGGTTCTACTCCATTTGTGGTCCTTATGAAACCCTGGCCATGCTCTCCGTGTTGTCTAGTATATGCCTGGCTGCTCGACGGTCGTCAGCAGAGGTTTATGACCGCTGAGAAGTCGTCTCCTAATGGTTATAGCCTGTTGCCCCATTATCTTCCCACACACACTTATGTTGCTTTGGAATCTGTTGCCTTTGTAAGCATGTCAAATCATACATGTCTTGATTTCTTAAAATAACAAGCTTCTTGATTGCGACCAAGAACTCTACAAGAACTTCCCCCTGGTGATCTCTGAGCGCTGGCAGCAGGAAGTGGCGGAAACGGTTTATGAAGCAGTAAATGCAGACACGGATAAAATCGAGGCCAGGAAGAGAGCTAAAAATAAGCAGCTTGGCCACGAAGAAGGTAAAATAGCCGGTGTGTCTCAAGATATTTCTAATGCGATGAATTTTCAAGATCTCTCGTAAAGCAGAAAACAGTATCTGGGTCATAAAGTCCTTTCCAGTGGTGGGACGGGGAGGGGAATGCCATCAGTTGTTTGAATTTTACCTGGCCTGGGAGTGTTCAGTGTGAAATGATATTGCAGAGTCATTCGTCTTTATCTATTTTATTTATTTTTTAATTTTTATTGAAATACAGTTGATTTACAACATTGTGTCAGTTTCAGGTACACAGCAAAGTGACTCAGTTACACATGCATATGTAAATATATATATTCTTGATATTTGAAAGTCTGTAGTCCACGCACATGTAATATGTATAGAGGTTGTCAGCAGTATTTTGTTAATACTCTTGCCTTCTTATCTTGGAATGCTTTAGGGCCAATTTGGAAGCTGTTTTTCCTTTAAAGAGTAAGTGTGATGGTGTCAGGAAAAGGGCCAGCTTCATGGGCGTCTGGCCTGCCTGTGTGGTATCATTAGGACCCCTCACCTGCTGCCCCCACGTTAATGCTCTGCTGGCACCATCTTGAGGTTCTTAATAATTTTTTAACAAGGAACCTGCATTTTCATTTTCTACTGGGCCCCAAAAAGGGGGCTGAGGAACTTAACATTACATGTTTATTGTCAAGAGACACGAGTATATACATATTACAAACAGCATTAAAGAGTCACCAAACCATAGTTTTATTGGCCATATTTGAGTGGCCTACTAGGATTTCCAAAGGAAAATACATCACATCCAGTAATAAATAAATTGGTCATTTTTGATTCACCAAATATTGTCAGTCTTGATTTTTCTAAGACTTTATGGATTTTGGATTTAAACTTGTTGTGGTTAGTGATTAAGATATCTTTGGTTTTACTTCTAAGCAAAGACCTTCCCGAGGTGAACATATAGTAAGAATTTCAGAAACCATTTCAATCTATGAACAGCTTGCTTTGGTTGGAGCATCTTGATGCAGGGTTCCTGGGTCTTGTCAGCTGTTCCTAGTAGGATTTATCACCTACTTAGAAAAGTGTCCTCCATCCCAGATGAGTGACTCCTTCGCTGAAAGTCACCTGAGTTGCACCAAGGGAGCATAACAGCCCTTTAACCTTGCTCACCTCCACTCTGCAGGGAAAGGGGCTTTGTTTCTAAGCTGTTCTTTAGAGAAGTGGGTCCATTGAGATCACTCTCAACCACGTTTTCCGGAATGGATTTGACACAGGAAATTACAGCCTCAGTAGTTTGCTCAAGCAAGACCCATGATGTCACTAGAATCCTGACAGATTGGACCCAGAAAACAGAAATATATATCTTAATGACCTTGTTGAAGTGTAGCCTTTTAACTAGAACTGCAGTTAGAACATCTAGCAGAACAATGAATATGTAAGTAATTTTGGTATAACTAGGTCTTGGTTGAATATCTCAGAGGTCACCCTTACACAAAACTATAGTCTAGGCTTAGATCTCTGAAGTAAAAATAGAAGACTTGCACTTTAAGTATACTTGAGAAGTTCAAGCACCTTTCCCATTAAACGGCAACTCCGTGAACCATACCTCATCTCCACGAACCCTCCTCCGGCCATGCCCTCGTCCATCCATCCCCTTCCTGCCTTTGTCCGCGTGACACAACGTGGGTTTTGCTTCTTTACTGCATGAGTCTCCAGCTGAGAGTGTAAGCTCCCTGGAGGCGAGGTGGGCTTTTGTCTCTTACTCATCGCTATGCCTAGCACCTCTGCATCCTTTCCCTTCCTAGCTGGATGATGAATGAATGAATGATTTTAGCATGATCACCAAAGCCTCTAAGGAAGGCGAAGCAAGCTCCTTAAAATTGACCTTTTTTTCGAGACAATACTTTGCTGTAAAAATGTAATCAGAACTTGGCATGAGCCCGAATTAGCTTGGTCTCTCTACACAACCAGATATTCGAAGGGCAATTATAACCTGAAGTGGAAGAAAGGATGGTTTTGATCCTTGTGTTACTTTGGTTTCTTTGGACAAAGAAGCCTCTCTGCTATTCTTTTTAATAGACCGTTAAAGAGAGAACCCCAATGCCATGTAAAGGCAAAGGTGCTTTAGGCACAGTATAATCACCCTCTGTTCCCCATCACCCTGCATAATGAAAAAACTAGTTAGCAGACAAGCTTTTACCCTCTCAGAGCGATAGAGGAGCATCTTGAATTTATCAGAATATGGAGAAACAGCCATCTAATATGTGAGTAGAGAGCTGAAGAAGCTTGTTCTTTCATGTGCTTAAAAGTGAAAGTAATAATTTCTATAGAGTGTTCTCTTTATAGCAACTTGTTCTTTTTCCAGAAAGCATGTCATTCTTTTTTTCTGAGAAGCCTACGGGCATCCTTTTTCCGACCCCACTGGACGCTCCGCTGTGTTCTTTGCCTCAGATTACGCCCTGGGAAGAGACTGCATCATGCATGGGTACATGCTGAAGCTGGGGAACCCTTTCCTGACCCAGTGGCAGCGCCGCTATTTTTACCTCTTTCCGAACAGACTGGAGTGGAGAGCAGAGGGCGAGTCTCGAGTAAGTCTGCTGCCTCGGCCCGAGCGCCGGTTTCCATGGTGATTTTGTATAGCTGGCATGTTTTGTAAAATCTCTCCCTGTGCTCTGTGTGTCTCTTCTAACCTGTATATGTGAGATTTCTCATGTTCAGACTCTCAGACTCCTCTGAATCAAGGAAGGATTTGGTACCCTTTGAAAATAGAATGTGCCATCCATGGAAGTCAGAGCAGGCAGATTTGTGGAAGGCTGGAGAGCGGTTGTGTGGATCCCAAAAGGGGACAAAAACTAAGACTTTGGAGTCAGAGGTGTTCAGACACACTGCTCGCGTTTCTGGGACTCAGAAGCACATTATGTTGACTGAGCCTCAGTTTCCTCATCTGTAAAAGGGGAGACGTGGAAATGGTACCAATATAAAGCAAACTATACTCCAATAAAAATTAATATTAAACAAAGAGAAAAGGAATAGCAACAACTACTACAGTTTTTGCATATTTATCTTGGGCCAGGTGCTGCCCACACACACACACTCACACACACACACACACACAGTTAATTTGCTTAGCACCCTCAGAGGCCCAGCTCTTATAAAGAGAAAACCTGGGCTTCGAGAGGGAAGGTCTGGCCACAGTGACAGGTTTGGGTGAGGAGTGATCCTGACTGAGGTCTGCCTGTCTCCATGATGAGGCCTTCCCGAGTTGGGGTCAGATTAAACGAGGTCATTGGTGTAGCCCGAGAAGCTTGGCACCGAGGTCAGAGCACCTGACCCTCCTGCTTTGCCGCACCTGTCTGGAAGACTAGAAGTGGGCTTCATCCAATTAGACAGGAAGACAGATACGGCAGCCCTGTAAGGTCCTTCCAAGGGCTAATGTTTGTGAATGAGAAGAAGGAAATTTCTGATCCCCACCATCACTGGTAGGAGGCTGGGCAGCATTTATTAAACGCCTGCTGTGTGAAGAGCCATGGGCTTATGTCCATGGAAGGGAGTGACCTAGGTGGAAGGGTTTCTGCTCTTAAAGAGGGAAGGTTGGTCATCATAAGCAGGACAGCGGTCCCAACTGTGAAAAATGTAGTTGGTGTATCAGAATACGGCTTCCCCTTGCCTGGAGCATGGAGCCCACCAGTGGTGAGCCCACACCTGGTGTATTTGGCTTTGGAATGAGTTTTGCAAATCCCTGTTGGTGAAGATGCCATTTAATTGTGAATGACTGCTGCCTGCGTATGACCACATTCTCTATAAATGAGCAGATCTTCTCACTACTACTAGTGCCATAGAAGTCATCTTCTAAAAATTAATACAGCCAGGATCTGAGTTGAGATTAAGAAAACTCTTTGGGAGGATCCTCAGTTATAACTCAGGTACTAGTAAATATTGTGTAATATAAAATACACATATAAAATATGTGTAATAATTATATTTAATATAATATTACATGTGTATTTTTTACATTGCAGAATGTAATTCTATAATGCACTTTAGTGTTAATCCATACGTATATCATTATATAATATTTATTTGCAGTTAGTGAGTGGCCTTAGTAAGTCACTGTTGTACACATTGAAAGGAGATTATCTCACTTTTCAGAATATTCGAAAACTAAAAAAAGATAATCTTATTTTGCTTACCATTGGCTGTGACAAATTACCTTGGTTTTAAAAGAATGTTTAGTGTCGATTCATGAAACTATGTCATGTGCTTGGGTAGATTCGTAAGTTTAAGTCAGGAGAAAAGAAATGTGAGTTTATGATGGTGTTGTTTTTCATTTAGGATTCCTGGAGTATTTACCCCAAAAAGCATAAAATGGTAAGGTGCTCAGAGTCACTGTGGCACTCACCAGAAGCAATGATGCCATGGACCCAGAGGGACCATCTTTTCAGCACATCACCTGTGTTTATAGCATCATTTCTATATGATCAGAACAGCAGTTGCTTACAAGCTAACATGCCCAAACGCTTCCTGAGCTGCGGGTTCAAAGCCAGTGGCTCCTGCATATCGTGTGTATCGCATCATTGTTCCCTCACAGCAGGGTTGATTGCGTCCAGGGGAGTGTGTGATACCGGAGAGGTGCGTGCGATCCACACTCATCCCCACGTCAGTACTGTGCTGAGGGAACAGCTTTGCTTTCTGCCTTATAGAGAGATTTCTCTCTTTGCAGCTTTCTTTGAGATATTTTGAATTTTTGTACATTTCCCTTGTAGTCGTTCCTCCCCCACTTCTAGAATATCATCAAAGAAAGAAAGATGGCTGTTTTTTTTTTTTTCTTTACTTTATCTGAGCTGGTAGTTTTCAGTATGATTTATTAACTTAAAAATTCACACAGTAATAAGTGAAGTAACTCATCATCTCTTATTTTTACCAACAGCAAAATTTACTGACAATGGAACAGATTGTGTCTGTGGAAGAAACTCAGATTAAAGACAAAAAGTGCATTTTGTTGAGAATAAAAGGAGGGAAGCAGTTTGTCTTGCAGTGTGAGGTGAGTCTTCATTTGTATTTTCCACAGGGGTGTAATTACAACAATTATGTAAACGTTCAGCAAAGATGCCTGCCTGCCTATCTAACATTTTCTCAGTCCATGCTTTTATCACTCACAAACTTAGCAAGAAGGTAAGAAGATACAAGTTTTTGGCAAATTAACAATTATTTTAAAAGAAGTGTTCTTAGAAGATGACAGGAGGAAGGACAGGAAACAGCATGGTTACCCCCTCTCTGGAAACCATCCAGTAATTAATAGAGGCTTCCAACTGCCTTTGTTCCACAGTTCCCCAGACCTGCTCTGCTCTTTCAGAGTGTTTAAACTGAGGTTTGTGTCTAAGTACACATAAGGGCCCCACATAACCGTGGACAGGGAAACGCCAGTTTTCTTTCCCCGAAGTTCTGTCGTAGCCCAGACTTAATTCCTGAGCACTTACCTACTGAGGTATTGAGGGAGGGTGTGGAGGTGTGAAAAAAGAGCATATTTGGCGAAAGAAAGCAGTAGCAGGTACAAAGATGTGTTTATTTTGAGACTTCAGCACTTTCCTGCCGGGGCGGGGGGTGTGTGGGGGTGTGTGTGTAGAGAGAGAGCATGTTTAAAGAGATAAACCAATAGCTGATAAACATGCTTAATTACTTCATGGCATCATTACACATGTGAAGGTGCTTCTTAAATTTGTGAAAACTCCTCCCTGGGGACTTCCCTGGTGGTCCAGTGGTTAAGACTCCACGCTTCCACTGCAGGGGCGCGGGTTCAGTCCCTGGTTGGGGAACTAAGATTCCATGTGCTGTGCAGCTCAGCCAGAAGAAGCCAACTCCTCATATTTTATCTTCTGGACTTAAGTTGTGGTAAGACATCAGAGATCAAAGGTGATTGCTCTACAAAGTCAAGGCAGCCAGTCTCCTAGTGGGGCTGTATGAGGCTCCTCTGAAGGGCTTGGTCCCTCCTCTGAGCAAGGGGACCCTGACTCCCCCTTCCTCACTGGCCTGGGGGAGGGACATGGCGTGTGCTTTCCCCAGGGGGCTCTGAGGCCATCTGGACTGGCCAGAGTCTTCCACGTGTGTCAGCAGAGCTGTGACACTGTCCCAACTCCTCCCCTCTGTGTGTTTGCCCTCAGAGTGACCCAGAGTTTGTGCAGTGGAAGAAAGAGCTGACGGAGACATTCATGGAGGCCCAGCGGCTGTTACGGCGAGCCCCCAAGTTCCTCAACAAATCCCGCTCAGCTGTCGTGGAACTCTCAAAGCCGCCTCTCTGCCACCGGAACAGCAACGGCCTCTGAACCCCTGACTGATGGGGAGGGTCCCGGGTGAAATCACCTCCTCCGGGCAGTCCACATGGGCTGCTCAGTCCTCAGAGTGCAGCCTTGGGGGAAAGTGTGAGGATGAGAGACGGAGTCGCTCCCCTCTGGGTTGCTCTGTGGCTGGGGTGGAGCCAGGACTCCGAGATGCTTCTACTAGGAGTGGTGACCACCGTCGGGCTTGGGGGCGCCTCCTCCCTCCTAAGGGCCTCCTGCCACCATTGCATCTCTCTGTCCTCAAAACTACTGAAGAAGTGAAATTCTCCTTCTTTGCCATACATTTCTTTTGGTTATGGGTGAACCTAGAACTTGAAATGCTTCCTACTGATCACGGCACTTTTTACACCCGCTGTCAAGCGTATCTCAGACTTGCTAAGATGGGATCGAGCAGCTGCTGTTCAGATCACCCTGCACTGCCACATTCTGTCCATCAGCAGCCGCTTCTGGGTTTGACTGTCTTTGCTCCGTGCCACTAGGGGGATGGCAGGCCACCCCGGGGGCGGCTCTTGTTCTCCCGAGCTTGAAAGCTGCATAGGGTTCCACCTGGGCCCTCCCCATGGGTGCTGCACCCACGGGTACCAGACTGCCTGTGACAAGGAGCTTAGGCAGCTGGGGATCAAGGACCCTGCCCCCGACCCCACCCCTACCCCCTGAGGGTGTGGGAGCACTCACTCCGGAGGCATCAGATCCTAGATCTTCAGAAGGTTCGCAGTGGCTCTACAAGAGAGGCAGTGGCGGTTTACATCTCAAGGCAATAGCTATTTTCAAAACCCTCCAAGTCCACAGCACTTTCCTGTGGATGCCCGGGACCGCCTGGGGGGCCACCTGTCTTGGGTTTGGACAGAAGCGGTCATGTGACCCAGCACCTCTGGTTCCCTCTGCCTGACCTCAGGAAGCATCTTGGTAATGAATGGGTCAAGGAAAGAAACTGTGTTTGACATTTTAGTATAATTTAAAATGAATTTTACTGAAAAAGGAATGCTGAAGATGAATGTGCCAGATGGGGCTAACTGTGTATGTTGAACTTGTACTGTCGTTCAACTGTCATTAGTGATCTCAGACCCGGACGGGCCATCCTGTGACAGCAGTGGCTGCGTCCCAGTGGCCGTCCTCTCGCTGGGGTTGGTGTCAGTCCCCGAATAAGTGCTGGGTTCTAAAACCCAGTGTGTTTCCCAGTGATGTCCTCCATGTCATCAGACTAAAAATAATAACAGTAATTTTCAAAGTCAACATATTTGTCCTATTCTTAGTGCACTTTTATTGTCTGTTTCCAAGTCGACTACTCACAATATAAATAACTTGACATCGTAATTATCTGTATCCTGTCCTCGATATTTTTAGTGGTTCCAAATCTCTGTGTTTACATTCGTGTGCCGTGCTCACTGGGAAAGTCAATCCTTCTTAACGAAACGACGTCTTGAGAGTTTGGGAAGATAATTACTGAAAGAGCCTTTTGTTTCATAGGCGTTACCTTGGAAAAGAAACTGCGAAATTTACTATTTATCTCACTTGCTAGTTGGAGTGTAATATACGTGTTCTGCTGTTTGCAGTGTAGAAGTTGGGGCCTACTATTTACATGGATTCTCCTGATTTAAAAGAGAAGAAGAGTATTTAAATTCTATTTTTTAAAAAAAAGTTGAAATAACAGAAAAACAGAGCTGGAAAAGCACTTCATGACAAGTGAACATCTTCCTGTAGTGATTGTCCGTCACCGTCACCGCTGTCGTTAGCGGCTCTGTTACACGGGCGCATGTGCTCAGCGCTCACAGTTCAGAGATGAGTACATGACAGTTTAGAAATTGCTGAGCCTCGCGCCTCTGCTGGACAGAGTAGAGATGCAACCTCTCGTGGAGAAGGTACACGAATTCCTCAGGGGTCTGGGTTTAGCATCCCAACACTGCGTACCCAGGGCACCAGCTATGCCAGTTTGCATCTCTGAAAAACATCATTTAAGCTCTGGACCAGAACATAAGGTCATCTTCCCGTTGGAAAAGAAAAATGAATTGGAAACACCCCGAGAGCCCTGTTGCCTCAGATTTATTCCAAGTAAACTTTCACACTTCCTCAATTCGAGATGGATGGATAAGGACAGGGCTGAGAGTGTCACGTGGACGCCATCTATTAAAAGTACTCTGTGAGGTTAGGATGGGTGGCTTTTTTAGGGCGGCTCCTGGGTTGTGTTGGGGTCTAGTGTGACAGCCCCGGGGAGGCCAGTCTTCCTCCTGAACTCATTCGTGCAGCCATTCTGATGGGGTGCGTCTCTACTGCCAGGGGAAGACTTTCCCGGGACCCTTCTGTGCCTGCACTTGGTACCCACGTGGCCAAAGAAGTCAGTTGTTTTTAGAAGACTTGGTATACGTGGCTGTTTTAGGTCTTCATGTTTGGCTGTAACTACGTTTGGACCGTTCAAAAGAATAGAATTGAGCACAAGTACCATCATTATTTTAGATTTATATGGTTGGGATGTTTTAACGTTGTCGGAGAAAATGGTCGAAGCTGATATTTTTATAAAATTATGTTAACAATGCCTCGATTTCATAAATCAAAGGGATCATTAAAGCAAAGCCTAAAAATTGATTACGCTGCTGTGCGACATCTATGAAATGAATTAAAAGCTTTGGAGAATCTGAGGTTATTTATTTCTTTTTTTTTTGGCCTGTTAACATTCTTCTTGGTGCATTTATCCCCTTATGTCATTGGGGCTCGTGGTTTTTTCCTTCTCTGTCATGTTTAAGTATGATTTTTCAGCAGAACTTCTGGAAAGCAGCTGTTGTTTCACTGCTAATGAGAACGTTTCACTCCTTGTGCCTCTAACTGGTCAATTCACAGACACGCCAACTTCAAGTTCTGTATGTAAAGAGAAGAAAGACAGCATTCTGCTCAAGAAAGACAGCAACAAAGCTGGAGACGTAAATGGGGCAGCAGCCACAAGCAACGACCTTCTTAAAGCAATGTTTCGCCTTGATTGGCAGTTTGAAATACTCCGTACAGACACTGGCAACAATTGTTTGAAGACCCTCACTGGTCATTTTTTTTAAATGTCATTGATCAATTGACTATGTGGTTTAACTCTGAAGATCAAATTGTGTTCCCCCATCCCCCCCGAGGATGTTTTTTTATTTCATTTGGAATTTATAGTTTAGTCAATCCAATACAACGTTTGACTTTTTCTGTGGAATTGACTTTTCTGATGTTTCAACATTTTAACCCATCAAGAAGAAAAGAAAATTCTCAAAGTTGGACTTTTTTTGCTCGATATAAATCTGTTAAAAAAAAAAAAAACATTTGCAATGTGCTGGTGTAAGATAAAACTCTTCTTGCGTGATTTAATTAGTTGTAAGTTTTCTCACTTATATTCAGGGAAGTGTATGTGTGTCACTCAGAGATACTTGAGGAGCGAACGCCTCGCCTGCCAGGGGATGGGTGTGTTCTTTGTACCTTGAGAGGAGTCAGCCTTCATCCAGATCTGTGACAGCGCTGAGAAGTCCTGGTAGAAGTGGGCAAAGAGAAAAAGGAGTGTGTTTGCTGGTAAAAACCCATCTCTGTACACCATCAAGGACCAGGGGAGTTACAGTTAAACTTCGGGCTTCAGGGCTGACCTCCTCTTAGAAGAAGACTTGGTCTCTTTGACTGTGGAGCTGCTGGACTTATAAGATGCTGTTTGCTCTCCACCAGGACTTTAGGTTGCCACTGTTTGCCATCCAGCACCCCCGGGGAAGGCACATGGAGCCCAGAGCTGCTGCCCGCCTGGCTGTGTGTGCCTGGCAGCCAAGCAGGGGGCCAGAGTGGAGGAGTGGGTAGCTGTCAGTGCCCTGCCCTGCCGGTCGGGTGGGGACGTGGCCGCCCAAGCTCTGAAAGTTACTGTGATTCCCTGCCGATAACACGACGAGGCTTGCCGCTTGAGCCAGGTGGAGTGAGCTCTAACAGTTTCAACTTTTCACAACATTTTTTCCCCTAAAGTTATAACATGATTTTTCTTCCCACATTGGGTTGACTTGAGAAGCTTTAAAGAATTAATCATTTAAATTCATATTAATAGAATTTTTGTATCTAGGCCACATTTTAAAAAATTTACTGTAGAATGAATGAACGTTGAACTCTAAAATGATACTTCTTGGTTTCCTCGAATCATAATGGCCTTTAGATTCCCTTCATCCTCAAAGCCATTCTCTGACAAAAGGGTGACAGAGATGCCTAGCTCTGGCAATGGGGACACGAGTGACTGGCCACTTCACTGGCATGGCTGGGTTAGCACTTACTGATAAATGTAGCACCCCAAATTTTAAATTGCCTTTATTAAAAAAAAAAAACACGCACATGTTACAGAAAATGGATTAGCAGTATATGCATGCATCAAAACCATATATAGGAAAAATTTAATCCTTCATTTTAGACTTAAATAACTCATGTTCTTACAGTAAACTCTCTTATACCTAAGAAATCTCAAAATCATCTCTGAAAAACTGATAACTATGCTTCCATTTCAGTTTTTTTCCTAACATAAAATGTCTCTCATGTGAGGGTAGGGAATGGAGAAATATTTCTAATCATGTATTCATATTTCAAAGGACTTGAAATTCAACTTCTTGTTTCTTAGTTGATATATTCCGTGATGTACATTTTATATATGGTTTATAAGCTAAGCACTGGCCATTTTTTTTAAGTTTTATTGTTTGTATTTTTCTATGTTTTAACTAATAGATGTGGCTTTTTTCTGGGTAACATTAAGATGCCAAACTACATATATATATATATATATATATATATATAAAAACAAGAGTTCTATTTTAGCACAAAAGCGTTTTATATTATTTATTGAACCCTCTCTTTGTTCTCATCAAAAACATTCCTTACTGCTTCTGCTCCTTTTTATTTGTATAGTTTGTTATTTAAGAAAACGCACTCCTTTCTGTTTCATTTTGTTTTGGTTTTTTCACAAAGTAAAATTGAAACAAAGCCTATAGCAGTGTGGGGGCAGACGTCCCTTCTCACGGCCGCAGACTTTTTCCACAACAGCTGAACCCTCAGACCTGTGCCGAGATCACGTGCACTTCTTGGATAACATCTGACCGTGAACTTGCCATGAAGCACTGCTTTCATCTACCTCTTCTGAAGGCCCTGTGCTTGAGGACAGGTTCCCCGAACGCGTCACTCTAGACCAGCTCCGTCACAGAAGAACTTCAGGAAAGCATGTCAGAGTCCTCTCCTCATGGTGTCGAGTTCACAGCAGCGCGTAGGGGCCCCAGCACGCAGGGCGGGTGGGTACTCGTGGGGCCAGCCTGCGGGAGCGGAAGTCCACCTGCAGAGCATCACTTCTGACTCTTCCTTGTGCCAAATCGCCCAACCAGCCTTGCCACCGCCTCAAGGTTTGACCATAGCACCTGACTCATCCGCTACCTAAATGGAAGCCTCGTCCTCCACGTTCTTTATAAAACGGCCGACTGGGTTTAAAAGCAGCATTCCGGGAGCAGCTCCTTCGAACATGACTCTTCCCACCTCGCCGATTCAAAATGATTTGGGAAATGGGCTTGTCCACTGTTAAAACTTGGCAAGAGGCCTTATTTTTGAGCAGACCTTTGAGGCGTCCACGTGAAATAGAGTGCAGATGGGTCCCTGTGAGGGGTGAGGGGGTCCGTCCTCACACGCTGACATTTTTCCCTCCTTGTGTCCCCTGCTGCGTAACCATCCACATGGTCACATATTTGTTCTGTTTGTGGCCAAAGGGTAACACCTTTGAAAAAATAAATCCGTTTTCTCTCATGCATTGCTGTATCAAAAGAGGCCAGTGAATTCAGTATTATGAATCTAAAGATGGTGCCTGTGGTCTGGTTTTCTTTCTCTTCCCATCGATTGTGCCAGCGGGGGTCACAGCCACCTCCTAGTGTGCGTGGACCGGCCTGAAATCGTTTGCCATGTGAGATGCTGGGCCAGGTCTGAGGTCACCTGCCCCGTGCTTGGTGCGTTGCCATCGGTTAGTATTGCCATTTTTCATGGTTATTTGGGGGGCAGCCAGGCTGGTTTTCTTTGTTGATAAATTACTTATATAAACCTCAATAAAAAGGATCTGTATACAAAGAGACTTAACTTTGGTGTGCTGTTTTTCCACCCAGCTAAAACCTACATTTCTTCATCAAGCTATTCGGTTATCAGGAGGTGACTTCGTTTGTAAGAAATCCTGATTTGGGGGGAAATACACACAGAGGCAGATTTTATTGTAGGAAGGAAACTGCCAACAAGCTTTTTCTGCCAATTTCAAGGATTGTTGGAGCACAGCCAAGTTCAGTGTCAGGGTTTGGGAGACTAACCTGCTTGTGGAAGACATGGAAAGGTGCCAGGAAAGAGTCTGGGAGAGCCGGGAGGTCCGTCTCGTCTCCAGTTTTTTTAGGAGACCAGCCAGGCCTCCCGTGTGTACTCTCAGGGTGACCCTGGCGTCCCTCCCAGATGTTAAGGCCTCACCTGCATCCCTGTTCCCACAAAGACCTGAGGAGAGACCCCCATGGTGTGTGTCAGTTTAAGCCAGAAATTTAAGGAGGTGCTGGCCCCAGAGCCACAGGCATGCCAGGGCATGACTGCCTGCTTTTTGATCCACAGGTCGAGGGTAGGGTAGGTACCTCTCTCCTTGAGCTGGAAACACCTGTCCCTGACTGGTTCAGGAAAGATGGCCATCACGGCCCATGGAGTATATTTATTTTGCCAACTTGAAAATCTCTCCCAAAACAGTCGACAGGAGCCCCAGATATAGAGCACGTGGTCATCATCATGGGCAGAGGGCACCCTGGTGGCAGAGCCCTTGGTCTGATGCAGTAGGTAACCAAGGCTCACTCCTGAGAGCTGCAGAGATCCGGTCACCCCTTGGCACCCAGGAGGAGAGGGAGCAGCCTGGGGACCCTACTCCCAGCAAGGTCACTGGGCAGCTTCTTTGGTCGTCTGTTCTCTCATCCCTAAACTAAGAGAGTTGAATTAGATGATTGAAGGGCCATTCTAGCCAAAAACATCCTCCCCACGGGCCATTCTAGCCAAAAACATCCATCCAAGGGTAGTTCGGCTGTACCTGGAGAACGAAAAAGAAACCTCTTCTCTCGCACATATCAGGCTGCTCCCACATTGCCTAAGGATCTCCTCTTATGTCATCTTCCCCCTCAAACCGTGCCTTCTGAACCCGGAGCTCCTGCTGGTTTACCTGGGCAGGAACCAGGTGTTGAACTAAAGGAGAGGCTTTCTTTTCCTGGCCACTTTCTAACCATTCTGGGTGCCAGAGGTTGAAAAAATGTTTTCAGTCCGAGTTGTTCAGGCTGCTTATCTCCAGGGATGGGATTAACCAGGTAAACCCTGAGGCTCCACTCTGTGCTCCTGTGCTTTGGGCATGCACGTAATCAACAAAGCCCACAAGGGGAAGTTTACTTAGTGGCCCACAGTAACTCGTCCCTAACAGGTGAAACCGGAGATGGGCAGCTGGTCACAGCACGGAGACATTCTGCCTGGTTTACAGATACCGCAAATGACTGGATTCTACATTTTTCTTCTTAAAGGATAACATTGGAAAGTGGATAAAATGCCCAGTTCATAGAGTTGATTTGATAGCTGGTACCTCATGTGACGAGTTGACTCACTGGAAAAGACTCTGATGCTGGGAAAGGTTGGGGGCGGGAGGAGAAAGGGACGACAGAGAATGAGATGGCTGGATGGCATCACCGACTCTGTGGACCTGAGTTTGAGTGAACTCCGGGAGTTGGTGATGGACAGGGAGGCCTGGCGTGCCTCCCTGTCGCGGAGGGACATGGGGTCGCGGAGAGTCGGACACGACTGAGCAACTGAACTGAACTGAACTGAAGGAGTACGTCAAGGTTGTATATTGTCACCCTGTTTATTTAACTTATATGCAGAGTACATCATGAGGAATGCTGGGCTGGAAGAAGCACAAGCTGGAATCAAGATTGCCAGGAGAAATATCAATAACCTCAGAAATGCAGATGACACCACCCTTATGGCAGAAAGTGAAGAGGAACTCAAAGGCCTCTTGATGAAAGTGAAAGAGGAGAGTGAAAAGGTTGGCTTGAAGCTCAACATTCAGAAAACGAAGATCATGGCATCTGGTCCCATCACTTCATGGGAAATAGATGGGGAAACAGTGGAAATAGTGTCAGACTTTATTTTTTGGGGCTCCAAAATCACTGCAGATGCTGATTGCAGCCAGGAAATTAAAAGACGTTTACTCCTTGGAAGGAAAGTTATGACCAACCTAGATAGCATATTAAAAAGCAGAGACATTACTTTGCCAACCAAGGTCCGTGTAGTCAAGGCTATGGTTTTTCCCGTGGTCATGTATGGATGTGAGAGTTGGACTGTGAAGAAAGCTAATCACTGAAGAATTGATGCTTTTGAACTGTGGTGCTGGAGAAGACTCTTGAGAGTCCCTTGAACTGCAAGGAGATCCAACCAGTCCATTCTAGAGGAGATCAATCCTGGGTGTTCATTGGAAGGACTGATGCTAAAGCTGAAATTCCAATACTTTGGCCACCTCATGCGACGAGTTGACTCACTGGAAAAGAGTCTGATGCTAGGAGGGATTGGGGGTGGGAGGAGACGGGGACAACAGAGAATGAGATGGCTGGATGGCATCACCGACTCGGTGGACATGAGTTTGAGTGAACTCCGGGAGTTGGTGATGGACAGGGAGGCCTGGCATGCTGTGGTTCATGGGGTCGCAGAGTCGGACACGACTGAGCTACTGGACTGGACTGAACTGAACTGAAAGGGCTTCCTGGAGAAGGGAATGGCAACCCACTCCAGTATTTTGTGTGGAGAACTCCATGGACAGAGGAGCCTGGCGGGCCACAGTCCATGGAGTTGCAAAGAGTCAGACGTGACTTAGCCACTGAACAACCCCTCTTGCCAGGCGATGCTGTGGTTAACAACCAATGCAGAAGCCCCAGGTTCGAGCCCTCGATCAGGAAGATCCCTTGGAGGAGGAAATGGCAACTAGCTCCAGTATTTTTGCCTGGAAAAACTCCATGAACAGAGGAGTCTGGCGGGCTACAGTCCATGGGGTCGCAAAGAGTCAGATGCGACGACGCGACTGAGCAAAACGTGTCTTCACCTGACTGTCAGTCACGGTTTCCTGCCTTTTACATGTAATTAGTGAAAGTTAGAAGAAGATGCCTCTGGGCTACTGGCCTGATCCTGTTTTAAACCTGTCTTACCCCTCACTGTTTCTGTGACAGATGAGGATGGTTTCACTTCTCTGTCTTGAAATGCCCTCCTGACCAGGTTCGGCTCGGTTCCGTCACTCAGTTGTGTCCGACTCTTTGCGACCCCGTGGACTGTAGCCTACCAGGCTTCTCCATCCATGGGATTCTCCAGGCAA